>NW_022900931.1:633032-707846 GCF_012274545.1 Fukomys damarensis | reverse complement strand
TAATTTTGAGACAGGGTCCTCCTAAGTCACTAAGTCGCCCAGGTTGGGGTTGAACTTGTGATTCCCCCCTGCCACAGGCTCCCAGAATGTTGAGATTACAGGTGTCCCCACTGCACCTGGCTCAGAAGCAGAGTCCTCAAGATCAACAAAATGCATTTTATCCATCTTTTCACTGTTGCCTTTTTTTTTTTCTTTATACCGGGGATTGAACTCAGGACCCCGAGCCTGTAAGGCAAGCACGGTGCCCCTGAACTAAATCCCCAGCCCTGTTGCAATGTGTTTTAACTTTCACTCATCACTTGACACATCGCAGATTAGCTTTGGGAGCCTGTGAAGCAGGATGCAGGGTGCGTAAGCCCGGGTCCTGCCTGTGACGGCTTCCTCTGCACTGATTTGACGCATTGTCTGTTCATCTATTTAACCCAAGCTCACACTGCTTACTGTAGGATCAAGCTGGGTAACTTGGTGACTTAGGGGGACCCTATCTCAAAATAAAAAATTTAAAAGGGCTAAGGATGCAGCTCAGTGCAGAGGCCTCGGGTTCAATTCCAAGTACTGGCTCCCCCCTCAGAAAAGATGTGGGCCTCCTACTCACCGCACTGAGTATTCCCGACAGGTCCGCAAGGCTCAGTTGGTCAGCAATGTTGTTCAGAGTCTGTATCTTTAGTAATTTTTATTGGTGTCTATCAGGAACTGGGAGAAGTGTGTTAAAGACTCCAAACTATGAGCATAAATTTATCTGAGGCTACTTTACTAATTACATCTGAATTTGGAATTGTGTCCTGATGAACAGACACTTTTTATTATTGTGAAATATTGTCTGTCTTTCTGCCTAGTAACTTTCTTGCTTTAAAGCTTCCTCTATATGATATTAATAGAGCCATAACAGCTTTCTTGTTGTTAATGTTCCATGATTTATCTTCTTCTTTTTTTTTTTTTTGGTACCAGGGATAGAACTCCGGTCCTTGCGCTTACGAGGCATGTGCAGGCACCCCTGAGCCAAATCCCTAACCCTAAAAAATCTAACTTTTTAAAAAATTTCTGGCTTTAAATACCAGACAGTACAAGCTACAGAGAGAAAGAAAGAGAGAGAAAAACACACTGGTGTTGGGGAGGACTGGGTATGAATACGGGACAGAGGAAAGAGATTTACAGGAATCACAAGAAACCAATGCTCCAAAGCTAACTGTGGCAGCTGCTGAACCACTCTATGAAATTGCTGAAATTCACTGACTTGTACATATATAATAAGTGAACTTCTATGGCAATCAAATTATAAGTCTAAATATAGTTTTTAACTTAGATAAGAAAAAAATCAGATTCCTCCAGCCTGAGGATCATGGCCCAAGTTGGCGGAGTCAGCCTCAGGATAGATTGTTTTCCATTCCAAATTTTGGGCCACTCACACCTTCTGTCCATGCAACCTGGACAGTGACCCAAGTGCCAGTCACAAGGAGGAGCAGGTAAGCTGGGCCCCACAGAATGGGTGCGGTTGTTCACAACACATGCATCAGACACGAACTCTCAGGCAGAACACACATAGAACCCTACGGAGAGTGGGAGGGGACAAACAGGACAGGAGAAGAATGAGCAGGAGACTCAAAAGTGACCGCGCCAAAGGATGCATATGATGCTAATAAACGAGGAAAGTGACCACCTTCCTGAGCCAGATGGAAATGCATCTAGAGTGACTCATATACAAGACGACAAGGGAAGCCGGGCGTGGTGGCACACATCTGTAAACCCAGCACTTGGGAGGCTGAGGCAGGAGGATCGCTGTGAATTCAAAACCAGCCTGGGCTACATAGTGAGTTCCGGGTCAGACTCAACTACATAGTGAGACCCTGTCTCAAAAAAAAAAAAAGACAAGGGAAATCTGTGAGAAGGATGAGTCAGTAGGAGGAGCTCTTCCAGTGATGAATTAGGTCATAAACACACAGTCACTAAATGCTGGCCAGAGCATTGGGGTAAAAAATAGGCTCATAGGGACAGCACGCAGGCTAGGATCAGACAAGGATGTTAGAAGGGCTACATGGAGGTCATGCGGAAGAGCCTGGGGTCAGAGACACTGGGGACAGTGATGTCCCTGTGTGTGGAGTTGCAGGAGGAGAAGAAGGTGAGGCACGGCGTGACACGTGAGCAGGAGGCTCCCTGGAGGGCCACAGAGAATGGGCAAAAGCAATGGACTAGGGACTTCGCACCCCAGAGACCCAAGACACCCACAGATCCCCACAAGGATATCTGAAAACAGTTTCCAGAAACATCACAACTAAGAAGCAAAAGATGGAATTGTAGCGGTGCCAGCCAAACAGACATCATCTTCCAGGGAACAAAGACCACACCTATAAAAGATAACAAAGATGAAGGTGGCCAGACAATGGCATGGCATCTGACAGCACCCAGACGCAACCTTTGCAAGTGGAGAATCTTACTCCAGAGAAAATTTCCTCTGGAGAACGAAGCGGGGAAGAAGGCTTTTTGAGACCAAACCTGCAACCTCCCACCCCTCAAAAAACACAAAGCCCAAGCCAAATAAAACCAACAAGTGCTCCTCACCAGTGGAACATTGCCAGACTAAACGCGACGGCAGGGTTTCAGGATGGAAGCTGGTGACTAGTATTACAGACGGCCGAGTTAGGAAAAATTATAGTAGGCAGTCAAGCAGGGCCGAGCCCTGGAGAGAGCCAGGACAAAAGGTGAAAGGACACTGCAGCTGCGGCCAGAGACACATCCGGTGAGGGCCGGGTCTCAAGGAGACCACGGAAGGACCAGGCCTACGTACTTCCCCGCGATGAGATGGGTGATGACGCCTGGTCTGGGCAAATCCACATAGGCCTCAGTCGTCTCAGTCCTTCACCTGCCCGGAAGTTCTCTGCTCTCGCTGTGAGCTCTTGCCACGTGACTTGCTTCACACTTGGATTGCCATTGCCTAAGCAACCGCACTTGTAATCTGACTGGTTGATCATTGCTTTAACCCACATTGTACCTTCATGTTTTTGCTCTATAAAAAATTCCCGTAAAGTGGGGGCCTTGAGACCCCTCCTGCCTCTCAGAAGCCCTCCTCTCAGTGAGTATTTTCCTATTTTTAACCTCCATCGTTCCTAGAATTCATTCTTCAGTTTTTCAGAGAACACGAACTCCATGTATAGACATCTAACTGGGTGGGTGGTGTAGTATTTCCCTTGCATTACCTGGAGGTCCTCGGGTGCCTGCTGCTGACCTAGCCTGGAAGACACGGACCCAGGGCAATGAGGGTCAACAGGGTCTGCCAGAGTGAGCCAGGTGGCTTGGCCACAAAATGGAACAAAATGTCAGGGGATGTTGTGGGTTCAAAGGAGACCAAGCAAGAAAGGGGCTCAGAAGGTGCAGAGGTGACATCACTCCAGAGGCACCTGAGAGTGCTGTCCTCTTGACAGCCAGCGGGGCTGAGGGGACAGGCATCAGGGGTTGGGCACCCTGACACCAGACAGACGCCCAAATCCCCGCCTGCGCGTCTCACCGGACCAGGGCGTAGTACTGCCGGGTCAGGTCACTCCACTCAGTCTCAGACAGGCCTTCTGTGCTGCTCCCCAACCTGTCGATGTCCTCGTGCTCCCGCTGCCCCAGGTAGGCCTGGCACACCCGGCAGGCCATGTCCACCAGCTTCCCTGGGAGGCCCTTGGGCTTCTCGCCAGCACCCTCGGGATCTAGAACCCAAGCATTGATGCTGGAGAGGGTCCGCTGCAGGGACACTGCCACCCACCCTTAGCTGCAGGGCACCCAGGGATGTACTTGCTGCTGGGCAGTGACCTCTTCCCTCCCACCTGTGTCCTCAGCTTGCTGTGAGTGTCACCCCTGGGGCTACAGCACCTCACAGGGCGCACACTCGTGTGGCCTGGTGGCTCTCAGCTCCTGACCCTTCCTGTGTCCCAAGGCCCAGGAGTCTGTGATGAAAAGTGAGCCTCAAATGCCCCAGCTGAGAATACCCTGCCCACCCAACTGTGGGGAGCCCAAGGGTTGGGGCTAGAGCTTGGAGTTCATGGGGCAACTGCAGAGGTTACAGCAGGCATTTATGATTCTGTTGAGGTGAAATTTCCTGAATACACAATAAACCAACTTGCAGTGAACAATGGCACCTCTAGTTTCAAAGAGGGAGGAGTGCGGATGGCACCACTCCTTCCTAACAGGAAAAGCTGAATAAACGGAAAACTCAGCAACTCTCTCTGGAGAGGTGAGATCAGAGGCAAAGCCAGCATCCCCACAACTAGAGAGACAGCCAGGTTGGCTCAGAGAAGCACAGGCTACAGAGCAGAGTCCTCTGAAGTTGGGCAGGGCAGGGCAGGGGCCTCACTGCATGCCTCAAATGGCACGAAGAGAGGATGGGTAGGGCCGGGGATTTAGTTCAGTGGCACCTCACCTGCCTCACAAGCACAAGGTCCTGGGCACTATCCCTGGTACCAAAAAAATAAAAATAAAAAATAAAACAAGAAGAAGAGAAGATGCGAAAACAGGAACAAAGAATAAGGGCAACAAATAGAAGATGGGAGCAAATATCGCGGAGTTCAACAAATGTCAGTGGCCTAAATGAACAAATTAAAAGATGAGGTTGCTGAAGTCTAGTAAACAGGACTGAACTACATATGTTTTCTGTAAGAAACTCTAAGTGGAAAGATGCATTAGATTAAAAGATACATCTTGCTAACAGGAATCAAAATAAAGTTGCTACAGTCATTTCCTAAAGAATAGACCTCAAAGCAAGGAAAAATATCAGGGTTTTAAAAAAAAGAAAAAGGAAAGGAAAAGCAGTCAGTTCCCAACGATGCTTAAAATGTATGTCTTAACAACACAGCTTCAAAACTCATGAGTGAAAAACTGACAGATCTTCAAGGACAAAGCAAGATACATCTGCTACGAGGCTTGGAGCCTCCCACATCCTTGTATGGGAAGTGGACAGGTCCAGCAGCAAGGCAGTAAGGAGACAGACACACACCATCCATCACCTGCACATGAATGAAGTCTACACAGCATTCCAGCCACAGAGGTGTACACGTGTTGTAAGTCCACGTGGAACATTTGCCAAGACAGACCACAACCGGGCCACAAAATACACATTAACACTGGGGGTATTGGCTCAGTGGCACCACAACTGCCTTTCAGGTACAAGGTCCTGAGTTCAATCCCCAGTACCAAAACCAGAACCAGAACCAAAACACATGCTAAGAAATTTTTAAAAACAGAAACCATTGTCTACCTTCAGGCCACAATGGGATTAAACTGCAAATCAGTAAGAGAAAGATAGTTGGGAAATCCTGAAGTACTTGGAGATTAAAGAATACAATTCTTTTTTTTTTTTTTTTTTTTTGAGCCAGGGTCTCACTATGTAGTTCAGACTGACCTGGAACTCACTACATAGCCCAGGCTGGTCTCGAACTCTCAGTGATCCTCGTGCCTCAGCCTCTCGAATGCTGGGATTACAGGCATGTGCCACCACACCCTGCAAGAATACAATTCTAAATAATAGAAATTTAAAGCCAGGCATGGTGATGCATGCCTGTAATCCCAGCATTCTGGGAGGCCAAAGCAAGAGGATCACAAATTCAAGCCTGGGGAACTTGGTGACTTAGCAAGACCCTTGTCCCAGAATAAAAAATAAAAAGGGTTGAAGATACAGCTCAGGGCAAAAACTCTAGGTTCAATCTCCAGGAAAGAAGGAAGGAAGGAAGGAAGGAAGGAGAGAGAGAGAGAGAGAGAGAGAGAGAGAAAGGAATTGCATTAAATGACAATGAAAGCATGACTTATCAAACTTACCAAAATTTTCAAGATGCAAAAGCAGTGCTTAGGAAGAAATGTAAACCGTGGAATGTTTTATTCTAACTCTAACTGGAGGTTCTAACTGCCTCAGTACTTTAATCCGCTGCTGAGATAATAATTTCATGGCATTATTGGAAAGTGATAGAAACAGGAGTGGGGCCTAGCTGAAGGGAGTGTGTCATCTGAGGGTGACTTTGGTGACCTGTCTTGCCCTTCACACCTTCTTTTGGGGCTCTGGCTTGTTCTTTCCTGCTCCACTTCACACGCTGCTGTTGTGATGCTTTCTGCCTCACCACAGGCCTGAAACCTGTGGAACCAGCTGACTGTAGACTGAGACCTCTGAAACCATGAACAAAATAAACCTTTTCTTCCTTTAAGTTCTTTTTCACGGCAATGGAAAGCTGGCTACTGCAGAAAGCTAATATGTAAGGAAGAAATTATATTAATTCTCTATAAGGAATACTTCTGCACTCATTCTATGAGGTCACATTACCTTGATGCTAAAACCAAAGGGCCGTTACAAGGAAAGAAAACTACAAATCTTCATCTCTCTAAACATAGATGCAAAAATCTCAATGAAATTCTAGCAGATTTAATCCCATAGAAGAAAAATAACTACACAATTGAGCAGGATTTGTTCAGGTTATGAAAGCCTGGCTCAACATTTGAAATTCACCTACTGCTGCCTCAGTGTCCGTTATAATGTCCCATCTCTGGCTGTCACCTGGACCTGCATACTCTGGAGCAATAAACTAAACATTTCACCTTTCTAGTCTGAGCATATGTCACTGTCCCACATCTGAAAACACCAAGCTTACTCAATGAATCACATTAACAGGCCAAAGAAAAAGCTACACTACCAGATGGCAAAAAAGCATGACAAAATCCAATACTCATTAGTGACAAAAACTCTCAGCACACTAGGATTAGAGAAGCCCTTCTTCAACATACTAAAGAATAATTACAAAATATACTGTTAGCATCATACTTCATGGTGAGAAATTAGCAGCCTTCTTGCTAGAATAAGGAAAAAGGCAAGGCTATTCCCTCTTACACTGCTTTTCAACATTGTACTGGAAATCCTAGCCAAAGCTATAGGACAAGAAAAGGAAATGAGAAGTATACAGATTGAGAAGGAAGAAAAAAAACCTGTCTTTATTTACAGATGATATAATTGTGTAGAAAATAAAAAAGAATTGAAGAAAAATAAAACAAAATACCCTGGGGGTAATAAGTGATTATGGTCAATTGCTTTCTTATACAACAGTGAAGAACAGTTAGAATTTGAAATTAATACAAACTGTCATTTACCTGAGTACCCAAGAATGAAATACTTGGGTACAAATAAACCTAACAAAATATGTATAAGAGCTGGAACGGAAAGTGGAAAACGAGAAGACACTGGAGGTTGGGCAAACATATTTACACCATCTCATAGATGGCATTCAGAGTAAACAGAGAGCTCTCGAAACTCAACAGTAAGAAAATGAATAACCCGGTTTAAAACTGAACAGGGGATCTGAGCATACACATCACCAAAGGAGAGGGACAGATAGCAAAGGCCACATAAAAAGATGCACAACAGCACATGTCACTATGGAGCTGCACGTTAACACAAAGATATGATACCATGACAGACCCAGTAGAAGGGCAGAAACCCAGAACACAGCACCAAGTGCAGATAACAAGAGGAAACAGCAGGACATTGCTCAGTGGTGACTGGTAGGGAATGTAAAACAGCCAGGAGTTTCTCACAAAACTAATCACATTCTTGACACATCATCCAGCAATTACGCTCCTTAGCATTTAGCTAAATGAGCTGAAAACTTGGTCACACAGAAGCTTGCGCGCAGACATCTGCTGCAGATTCACCCATGACTGCCATAGGTTGGAAGCATAAAGATGTCCTTTGGTGGGTGGGTGGGTACCCAGACCTTGGCCCAGCCAGACTGTGGAACTCTGGTCCGCAGAGAAAGCAAAGGAGCTAGTAAGCCAGGAAAAGATGTGAAGAACCTTAAAAGTTTGCTGCAAAGTGAATGGGGCCAGTCTGAGAGGACCTGTGTGATTCCAACCACATGACATTCTGGGAAAGCCAAACCAGGAATGGCACAAGGACCAGTGGTTTCCTGGAGCAAGCTCAGCAGGTCACAGCTGACACAGTGGTTTCAGTTACATGTCTTGATACTCCGAGGTAGTCCAAACAAGGCAACTGCTCAGACCTTAGCACTTTTTGCTCTGTGTCCACATGCAATCTACAAGTCTGTCCCTTCTCCACCTGCGGTGGCCTGGGGCTGCCTGACTCACAAAAAGCTATTTGCTCAAATATACTCATTAACATTTTGATGCATTTTTGGACACTGTAGCACTTTGTCCGTAACCTCAGTTACTTAGGAGGCAGAAACAAGAGGGCAACATGTTTGAGGTACGCATGGGCAGCCTAGACAGACTCTGTATCAACATAAAAAAGGCTGGCAAGTAGATCAGTGCTCCCTAGGTTCAATCTCAAGTACCGCAGAATGACAAAAGAACCATCTGCCTTACGACAAAATGACAAGTGCTCTGCTCAGCTGGGGACCAGAGGGCTGGCTGTGCAATGGGGCCAATGGGAGAGAAAAACCCTGAGTCTACTCATTTGCTGTGAATTTAAAATTACTCTAAAAAAACATTTTATTAAAGTGAACAAAGTTTTTAGGGTTTTTGTTTTTGTTTTGTTTTGTTGTTGTTGTTGTTGTTGTTGTTTTGGTACCAGGGATCAAACTTGGGACCTTGTGCTTGCAAGGCAAGCGGCAGAACTACTGGGCTAAATCCCCGGCCCAAAAGGAGAACAAAATCTTAAAAGCATGTGGACATGCCTGTGTCCCTACACCATCAGGAGCAGAGGCTGTCGCCCTCCTCAGGCCCCTCTACAGAGAGCGCCAGGGCTGTTGGGTCTCCCTGGACCCTCAGGTGACAGAGGATGAGGATGCTCGGTGCAGTGCCGGTGTCAGAGCGCTGCAGCAGGGTGGCTGTGATGCTGCAGGCCCACAGATGAGCTGTCAGGCACAGCATGAATCAGAGGTGACCTTGCCTCCTTCAGATGCCCAGCGACACTCTCTGCCAGACCCTGCCCTGAGGTTTCCAGGCCCTGCCTTCCACACCTGTCCTGACACTCTCTTGGCCAAGCCTGGCCTCCTCCTTCTGGCTCCTGGACTTGCTTCTCAGGCAGCTCTGGTGGCTGACGACCCACTTGAGGATGCTGGAGGCCATAGTGCACCGGAAATCATCTGGAAGACACCAAGGCTCACCCGATGTTCAGCCCCCACTGCCTGTCCTCTCCCTGGTCCTCCCTCCCAGGCCCCACCCCTTAACCTGAAGACCCACTCAGACAGCACCAGGGCTCTCTGAGGTCCCTCCCTAATGCCAGGTAGCTGAGACTCTACAGCCTGGCACAGGGCCTGAACTGGGGTCTCTGGGCCTTCTCCCCGCCTTTACCGCATGCCCAGCTTAGTGAGCCGAGGTCCTTGGGGGCCCCGTCACTCACCCACAAACTCCTGCTTCTCACCCTCTGTGCAGAGGCTGTAGCAGCGCGGGAAGAAGGCATCAGGGTTCGCCCGGACAAACCACGGCAGGCTCCGCATGCTGACACACAGCCCGATCTCCAGGGACAGAAGAGTCAGGGCCCGGGAGGCAGACAGTGCCCGCCCAACCGGGGACCCAGCTCGGGTTTCACCTGCCCAGCCTGAGGTGGGGTTTCTGAGGCCCTGGGGCCACCCAGACACAGAGCAGAGCACAGAAGGGGTGCCCTGAGGTGGAGGGAGGGGCAGTGCCCACTAACACCCAGAAGAAGGAGGAGTCGGGGAGGAGCCAGAGCCCCGCAGTCCCAGGCTCCCTCTCCTTCGCAGACCAGCCAGCCCGAGGACTAGTGCCACGCCCTCCCACCCACCTTGGTGGTGAAGGACGCCGTCTTCCCATAGTGGTTCAGCATCTGGTCAGAGCTCAGGTTGTGATAATCTGCAACGCCCCTTTTGACAGTCCAGAGGAAGTACGGTGTTTCGTTCTTTAGCAACCTAGACTGGCAAGGAGAAACTTCTATCAACACCCAGCGTTCACAGTTCCTTTTCTCTGCGCAGATGGGACAAAGCTGAAAGCCAGGTAGGGTGACGCACCCCTGTACTCTGGAGGCTGAGGCAGGAGGACCACAAGTTAGAGCCCACGCTGGGCAACTTCATGACTTAGTAAGACCCTGTGTCAAAATAAAAGTAAGTGATAAAGGATTGGGGATGCAGCTCAGTGTGAAGGCCCTGGGTTCCAGGGGGAGTAGGAACCAGTGACATTCTACCCGACTGTTCCATCTTGGATGTGGGCCACACACTCCTTTGACAGCCCACTCATGCTGGGGTGGGAGCGGCTGGGACCACACAGGATTCCTCTCCCCAGAAGCCAGCTATGTCCCCTGCCTGGACTTATCAGGTGTCTGAGCTGCCCTCTCCAGGTGACCAGGAGTGACTTGAGGCAACACCACCTGGGGTCACGGGGTGACCAGAAGCAGAGCCTACAGGAGGGAAACTACTGTATGGCCCCTCCCTCGCCCTGAGAGGTGGGACCCCCACTGGGCAGGGCAGTGCAGAAGGATCTGGGGTGCAGCAGACACCTGTGGCTGAGCGTTCTTGCTGTTGGTGACTGTCTGTCTACAAGCAGCAGTGTGTGTTTGCTCCAAATGTCTAACTGGAAAAGTGCTCTCCAAGGTCCTGGGTAACCTCTGACCCCTGCCTTGATGAAGATGATTCTGGGTCAGCTCCTGCAGACAAACATGCAGCACACATACAGAAGCACACATGTGCATGCATGGCCCATGCCTGAGGTCCCACAGTGTGGATCCGTTTGCTTTGGTCTCCTGGTGGTGCCGGTCTGGGACACCCTCCTACTCTGCTCCACGTAGTCACTGCCTTCTACAAATCTCAGGCCTGGCGGGACTCCACACATGCTGTTCTTTCTCCTGATCTGGCCTCCTTTTCCTACCTCAGGCCAGTAATGATGGCTTTTACTGTTAGTTTCAGGTGGAAATCTCACTTTTAACATGTTACATGGAGGTGTAAAGCACAAAAGGGCACAGTGACCCCAGGTCCTAGGTTGGGTGTCAGTGGTAGAGTAGACGTCCCCACCCATCACCCCTACCGCTCACCACTGCCTGTGTCTCTGCTCCCCCCTCCCACTTGTCCTGAAGGAAAGTTGTGTTCCCAAGTTCACACCCTGATGTACTCACTTCCAACATAACGTCCTCTGGGAGGTGATGAAGGCTGACGCGTGGAGCCCTAGGGATGGGATGTGGGCCCCAGAGACCCTCACCCTGTTTCCACCTCATAAGGACCAGTGAGGATTCAGCTATCTGTGAACTAGGGGAGTGCCTGGCTGGATGTCAGTCACAGACCTGTACATGGAAATGCCTCTCTGTCCTGAGAAGCTTCCAGGGCCCAGCACTGGTCACGCAGGCTGGGCTGGGACCCTGTTTTCCTTCTGGGCTGCACATGGAGGCTTCACCAGTGTCAGCTGTGGTCTGAGTGCATTCCCAGAAGTGCGTGCCAGAAATCCCGGGCTATGACACTGGGAGGGCTTTGGGTGGTGACTCTAAACCCCATGAAAGGAGCAGAGAAGGCACAGGTTGAGGCCCATCTTGCACGCTCAGCTCTGTTTCAGCCACTGATGATGTCACAGCAGGAAGACCCTCGCCTGACAGAGCATCTGAACCTGGACTCCAGCCTCCTGGTGCTCTTTTACAGCAGCACCTAGTAGACTAGGTAAGGGGAAGATTGCTACCATACAGAAATGGAATGTCATGAGTTTAAAACGATGTTCTCACTGGCCACTTTGAGGTATCTGGTCACAACTTTGCCTGTTTTCTACATGTCACGTTCTATATTTCTACTTATATTCTTAAATGTATCCCAGTCTTTAAAATTATATGTATTGAAAATATCCTCTCCCACTTTGTGGTTAATTTTTTTTTTTTTTGAGGCACTGGGGATTGAACCCAGGACCTTTGCACTTAGCTGCATTGCCAACTTTCAAAATTTTGAGACAGGGGTTCACTAAGTCACTAAATTGTTCATGCTGGACTCAAACTTGGAATCCCCTTGCCTAAACCTCCTAGAGTGCTGGGATTACAGATGTGCAGCACCATGCTTGACCTGAGGTTAACCTTTATGTCCTGTTCGTGGAAGAGTGTGGTGGGCTGAACCCCAGAGGAGCCAGGCAGAGTGTGGTGGCAAGGCAGGGGCAGCTGCTACAGGCAGTGGGCTCCCACAGACCTGGCTGCCAACCCAGCCCAGGCCTCAGAGCACCGCACAGTTGCCCACATTCATTGAGAACTTGCAGGTGCCAGCTGTGTGGTCCTTCATGGGGAAAGAAGTAGAGCAGAAGCCAGGTTCTCCAGGGCCCCCTCCAGTTCAGCCAGCCCACCCTGCCCCCGGGTGGCCAGGCCCTGGCTGCTGGGCACAGAGATGTGACCCATCTGCTGTCCTCCCCTGAGACAGGCCCCAGGGAGGTGGGCATGAGGGCAGCTCACAAAATGTTCAGGGACCTACCATCACCTCGTGGATGTCTTCCGCTTTCCCTGAAGCCACTTCCTGATCTGCCCGGACCTCAGCATGTTTGTTATCTGCAGATGACACATGTGAGAGAGACGCTAGTGAAGCTGGTGCCGCCCTGAGGAGCCCAATAACACTCAGTCCCCACAGCAGGCAGACGGAACACGGTCACCCCAGATGCCCTGTCCCTTTGTGGGCCACCTGTTCCCACCCAACGAGGGCTGTGCTCAGGGATCCAGGAGTCCCAGGCACCCTCAGGGTGAGCATGGCAGAGTCTCGGGATGTAAGGTATGGATGGGAGAGGATGTTTGACCTGGGTCTCCGTCACTGTGGGATCCATCCAGGACAGACCCACTGGGCAGAGTTCTGGGGATGACCAGCTGCACCGTGGAAGCCTGGGAGTGGCCTTCAGGGAGCTGGAGGAGTGGCTGGGGGAGGGACAGCCAGGGCGGGGACACAGGGCCACCAGGAAATGACCAGTACTGGATAGGATGCCTGGGGGTGGTAGGATAGTGGATCAGACCCCAGAGGTGTGGGTGTCCTCACGTGCAGGATGACCAGCTCCCCAGCCCTACAATAGACACCCTATGCAGAAAGGTTAGGTGCCCCCGTTACTCTACCAGTGACACCATTGTCTTCGTCCTCGGGGCCTGGGAGGACCTTGGGCAGGAAGTGGGATTTCTTCTCCACCCAGCCCTTCCTCCGCAGAGTGGCCCGGATCACCGGGTAGTGTCCGAAGATGGCAAAGATTTTCTTCTCCTGAAAGGGTAGAGCATGTCTGGGCACAGCACCACAGAACAAGGTGGTGATATCCTGGTGGGAGAACACCAGGAGCTCCCTGTGGGGACAGTGCGGTCTGTGCAGAGACCTCTGGAGCAGGAACGGGGCTGTGCCTGTGTATGTGTGCATACATGTGTGTGTGGGCAAGTGTGAGCAGGTTTGTGCATGTAGCACGGCTCACCGACAGCCCACCTGAGGGACATCATTGCTCTGTGTGTCCACTTCACTGGAAGGCCTGGTGCAGAGCTACACACTCACATTCATACACTCACTAGCACACTCTCACACACAGCTGGGGCTAAGGGGAGCCGTCTCTGCTTTGAGTGCTGGACGCAGGAGGTGAGAGGAGACACAGCTATGCGGGAGCCCTGGTCAGGCAACAGCCCTGAGGTCCATCGTGTGCGGCTTTCATCTCTGCAGAGGTAACTGTCCCCCCTCATGTTCCGGAGGACCAAGGACACCTGGGGCTAACAAAGGAGACCAGGATGGGTGAGCAGGGAGTCAGCCGCCAGCCTGGAAGGTGTGGCAGCCGTGGCAACTACCTGGCCATGGCTTAGCTGCTTGGGGACAAGGTGGCTGGGGGCTGATGGCAGGGAGCACAGAGCTGTCCAGGGCATGGGCAGGAGAGCCAGCCATGGCCACGGGTGGACGTGTTTGTCCTGAGGGCCCAGAGCAGGAGCAGCAGTGTCGGCACTGTGTGGTGACAGGTGGGCGGAGGGGGTTCCCAGCCATGGGGCCTTGCCTTGCGCAGCAGATGCTGGTCTCAGCAGGGATGGCTTTCACCAGAGCCACTTGTTATAAAGGACCAGGCCTGACCCTGAATCTCCTGGCTTTCATTCACCACGTGCTCTCCCTGCCACACACGCTCTTGCCATGGTGCCACCCACAAGGGCTCACCAAGGCTGTTCTGGGTCAGCCTCCAGCACTGGGAGGCAAGTAACCCTTTTCCTTAATGCAGAGTTCAGCCTCAGGGTTTTGCTACAACAACAGAAAACAGACCGACAGTCTGCGGTACCACAGAACCAAGGTGATGGGTGACAGCTGAGGACAGAGGGTCAGTGGCACAGCATAGTCAGCAGGGGCCAGGCAGGAGTTGGGGTAGATATCCAGGGGTGACCCATTGACCAGCCCTACAACAAGCCTTGTACTGTTCTAAAGAACCCAGGGCACACAGGGTGATGGGTTGTCATCCCCAAGTGCCCAACTCATGTGCAAATGTGACCATATTCAGAACATAGAATCAAGGCCCTTAACAGGTAGAGCTGAATTAATGAAAGGTCAGACTGTCCTGGGATGAAATGAGGGGATCTAGCCACACAGACCCCAAAGAGCAGAGATGTTCCCAGGAGCAACAGGCTGTGATACCTCCAGGAGATGAACCAGGATACCTGCAGGGCCAGCACAAAGTCAAGAGGGACTTCAGCTTGGGGACAGCCTGCTGTGCAAGGCTCATGACCATAGGGAGGAAGGGGAGGTCAGGGGTGCGAGTACCATGCAGCTAAGGGCCAGATAACTCATTCCTTACCAGGGACAGCAAATGCATTTCCACATAGAGGACCAAAGGGTCACCAAGGAATCCAACCAACAACCACCAGCATGGGTCCCACAGCGGACACAGCCCACCAGGACCCACACCAGAGAAGCCTGCCACTTGTACCTGAACCTGACTTTAGTTCACCCCCTACTGGCCAGGGGACCCGCTCAAAGGGCTCTGCACTTCTCCAGGCTGTGTCCAGGGCCTGCCAGGCAAGGCTGCACCCCAGGCTCTGAACCCTGCCCTCTGTACCCTGTGTGTTGCCGGAAATTTAATAACTACAAAAATTGATTGATTTTCATAGTCAAATATGATTCCTATGGTGCGGGCGACCAGATATGAAGATTGAGGCCTCACTGGTCTCCTTGGTGAGCACTAGAGAGAAAGGTGGCATGCAAGTGTGTTGACATGCGACATGGGGAAGTAAAAAAATGAGCTCCTGCTGTTAAGTACCATGGAGAGTGGGAGACAGATGAACTCTGCGTAACTCTAACTGCTTGTGCCCGTGTCTGAGTGAATAAAGTCCGGGTGCCCAGGTGCACCAGTCACTCGGGGCTCTCCGTCAAAGAGAGACAAGAGCCCCCAACCCTCCACATCTTAACCTGATTCTGTGTCTCTTTACTTTTCATCCTCATCACCCCTTGGTCAGGTTCGAGTTCACAGGCTGGTTCCTACACTATGAGGACCACGAAAACAGAACAGAGTATAAGATTTCTAACATATAAGGTAGGGGAAATAGAATAAAAAAAGTATCTATCCCACAGCAGCCAGGAAACAAGTGAGCAAATAAGACAGGGGAGAGAGAGGTGTGAGGTGCAGTGGTCTCAGATATGCATAGCTAAGGGTGCATAGATCCATGCTCCAGGGAAAGGGCAGAGGGCCTTCCTAGAGTCCCTTTAGAGTCAACTCCATTATTTACAAGAGATCAAAAAAAAAAAACACACAAACTTACAAAAACGTTAGAAAATAATAGGATATAGTGATGAAAGAACAGTCCTTAGGACAGACAGACATTACTAAAGTAAAGAAACCATTTCATAATTTTTAAAAGACTCAATTCACTGGAAAGATCATTTCCATGTCCTGTCAAGAAGACAAGAATCATATAAAGCAGAAACCCATAAAGTAGGCACCTCTGCCTGCTTCTCTATCAATGGCAGAACAGGGATAAGAAATTCAGTGGGGCCACAGAAGACACGAACAACGTGATTTACCCACTCTTCCCCGTGGACACAGAAGCCTATACTGAGTCCTTCTTACAATAACACCACATCAGGCACAGAGCAAGTCTCACAAAGCTCCATCAAATAACGACACAAATCACATTCTCAGCCACTATGCAAAGCAGCTGGAAGACAAAACAATTGTAACTACAAAAATCTACAGCATAGTTCCGCTGCCTGCCTCACAAGCACAAGGTCTGGAGTTTGGTCCCCGGCACCCCCCAAATCTACTGCATAGACATTAAGAGCCATACTTTCAAGTAAGCCATGTGTCCATGAAAAAGTAGTAATAGAACTTATAAAATACTTCAGACTGAACGTTAAAAAAATGCTACTAAATAAAAGTGTGTGAAAGGCAGCCAAAGAAGCACTCAGAGGGCTATTTGTAGCGCTAAGTGCCTATACATTCAAAGTTTCCAGAAGAAAATCTGAAAATGAAGGAGCAGATATAGGGCACTCCTCATACAAAATTCCAGAAAGGCTAGAAGGTCATGGATGGAGCCCATGGAGAGCACCCCAGGGTTACCAGGATCTGGGGGACCTCCGAGGGGTAAGATGGCCTCGGTCACACTACCTGCCAGGTGCACGTGGAGGGTGCTGCTTCCCTGTCTGGCTTGTGACGCCACCCACCTTGCACTCAGTCTGTGCACGCCTCACACATGTTGTGCCTAGGAAGAGACTTACAGGAAGAGGACGTTTTTCGTACATGGGCTTTCTCAGTCTTCTTGGCCCATCCAGGCCCTTGGCGCCACAGAAACACACATAATGAAGACAGAGAAGCAGCCTTTCCATGGCTTGTCTGACTTTCACATTCTTGGGGCGTTAGACATGGAGCCACTGCTTCCATTCTCAGAAACCCGGCACCTTCCCGATCTCCCCTAGATCCAAGTGCATGATTCCAGAGCAAAGGGGTCCCACGCGCAACCCAGGGGCAAGGCCAGGCCATTTTAGATTCCCAGGTTCCTCTCCTCCCCACCACCAGGGGGCAGCAGTGTGAACCACCCCAGGGGCTCTCAGCGGCTGAGGTGCTGTCCTTGACCCTGACACGTGAAGCTTTCTGCCTGGGTGACTGGACAAGAGCAGGATGCTGCGGAAGCATGGCTTCCCTTCATGGCTGGGGTAGGGAGCACTACCTGCTTCAAAGTCTACCCAGCTGCCACAGAGGGTGCAGTCCCATAGGCCTGTATGTAGGACAAGGCCAACCAGGCCAGAGGACGACACACTGTCCCAATTCCAAAATAAATTGCTTTTTGTTTTTGTGGTACTGGGAATTGAACCCAGGGCCTTTTGCCCTGAGCCACATCCCCAGCTATTTTTTACTTTATTTTTTTTTTAAATTTGAGACAGGGTTTCACTAAGTCTCCCAGACTAGGTTCAAACTCTCAATCCTCCTGCCTCAGCCTCCCAGGTGTACTGCGATTGCATTAAACCTGGTTTACATTTCCATTTCTACAAAGCATCCCCTCCCTCTGGGTACTTACCTTGATTGCCTTTTCTGTTAACTGTCTTGCCATTTTGTATCTGTCTATTTTGGGGGAAGAAGCTGAGTCTCGAGAAATTCCTTGTTTTAACTCTGCAGAAGAAAAAACAGACATCAAAGCAAAGAAAACAGCATCCAGATAACTGTTTGGTTAGCTGGTGACTCCAACACCAGATACTAGGACACAGACCCGAGATTGCTGCTGCCCGCACTCTCCCAGCACATTGCCCATTCTGCCCAAACCTGGGCCTGGCCTTCAGCTCCGGCCCCCCATCTCCCAGGCCCTGGCAAGCTCTTCCTCCCCCTCCATCCTTGCCATCCCTCACCAGGCCGCAACCTGCTATTATGGTTTAGATCTGGATGCCCCCCACAGGCTCCTATGCTCGGGACAGAGCTCCGATTCGATCATGAGACACTGTGCCCTCAGTGGTTTCATCCACAGTTGACCATGCTGTTAGGAGGCAGGGCCTGGCTGGACATGGGCCCCTGGGGTGTACTTGTGGACCATACAGCTCTGGCTCCTCCCTTCCCTCTCTGCCTCCTGGTCACTGTGCTGTGAGCAGCTTTCGTTCCACCGTTCCAACCCTGCCTAGGAGCCAGCTGACATGGTCTAACCCACTGAAACTGTGAGCCAAAACAAACCTTCCCTCCTTTACACTGTAGGTGTTGGGGATTCGGTCCCAGTAATGCAACAGTGACAAATATACCTTTCTCATCCTCTCTGCACCACCCCCATACCTGCCCCAGCACTCTGGCCCTGGGGATGAGATCTTCTCTAGACCTCTCAAATGTGTGACCAGGGGACAAGTGGCTCTCTCAGCCTCCTGCTCCTCAGGTTGGTGACTCTTCTCCAGGACCATCCACTGCTGCCCACAGCATGGCCTGAGGTGGCCCAACTCCTCTGCAGCACCAGCCCCCTCTTGGAATCTCTGACCCAACCATCAGGATCCCCACAAGCACACCCAAAGATAGCAGTCCCTGGCCTCCACGTTATGCATCAACCTCTCCATTGCCCTCTCTGGACCCACATTTAGTGGGCTCCCCACACATACACCCGGCCCCAGCTCCATGGCCTATGAAGGACATGTGCATTAAAACACAGAGGCCATGGGCCAGGGATTTAGCTCAGTGGTGCCGCCACCTGCCTCTAAAGGACAAGGACCTGAGTTTGATCCCTGGTACCAAAAGAACAAAAAACACAGAGGCCACAGACACCACCAGCTAGTCAGGGACAAGGACAATACTGGCCACGGAGAGAGCACAAGGGACCACAGCTCCTCCCTCCACAGCTGAACATTTGCCCTCCTGTGACAGCAGCGTCACTGCCAAGGCTTCAGGTATTTACAAAAGAGCATGGGCCAGGGCTGACAAGGCAAGCACAGCCTGTGCTGGGAACCCCGAGAAACCCAGATGGGCTGGCAGGCAGGCAGCAGGCCCAGTGCCCTTCATCACCTCCTCCCTGGGATTGTTCTTTACCAGCAGTGACCTAGACACCGCCCCCATCCAGATAGGGTCCAGGTTGGTGGGAACACGCAGTACCCACTTTCTCCTCTGTCGGCTCCATCTGACAAGGTGGACGACAGCCGTGTCCGCTCTACCTGCTCCATGCCAATCCTGGTCAGCTTGTTCCTCCTGCCAGAGGACCCTGGGAGCAGGGTGTAGTGGTGAGAAGCCAAGGAGAGGAACAGGAGCAGTGTTCCAGCTGGGGAGGGTCAGGGATGGGGGAACAGGTCTGGAGCTGGGGGGCAGGTCAGGAGTCGCGGGCGTGTCTATGGCGAACAGGTCTGGGTAGCGGGAGAGGTCAATGGTCATGGAAGTCAAAGGTCAGGACAGTCAGGTCAGGGACCAGTCAGGGGTCATGGGGACAGGTCAGGGTCAGGGATCAGGAATGAGGGTCAGATCAGGGAAGGGGCGACAAATCAGGGTTGGGAGTCAGGTCTGGGCCAGGGGTCAGGTCTGGGTCTGGAGGGAAGGGGTCCCACGATTCCAAGGAGAGGGGATCCTGGGGCTCAGGGGGTCAGAATTCCGGGCCCATGGTCCCTTCCGCTAGTGCAGCTCGCCTCGTGTCCGGCGGTGGCCCTTGGTGACCGTGCCTGGATGCTGCCGGCAGCCGGCGCGGGGTGTGGGGCTGCGGGGGCGGCAAGGCAAGGTGTGACGGTGAGCGGTGGGCGAGGGTGGTGCGGGCCCTGGTCCAGGTGATGGTCTGGGTTTGGTTTTGGGTCTGGTTCGAAGTCGAGGTCTGGGTCCTGGGCTGCGGTCCTGAGTGCAGGCTTCGGGTTGGGGTCCAGGCCTGGGTCTGGGTCGAGGTGCCGGTTCGCTTCTGAGGCGGGGTCCGGGTCCTGGGCTTTGGTCCTGGGCGCCGCGAGCCATGTGTGTTGAGAGTGTGTAGAGTGGCCAGGACCCCATCCAGATTTGCCGGGAAGGTCGCCTGCAGCTGTCAGGTCACACAATCAGAGTCACAAAGACCCGAGTCACACCCGGCCCCTCCCTGTCACGGCCCCGCCCCACCTGCCAGGAGGAGGGTTGGAGCCCCTTATTCCTTTCCCCCCAGATTACACTCCTTGGGTCCCCTTGTTGACCAGGGTTGTCCCCTTGCAGATCGGGGGCAGTAGGGTGGCAGGAGTGGCCTGTCCCACAGAGGAATCTGGAGTGGCCTTGGCACCCCCAAGGGTCACTCCTGAAAGACTCTACCACCACCTGGAGTCACCCAGTCCTTGAGCCAAGTGTTACTTGATCCCCAGGAGTCCCCCACCTTCCATCCACTTCCTTTCGTGTGTGCATCTGTCACCCAGATGACGAAAGACTTGCCCGTCCCAGCAGGGCCCCCCACTGCTAAAACCTACAGCTCCTCCTCGTTTGGTGGTGCCGCCCACACCGGGTGCCGTTGATGGCCCCTGCTGAGCTGGTGGTGTCTTCCGACTCTCTCTGGTCTTCACCCTCCCAGGCCTCTGGGCTGCCTGGGCCCAGGTCATCACACGTGAAGGACGCACTGGGAGCGAACATCTCCTCCCTCTCACCCACTTGTGTAACAGTCCAACTTCTTCAGAACCTGGGCAACAGGTCCCTTGAGACCCAGCATTAAACAAACTGCAGCCACGTTTTCATGTTAGTGTTTATTGTTCAAAAGGATCAAACTACCCCAAATGAAAGTGTAAATAGAAGGCGCGATTTTTAAAGCCCCTCTTTAACGTCAGTGTTTTCATGCACTCTAACATGAGAAGCCACAAACCAGCACTACTGCCCCAACTGCCTCATTCTGGCTCTGAATGTCAAACCCTCTGGTCCCCAGGAGATGGCTGTGCCCCACCTGTCACGCGTCCTGGCATCTCAGGTCACCTGAGTGCAGAGGTGGGAAGGTTGGGACACTCTCTCATCCTCTGGGCAGGCCACCCACCTTCTTCATGTCGCAGGTCTACTGGTCCTCTGGTCCTAAGGGGCTCAGGCCACACGGTTCACCTTCAGGCCTTCGCAACACTCCACAGGGAGCCGACTAGTGTAGCCCACTCTGGTGAGGGCACACCTTAGTGTCTTTCAGTTTGTGCAAAGCACCTGGCTCACTGCAGACTTACCGGCGCCCATATCACTGGAGGAACCAGGTGACCTTCAGGGATGGGAGGATGGTATCCAACCAACTCCGAAGCTAATGACACCCCAAACTGTGCCTGCAGCCTCACCGGTGAGGGTGACAGACAGGCTCTGTGGAGGTGTGCGAGTGCTGGACACTCAGGAACACTAGCCTCACATGAGATGCTGGCCCAGGCTGGACACAGGTAAGTTAGGAGGATGGGCCAGGACGTGGAGGTGCTGGGACACCAGGTGTCCCCCAGCTCAGGTGGAGTTTGCCCTTCAGGAGCCGGGCAGACATAGAGGGAGGGGCTCGATCTCCACTGTTGTGGTCACCAAGCAGTCAGTCACAAAGGCCAAGACTCAGTCCCACCCCCAGTGACCATGCAAAGCTCCACTTGGATGTGAGGACACCTGGGACGCTGCTGGGGCCAGGGGAAGGTGGCCTTCTGCTGGGACTGGTGTCAGTTCCTAGGAAGAGTGGGCAGGAGTTGCGGTGCTAGAGGCAGTGGCAGCCTGTGTGGAGGGTGCCGTGGCTCCACCCTCCTCTCCTCACTGGGAAACCGTGTGTGGCAGGCAAGCTGGTGAGGGTATCTCAGAAGGAAAGGCCCGAACAAGTGGTGCCCACGCCGGCAGTACAGAGAGGGCAGACAAAGCCAGGCCGAGGTCCACCATTCACCTGGATTCCTCCTCTGACTGCAGCACCAGAGCCTCCCTGACCCCAGGAGCCCCACACAGTGAGGCCACCGGAAGTCCCTGAACTCTGTCTGATGCATCACAGAAATGTTGCCATTTATCTACTTCAAAGTTAAACTATGGTAAGAAACAAGGTCCCCTCACAACGTGGGCTGCCCTTGTGGAATGAAGGAGATGTGTTAGAAAGTAGGAGCTGCAAGACAGAGTCTCTGAGGTTGAACTTGCTGAGAGCCCAGAGGGCACGGAGCGTCACTCAGTTTCCCATCCTGCAGTCACTGGGCCATCTGCACCACGACGGCTCTCCAGGCTTTCTCCTTGTCAAACTCCTTCAGGGGACTCCTGGCCACCTGTGATGGAGAGAGGGACAGTGTCACCGGGGCCACACCCGTGGAAGTATCACCTTGCCAGGGCCATGCCGGGATGGCATCCAGCATACTCCTGGGTTAATTTGTCTTCAGAGGAAAGAAGGGAGGAAGGGAGCCCTGGAGACTCTGGGAAAGTGGAAAGACCTCTGCTCACTCTCCTAGAAATGCTGCAGCCCTTCACTCCAAGGTCGGAGCAGTTCTGTACCTGGCAGCTGAAGGAGAGGACCCCGGAGACCTAAGTGATGAGGTAACGTCCTCAGCAACCCATTCACCTGACTCTGCACCTTGCTGGCTGTGACACTATCAAGGGGGCGCTCACTTAGGACCTGGAGACAGAGCCAGGAACCCAAAGCCAGGGCCACCTGGGTCCTTCCCCAGGGCACAGAGACCCTGAGATCAGTGGGCATGTTTGCCCAGGAACAACGCACCAGAATGGGTGGCCCACAGGGAGGAGCTGCTGAGCCCTCAACTCTTTCGTGGGGACATCGGGACACAGAGCTGAGGTGAGGAACCAAGAGGCAGGGAGGGTCTAGAAGGGAGAGTTTTGTCCAGGTGGCTGTGTCCTGGCTGCAGGACCAGAGCACACAGTGCCCAGCACGAAAAGCCCCGCATGCCAGGCTGGGCCGGCACGGCACCCCCTGCAAGCCCAGTGAGGAAGCACTAGGCCTCTGGGGACCCCACGTGGCCTGTGTGTGCCTGCAAGCTAAGACTGAGCAAACCAAAGCCAAAATACTTCTCAAGAATGGGCTCGTATGTTTCTCGTTGTTTTAAAAATAACCTATTTCATTTCTTACTTCTTCAAAATTTTTCTGGGGTATTTTATAAATGCAGAGTGGCACAGAGGTCACCTCATGCCCTTGGAGACCTGAGATGACCACTCACCTCCCCCGAGGGGTGCTCCGGTGGGCCAGCCGGGGCGTCCCACGATGTGCCCTGCATCCTGGAACTGACTTTGAAGCTCACACACAGCACGGCGGTGCCTGTGTTGAGGCCGCCCTGCAGGAGCAGCACAAGCAGCAGCAGCAGCAGCAGCACATCATAGGCCTGTGGGCACAGTGAGGTGTGAGTAGCTGGGCAGCTGGCAGACCTGGTGGCTCCCGCAGACACTCCTGCCACCCTAGGCCTTCCCCGGAACAGCCGCATCCACCACACCAACTCGGTGATCTAAATGCATCCTCCCATTTTCAGGAACCTGGACGGCAACCACCCCCGCTCTGCCGGTCCTGCTGCCACTCCTGTTGGCCTGTTTTAGCACAGGCATAACAGTGCTGCGCCCTGTGGACACATGGCTACCTCTCCACCCCGACATCCACGAGGAGAGCCGAGGATGGAGCACCGTGGCTCATGCTCTGTCATGGGTCAGCAGGAAACACAATGACTTACAGGCCAGGCACCATCAGGGAAACAGTGATCAGGTCATCGTACAAACACAAGGAACCCTCACTCATGAGAATCCTGAGCAGAGTGGAGAGCAGCTGCCAGGCCGAGGCTCTGCACCTCCCTTGCATGTAGGGGGCAGTCATTCCCACATCAGCACAGTCCCCAGTTTGCTGGTCAGGAAATGGGGGCACCCTTTGACAGCCAATGTGCTCTCCACCCCTCCTGCTGAGCTGAGTCTCTCTCCTGTGCAGCAGTCAGCTCAACACACCTGGCAGTGGCTGCCAAACAGCAGGTGCCCCCCAACCCCTCCAGCCCCTGAGGGAAACTAGCTGAGATGTAGCGTATCATAGATGCATCTCCCCTCAGATCTTGCAGTTGCTCTCCCAGCTAATTATGCTGGAAATAGATGGCTTGGATTCAAAATGGAACTCTGCCACCAGAATGATCACCAGAAGTTATTCCCAGTAGGAGACATTAAATACAACCCAGCTTCCATCCTGGGGACAGCCCGGGCCTGCTGAGTTTATGTATGCACAGGAGTAATGAAAGGGAGGAAGAGCTCCGGTCCTCTTGGGTAACCAGCAAACAGCAGGATAAACTGCACAGAATAATGATTACCATGTGCTACCTGTGTTGGACGAAAGGGAGGAAAATGTTGGTACATTTGCCTATGACAGAGGCAGGTGGACAGGGCTAGCTCTCCAGCTTCTGAATGTACCTGTCACACAGCTTTGGCTTTGGAACCATCCAAATTGTGTTAGATGTTTTAAAATGTCATTAAAAAGGGGAAAAGAACCAAACCTTAAAATTGAATCCAACCAGATGCCATTGAACTTAACTGTGTTTCAGATCAACAGCACAGCCTCTTCACATAACACAGTGACTGCCCCTTCTAGGGTGAATGTTAGAACAAAAGGAAATCTTCAGGTTGCTCAGTAGGTGGCTGGCTGTAGGCAGTGACATTGGTCTTTTGTAATTGAGAACAATTTTATGTGCATTGTAAAACAAAAGAAAGTAGTAAGTGACAGGGGTGTAACTCAGCAATAGAGCACTTGGCCTGCATTCACACAGCCCTGGGTTCTCCAGCATCACAAAATAAAAAGCAGAGCAGTAAGGATAGTGAATGTTACAGGAAACTGTTTGGAGCAAGAACAAAGAAATACAAATTTAAAAGAAGTCACCCCTTTAAAAAAAAAGCCCTACATGTTAAATTGGAGTGAGAAATATAATACAAAGGCACAGTTGTTAAAATATGTGTTCTTGGGCCAGGGATTTAGCTCAGTGGTGCCGCTGCCTGCCTCTCAAGCACGAGGTCTGAGTTCTATCCCCGGTACACACAAAAAAAATGTGTTCTTGCCAGCTCTGTCCATGGAAAGGCTCAGTAGCAGTGCTCCTGAGGAAGGGTTGAGCACGCGAGCCCAGCCTTAAGACCTGTGTTCTGTCCTCCACTCAAGGGATGGGCACCTGGGACACAGACTGTGTGCTAGGCCAGGTTCCATGTCTGTCAGGAAAGGCCAGTGTCCCCAGGAGCACAGAGCTCCACTGGCCACATCTGGTCAAGGTGAGGGTGGTCACAACACTAAAAACGTTGAAAACCCGGTGAGTCTTCAGCGTTACTCCACAGAAAAGGAAAGCATCTGCCACACTTCACTTTTGCAGCAGTGGAAAGGAAGGAGAGACCCAGCCTCACCTTCCCTCCCCTCCCAGGTGAGAAAGGGGTCTGGGGAGGACCAGCCCTGGAAAGATGATCACAACAGGCTCATGCTCTGTGGAGGGAGTGCAGGAAAGGGGTCCAGAGCTAGGGCCACTGCCCAGACAGAGTCCTGAGGAAAGGAGGGCCCGAACGGAGGAGCCCAAAGTGACCTGACACTCAGGCCAAGGGCCCCATACAGGGCTGAACATTAAACAGTATCACGTGACAATGCTGACCATCTTAGGTGTGATAATGGCTTTGCGATGTACAGGGGAGGGGACTGTTCTTACTTTTAGAACAGAAGGGTGTGAGACAGTTAGTGACCACCATGGTGGGACAGAAGGCCGGGATGACAAAATAAGGCCTTGGGCACAGTGATCAGTTACCCTGTATGGCAGGACACGTTCGAACGGACCCATCACAAGGCCCCCGCGAGACCACAGAAGTGAAAGATGTGCGTGAAGTATGAAATCGTTGCCAAGAAAAAAATAAACAAGCCCTCCAGCCTCACTTGTTCCCGGTCAGCTTACACATCCCTCCCTGTGGAGCCGCACAGCTGGGCAGTGCCATGCTGGTCCCCTGGCTTTGCTGTGGTGACACCTGTGACCTGCAGGCTGTGACCACAGCGCCTGGCTACTTCTGGGGCCCTAAAGACTGTGCTTGCTGCTGCAACACGGACTCTTCCCTCGGGCCTGCAGGTGTCTGGGCTCACTGGAACGGGGCAAAAGCTTGGTCTCTGTCTTCACACCACGCCTGTCATCTCTGCTGTCACAACCCTCGGGTCTGCGTCTACTCAGCTCCGTGCGTACAGACAGGCGCACTGACCATTTGGAAATGCTCTGCCCAAGAAGGCAGGGCAAGGTTAGCTGTCTGTTGCCCTTTGGACCCGGAATGTGTTTTCATCTTCTGTCTCTCTCCTCTTTCCTGCCCCAGCCTTGTGCTACTTCAGAAGCCTCTAACACCCAAGCCCCCGATGTCCCTCTGCCCTATCACGGGGCCTGGACCCACAAGGTCAGGACGCTTGTGCAGGATGATGGCACCAGACACAGAAGGACTCGGCAGCCTCTGGGTGAGATGACTGAGGTCAGCCGGAAGACAGATCTTTTGGAGCCATGGCCCTGGCCCACGAGAACCACCAGCCTTTAGCCCACCCAGAGAATCCATACTCCCTGCTGCCTTCTTTGCTCCCCGAGCAGCAGCTCAGTCCCTCCATGAACCAGTTGCCCGCTCCCTTCAACCAAAGCCACAAGGCAGCTGAAGCCCCCACCCCAATGCAGCTCTGCCTGGGAGGGGTGCAAGCTCCTGGCCCTGTCTTGTTTTTGCCATCACTGCATCAAAGGAGTCCTTCATCTAGGTTCGGGGGAGCAGTCAAGTTACCGAGGTCTGACATTCACTTTCAGTAGTACACATTGGGTGAACCACTGAGGCCAGGCATGGAGGTGCACATCTGTAGTCCCAGCCCCCAGGAGGATGAGACAGGGAGATCACAAGGAGAGATCACCAGAAGTCCCCTTTGGAGATACTTCACATGGTAAGTCACAACACTTTCCAGTCTCCTCAAATGAATCTAATGTAATACTGGTTGAAATCCAATTCAGTGTTTCATAAAACCACAGCTGCTCCAAAATGTGTGTGGATGCTCTGAGCACAGAGAAAACTCGGTCTGGGCAACTGAGCAACTTAGCAAGACTCTGTGTTAAAATAAAAATTTAAAATTTAAAAAGGGCTGGGGATGTAGTTCAGTAGAAAGGCCTTGGGTCCAATGTCCACGCTATGGTTTAGATAAAAAAGAAATGCCCCCAAAGCCTCGTGTGTTTGGACAGTGGATCATGGGAGCACAAACCTAATGTGCTGCCAGGAGGTGGGGCCTGGTTGGAGGCAGGCTGCTGGGGACGTGGCCTAGGAGAGTGCCTCTCCCTCCCCGGCTCCTTCCTCCACGCTCTCTGCTTCCAGGCCACCATGGGGTGAGCAGCTTTTTCCACTATGGTCTTCCACCATACCATTTGTGCTTTGGAGCTGGCCAACTGGGAACTAAACTGTGAGCCAAAGTAAACCTCTTGTCCTTTACACTGTGAGTGTCCGTCCCAGAGATGAGGAAGTGACTGTGACATTTCAGTACTGAGAAAGAAAATGCAAACCACTTCACCATGCTGTCCTCTCAATGTATGAAATTCCTCATAAACTTTGGGGGAAAAGACCAATTACACTGGAAGAAAGTCAAGCTGCATATGTCTGAGCCTTAGGGGTGATATCTTGAGATTTCACTGAAAGGTCCACACTCAGGTTTCCCCAAATGGATCTATCAGCACCATGCGATTCTGATTGAAACCCCAATGCAGTGTTTCCCAAAACCACAAGGGCTCTGAAATGTGCGTGGGGAAGGTGAAGGAGGTGGTGGCCTCTTACACGGCCATGCTAACACTGAGCAGACTCAGAGCTAGAAATGCAGGAGTAGCCTGGGCAAAAACCAGCCAGGACACTGCTGCCAGCAGCAGGGACAGAACAGATGAGTCAAGGGCGAGGACAGCGTGCCATCATCCACAGGGAAAGCAAATCAGATCCCACCTCATGCCACAGGTAAACCTAGGCCACCCACACCCAACTCTGCAAAGTCACCGTGGCCAGGTCAGTGCCCATCGGTCCCAGCCACTGCCAGTTCATAACCCACCTGCCCAAAGACTCTCCTTAGCCTCAAGCCAGCAGCAAGTGATGATATTTTTAGAGAATTTCAGAGTCTCGTGAGTGAGTACATACTTTGATGGCTGTCGGGTAGTCTTTGAAAATCTCCACCACTCGCATCACACTGAACGACAGGTAGCCAGAGGCCGTAAATAGCAATGGGGATGTGAGGCTGCTGATGGTGATCAGCACCTCCACCTGGTTAAAAAGAAGATCCATGGAGGGAAGGTGAATTATGGTCGCTGGGGTGGGTGCGCAGCTCCTGCTAAGCTGTCTGCCCACCAACTCAGAGCATGCCATGTGTATCACTTGTATCTTTAGGATTCACACACAGTTCTCCAGCCTGTTGTAAAAATAGCCTCTGGACACCACTCATCTTTTCTGCTCTTCTGAATCTGTTCTTGTAACCTCCTCCAAGTCCTAGGGTGATGCCTTCATCATCTCAGCAGCAGAGGCCACAAAGCCCTGACATTGGGTGTGACACTCACCTAGCAGACCATTGGCCCTCACAAGTCAGCCATGGTCCTCACAACAGGACTGGCCCCAGAGCAACAGGAAGCAGCAAGAGTACTAGGCTCATCCTCCCTCCCTCTTTAGTGTTGAGAATTTCTTCTTACACACACACACACACACACACACACACACACACACACACACACACACGCTCCCTCTGCTGTTTTCATAGACAAGGCACCAAAGCAGGGGCCCTGGGGACTGTGACCTGCCCTTTGTGGAGTAGCAGGTGCCAGCCTCAGCCCACCCATCTCGCTGGCCACTCAGCCTGGCACTGCCTGCAGCCCCTGCAGCTGCCATTGCAGCTGGAGCTTTGCCCTTGGCACCATGGAAGGAACAAGACCCTAACCTACCAGACACCTGCTGGGACACTCTGCTGTCACATGACTGGCGATCGCACTTGGAAAACACTAGAAGAGAATGAAAAAGAAGGACTTTGGAGCATGTCAGAGTCCACGTTTGTGGTTTCCACCGTGACACGAAACCCCTTCCATCCCCAGGGCAGGACAGGTGGCCTGCCTGGCCCCTGAGAGCATTGGGAAGGGCTTTTGCGCGGGCTCTGTGGACTCTACGTCCCTCAAGTGATTATCTAAAACTTCAGGGCTGTGGAAAAACTGCGAGCACAGGCCAGCGACCCTAAAGCCCCAGAGCCCCTCACAGACATCAGCACATCTGTTCCCTCTGGGCTCCACCTGACGCTCAGTCCCCCAACTGTGGCCACACGTGGGCTCATACCCACACACTTAATGCTGCCACACCTGGCAGACATGGGTTCAGCTGTGTGGTCCAGCATGCCTGTATTCAAATCCCCAGTTGTCCCGAAGTATTTTTTCTAGAACAGTCTCCCCTGACCCAGGACCTAATGTATGACCATGCTCTGCAGTGTGGTCATCTAATCCCCAGTAATGTGCCCCTCTGGCACCCTCATGGCCTGGTCATTTCTGAAGGGTGTGGCCCCTGGGCACAGAGGCTTCATTGGAGAGGCAGCACCTCTTGGCAATAGGTCTCAGGTACCCTCTCCCAGAGTCCTGACCTGGACCACAGCCTAGGGTGACACCTCTCCTCTCTGCAACCCAGAACCCCTTCTTCAAGTAGCTGGCTCAGCAGCACAGAGGCAGGCACAGTGAGGACAGTGGGAGGTGGCTGACTGCTGGACGTGCCTCCAGCAACCCCCAAGGCTTCACCCCTGGGGTGCAAGTGCCCAGAAGAGCCTGGTGGGCCCCGCACTGCCTTATCCCCAGCTCTCAAGTTCCCATCCTCCCTCACAGGGGAGGGACACGCCCACATCAGGGCCCCATAATTGATTTCTACCAAAGTGCACTGGAGATCGCTATCCTGCCCTCTCCCGCACCACAGGAGCCCCGCCTGGAGCCCCACCCCACCTCCACTCCCAGCTGCGCCCACTCTGGAGGAGGAAGGAGGCTGAGTAGGGGCTAGGGCTGGTCAGGGGACAGGATCAGGACTTGGTGGGGCCTAGCGTACTCTCTGGTAAGCAGGGTTTCAGGGAGGTCATGACAGCATGGTTGACCCTGGGGTTGGGGAGGGACAAAGACACTGTCTTCCATCATGAATGTGACCTCTGTCCTCAGTAAGCCCCAGGTGTGATCCTACAGCCCTCACCTTCAGACCACAGAGGCCAGGCATGAGCTCAGGCTGCATCATATGTGTTTACAGACTGCACAGCTTCCCAGGCGAAAGGTTCCACCCTGCTCAGCTCTGCACCCGTCCCAGGGCCCGAAGGGTCCCAGGCCACCAAGTCAGCACAGCCCCTAGGGCCCATGTCTCTGAGCCTCACTTACTTGGGGGAGCCAGGCTACCCAGATGATGCCACCTGGTGAGCACTGGACCCTAAACTAAAAATTCACACAGCCGGCAGCAGCATGGGACAAACCAGTAGGACAGTAGGCGCAATGCGGCCACTTGGCACCACATCTATAGTGACAAGGCACAGACCGCAGTCTTGAGTGTGAGGCGTGGCAGGAAGAGGAGTCGCTCTGGACAGGCTGTTCTGAAGGACTTCGGGAGCCCAGACCTGGCTGTGGCTGCGGCTGAGTGGAGCACACCGGATGCGCTTCTCACACACTGAGCAACATGATGTTGCAGGTGAGCTCAGAAGGGCATGGTGACTGACATGACAGCAGGACCATGAGACAGGATAAGGGACTGTGTAACAAGACAGCGGACTGAGTGAGGCACATCCTGGGGTTGGCACTGTGCTAAGGGTTTGCCATAGGAGCACTTAGTAATAGTAATACATTCCAGTAGTCCATTGTATTGTAAAATTGTACAGAATAATAAAAGTATTTGGTTTTCTTCAGAAAAATAATAAAACAGTAATGGCAGTTAGTACAAAATTGTACAATGACTTATCTTACTGGACAGGATGGGAGCCAGAGGGTCCCTCTCAGGGTGTTTTCCAGACTCAGTGCCCCAAAACAAGCCTGCTAACCAGCCACACCCAGCAGGTGTGAGGAGGAGAAGTACTCACAGCCACCAAGATCCAAAAGAAGGTCACTGAGAGGTGTGGGCCCGAGACTGCATCATCCACGTTCAGGGCAATGACCCCACCAAGGACAGCAGAGACGCCAGCAATCACCTCAACTACCTGCAAGAGACAATGGGACAGTGTTAGCTTGCTGGGGCCGTGTACTGAAGGGTGTGTGTGTATCAGCTCTGAGAGGCAGGCAATGCTCAGATGCCCAGAACACAGCTTTCAAACACGGATCTCCCAGGGCCAGCCACAGCTCTGCAAATGCCACTCAGGTGGGATTGGGCCAGGCTGAGGGGAAAAGCCACGAGACACCCTTGGACAGTGGCTGGAGCCACCCTGGCCTGCAACTGGGCTCCCTTCAGAGCCCAGTACCAGCCTCACCATGGGGCTGTGCAGGTTTCAGCTGGGGACGGAGGCCACGAGGCCTCCTTGCATTTGAAGCCACAAGACCACAGAGGTGAAGGAAAACAGAGCCCCCACATGACAGCAATCCTGACACAGATGGAAACCTCCGGAAGCTGGGAGCTCACAGAAAAGGCAGGCAATGGGGCCACTGCAGACATGGAAATGTCGGGGAAAACTGCTGGCCTGGGATGCTGGGAAAAACTTTTGAGAATGACAGAAGACAGCAAAAAATTAAAAGCCTACCCCAAACCACAAAGCAGCTAAAGGCAATGCATAGAGTAGAAGAATAAAGTGCAACAGAGGGAAGAGCAGGCGTGGTAGCTGTGACGAGTGGGACAACAGGAGAAAGGTGCGTGTGAATGGGAGCCCCAGACAGCCAGGGAAGACGCCACACTGACTATGGGCCAGGCGCACGAAAGCACGAAAGAAAACTCTAACGGCCACAAGGCGTAACTCTCCATCCAAACCTCAGGGAGAATTACAGAGAAAGTCAATACTGTCACACTCAGATTAGGAGGTTTTAACCCACCTTTCACTAAAGACACAAGTAAACCCAAACCAAGAGGCAAACAACAACAAAAACAGAAAGGGCTTTCAAGACAGAGACAATGACAGGAGGAAGCAGCCAGGACACTCCCTGCATGTCCTCTGGACAGGCCAGCTGGCCATGTCTGTATTGACACATAGATGTCTTATCAAACTCTGGGAACCCTGAAAACTCAAGCGCACTAGCACCTTTTAAAGCAAGGTGTCTTGTCAACAGCACCTAGTGGGCTGAAATTTCTTTTGCAAGCAAGTCTGGAGCCTCACATCCATGGTCATCTTAATACATGGAAGGACTTAGTCCAGCCACACACACGCCCACACCCTCCTGATAAGATAAATAAGAAAAGGGAATTTTTTTCTCACAGAGTAGGACTTTAGGGCCCGAGCAGGAAACGTCATTTCATCCAAAATATGGGCGCTGTCGGAGACGGAGCCCTAGAGAGATACAAAGTCATGTTGAGCCCGCAAGCACGGAGGACTGGGCCTTCCGCTTGGTGGCAGTGCCTGGCTGCCACGAGGGAGGGGTTGGACTGGCCAGCACTGAAGTAGATTGAGTCACTGAGACCACGCTGCGGTTCACAGACAGTTAGCAGATTCGGTCTCTCCCTGAGATGTATGGCCAGGCATGGAGAGGCAGGACAGGTCCCCACCCTCAGCCACCAGCTCCACCCAAGGCAGCCCCCCTTGTGGACTGCGACGTACATGGGGACCCCTCGAGCCACCCACCTTCTTCTTCCTGCAGGGCTCCTCACTCGAGCGCGCTGAGATGATGACGGTGGCGGCCATGAGAAGCTCCAACAAGAGCAGCAGGATGAGGTTGAAATTTATCTGCTCAGGGAGTAGGGAGCATGGGCTCAGTATCTCCCCTGGGAGCCCCACCCCTCCAAGCTACCAGGCTCCTCGCTTTGCACCCCGTCACTCAGAGGTGAGAAGAGGCTCTTTGTGGGCACACTTGGCCCCTGGCTGCATCTGCCTGCCCCCCCCAATTCCTTGTTCACATAAAAGCCTGAGTGCAGGTTTATAACAGCTCTGCACACACAGCGCTTTGAGGGTGACGGAGCTGTTCAGGCTCCAGATGTGTGGGCAGGCTCATGAAGCTGCACACTTGTTCACACTCACACAGCCACACGAAGCTGTAGCTTGGCCAGGGAGTGCTTGCCTACATACGCAAGGTCCTGGGCTTGATCCTCAGCACCACAGATAAATAAATAATATATAACTCAATCTAACTGATAACTTAAAAATAAAATTATTAAAGCAAGAATGTAGAAACATATTCAACTAACAATAGAGCCTCCAAATACAAAAAGTAGCTGGGTGCCATGGCACATGCCTGTAATCCCAAATACTCAGGAAGCTGAGACAGGAGGACTGCAGATTCAAGGCCAGCCTGGGAAACTCAGGAAGGCCCTGTCTCAAAATAAAATAAAAAAGCTTTGGGATATAGCTCAGTGTTACAGCACTTGCCTGGTATATCCAAAGTCTTGGGTTCATTCCCCCATCACACATAAACATACACACACACACACACACACACACCATAAAGTAATAAATAACTAACAGAACTACAAGAAGAAATCGATAAACCATCAGCTATAGGTAAAGAATTTAATGTTTTTCTCAGAAACTGATAGATCAAAAAAAGACAAAAGCATAAGTGTTCTTAAAATCAGAAAAATACTACATTAGCCATGTCTCTTATTTTCTGCATTTCTGAGTCTTTGACACTGGGGCTGTGCTGATCCTGGGCAGCCACCCCTCCAGGGCTGGCTAGTTCCCAGAGCCAGCAACGACACAGTATGTGAACCACCAGCTCACAGTCTGTACCCCTTCAGCTCCCACACCCTAGGCCAGTGTTCACCTGTCCAGCCACTCTGGGGCTGGGACCAGGCAGGTGACCAGGGACACCCATGCCCACACCTGCTGAGGTTCTCCAAACCGGCCAAGGCTGAGACCCCGGCTGGCCTGCCCCCCATTCTCTGCCACCTGCCCAGGTTGCTTCTCCTCCCTCTGCTTGTCCTTCCCTCTGTGCCCTCTGTAGCATAGGGCGCCCTCTCTATAGGATCCATGGGCAGTCATCTGTCAGTCCTGTGGAGGCATCTTCTGGTCTGCTGTGTCCACCAGATTGGACAGTAATGAGCCCACATTTTAAGACAAATACAAAGAAGTTTAGCTACAGAACTCTCCATGTAAAATAAAACAAGAGACTCTCACTCTTGACCATATATTAGGGCTACAAATCAGCCCTGAGGGGCCGAGGAGGTAGCTCAGTGGTGCTGCATCTGCCTGGCAAGTATAAGGTCATGAGTTCAATTCTCAGCACCAGGTGGGGAGGGAGCCTGAATTCCAAAGAATTGTTGCACTCTACAGCGCATATTCTGCTCACAATGTAGTAATGTTAGAAATTAGTAATACATGAACAGTATTTAAAAACACCTCCACTACCTTATGCATCCAGGGTCTGACAAGGCATAGAATACTCAAAGGAGTAACAGGAGGAGATTTAGGCAGGGTGATTTGGGAAAGAGTGGGCCAGGATGCGGGCGTTCCTGCCAGGGTCAGGGACAGTAGGTGCCACTTCCCTGGGGCCTGAGGAGACTCAGGGAGCCACAGTGGAGACTGGGTGCTGTGGAGGAGCTGCGGCCAGAGGATGACCAGCCCCTGCCCAGCCCACCCCACAGAGGGCAGAGCTGGCTAAACAGTCCAGTCTGCGTCCCAGCTGACACGAACAAACAGAGGCTATGTGCCTGGATGGGATGAGGGAACATGATAAGGAGGTCAATTCTCACAAAATTATTTTACAGACTTAAAATAATCATGACAAAACTCCAGCTGCAGTTGTTCAGGAACTCAGCGAACTTGCCCTAAAACATATTTTGAGTAAAAGAGATCAAGTCTGAAATGAAACGCAAAGCGGGGAAGGCATTTTCCTGGGACACGGGGGCATCTCACAAAGCTATCACAAGAGCAAGTGCAGTGCCATGCGGGGACAGGCTCCAAACCCAGGGGTCATCCCGCACAGGAGTGTAACGTACCACCTAGGAGCAAGCCTTGCTGCTAACGGCTGAAACAGGAGATGACCTGGCTTTCAACATGAGCTGGAAGGAAGCCCAGAACAGCCACAGGCAGGTGAGAGGTGCTCAGAACCACCGTGCCAAGAAGACATGGAGAAAACAAGTCACTGGCTCTCAAGGGGAACAGTGGGAGTCGGTGACACCGAGGTGGAAGAAGCTGGGGCCAAGCGCCGCAGGCTGGGGTACAGGCGCAGAGCACAGCCACACTCTGGGTGAATGGACACAGGTACAACTATGACCAGAGACTGAACTCCTGGTATCGAAGGCTGTAAAGAAATAAGTCCCTGTTGGCTGGAATGTGGTAACCGGTCTGTGTGCCACGTACCAGTGGGACGCAGGGGCCTGCTACAGTTGGGAGCCTGGAGAGGAACAGGCTCCACACACCCAGGATGAGATGGAGGGGGAGGCAAGAATAGGCAGGTGTCAGAGCACATACCTAAGGGGACCTGGTGATGGCTGACAGGGTAGCAGCGTGGCACACAGAGTGGTATGCCTGGTCTCTGGCCCACCCTGCACAGAGACAGCCATGTCTTCAAATGACCTATTCTACCACCTACACCTGTGTTCTTCAACCAGCCTGTTTCTGAGTTTGAGTGGTTCAAACACCACGTTCTGGAGGGGCCTCACCTGTCTGTGCTGGCCGCTGCTTAATGACCCTGAGAGCTCAGTGTGGTCAGGACCACCCAGAGCTCGGCTGTGAATGGATGCTGATGCTGGGCCTGGGTATGGCAGCGATTCCGCAGGTGTGAGCTCTGGGAAAGCCAGGGCTGGGCTAGCAGAGCATGGGCCACACTGAGCAGAGGCCAGGCAAATATGGGCTTACACATCTCTCAGTTTGGTCCTGCGTTCCGTCTCCCATTTGTGCACTCAGGCTCTGGGTGTTGGATGTGGGCTCATGCTTGGGTTTTTACTGACAGGTGCTGCTGCTCTGGTCTTTTGGTGCACACTTCCTGATAGAGATGTATGAGCAACATCTCCAGCTGTGTATCTGTGGGCAGTACAGTGTCTGTGCCACATGCTTCAGAATGTACCTGCAAATCCCTAATGTTCTCCAACTCTGATGGGTGTCAGAGTTGCCACAGACATGAGCTGAGCCCACAGGGCCAGCAGTGGGCAGCCCAATGCCCTCCTCTGCCATGGCCCAGAGAGCACTGCCCCAGGTTTAGCTTGCTTCTTCCTCCATCGCTCTCTCTCTCACTGCATGTTCCTATGTCTGTGGGGAAGACGATTTCCCCTAGTTATGCCTTTACTACTCGTGGATCCCCATGGCAGATGGGAAGCAGAGGCCCTTGCTATGTTCCAGGGCAGCAACTGTGGTCCACACATGTGGGGCAGCTCCAGGAAGACCCCATAGGGACAGCTCCCCTGCCCTACACCAAGCCTACCCTATTTTGGAGATGGCGTTCAAATAATCTTGGTTGTGGGGCAGGGTGTCCCCAATCTGTTCTTCAAGGGGCTCCAGCTGCAGGGCTATTCACTCGGACCCTCTCGCTGTGATGTCTGCCTGCCTGTCTTGCCATCCTCTGTCCAGGATGTCTCTAAGACAGCAGCATCACATCTTCTACCAGAAGTCTGGCAGGTCTCTTGCTAGCTGTCTTCCGAGGAACTGAACTCATATGTGCTTAATTCTATAAACAGTATCTATATTTAGGACATTTTCAAGTTTTTGTTTGTACAATGAAGCTTTATGCTGATTTTCGCACCAGCAACTTTGCCCCGAGCTCTCTTAGTCATTGCTGCGTCAGGTAAGCAGGCACCACCTCTCTTTCCTAGGCAGCCCGAGTACTCCTTCTGAAACCTTCCTTTCTCTTGCTTTGCAAGACTGGCGAGGTTCATCTTGGTTTTTAAAAATATTTCTCTGTTCAGGCATACTTTGAAGACTATGTCTTCCCAGTTTTTGTAGTAGCACATAGTGTGCCTGTGTCTTACAATTACTAGCACCACAGATTTGATGAAACATGGATTTTTTTTTTTTCTTTTTTGCTGTCCTGGCGTTTGAGCCAGGGCCTTGTATAGGACTGGCAAGTGCTCTACGACTGAGCCACATCCTCAGCCCTGTTACTGTTAATTTTTAAGAGCTGTTACAGAAGAGATATTAAAGTATTATTTATCAGCAAATCTGCCCACTGGAATTAATGAAAAGAGTTCATGCAATAGACAATTCTTTTCTTTAGGAGCATAAGCAAAATCCTCAATTCTGGCCAAACTCAACAATTTTAATAAAGATGTCGGGCGTGGTGGCTCACATCTGTAATCCCAGCATGTGGGAGGCTGAGACAGGAGGATCGCTGTGAGTTCAAGACCAGCCTGGGCTACACAGTGAGTTCCAGGTCAGTCTCAACTACATAGTGAGACCCTGTCTCAAAAAACAAAAACAAACAAACAATTTTAATAAAGATTTGCCACCCGTTTCTACATTAGCCAGCACCATCCCAGCCACCCCCAGATGTGAGCAGTCCCCAAGCACACTGTGTCACTGCAGGAGGACATAGTCCCAGTAGAACAGGAAAGCCGTGTGCAACCCACACCAGCTCAGTGACTCACATTTATTGCTGATGGGTTCAGAATGAGTTTGCATCCAAACCAGATCAAGCAGGTAGTGGTGATGGCAAATGTGGAAACAAACAATATCTGAAAGCTGGGAATCTGAAAGGCATGAAGGGAAGAGTTTCCTTCTTTGCATAGTTAAAGGAGGAAAGACAATGTCTGCTGAATTCCAAGTCACTGAAAATCCTAAGACTGACTCCAGGACCTGGGGGGGCGCTGCCCTGCTGGAGGAGGGGAGGAAGCCCTGCCTTTGGGGGTAACACTGGAAACCCTGGCCAGGACCCACCTCCCTGACTCACTCTGGGCTTCTTCCAGGTCTGCAGAGGCCTTAGGAAGACCACACTCACCGCATTGATGTTGCTCCTGGAAACAGCAAAGGTCACGATTGCCGAGGGGAGACACTGAAGAGGAAGCAGAGCCCAGTGAGTTGCTGTTCCCAGTGCGATGCCAGTTCAGGGGACAACCCAAAGCACTGCACTGTGCAGCCGGGCACAGCTCAGGGACAGAGCAATGTTTATCTAATAATAATGTATTAAAACATTCAAGCTTCCAGAATCAGCTGAGTCATATCGGCAACCAAGTGTTGCCAGCCTCCTGATGCAAGGATTCTGTGTGACATCGACAGTCCCCGGGTACCTCAAAATAATTTATTCTCAATATTAAGTATTCTAGGGCCAGGGATTTAGCTCAGTGGTTTTGTTTCCTGCCTTGCAAGCACAAGGGCCCGAGTTTGATCACCAGTACGAAAAAAAAAAGTATTCTAGCTGGATATGCTTGAAAGTCCAAATGTAAACTAACCGACATTTATCATGATGGGGAAGGTGCTGGGGATTGAACCCAGGGCCTCACATTAAGCCACATCCCCAGACATTTTTCACTTTGGGACAGGGCTCTCTGAATTGTGAGTGCCACCACGTCCAGCTCAGAATGTGCCATGATTGCATAGAACCAGAGATGTCCCAGCTGAAGAGTGGTATGGAAAGAAAGAAAGAAGGAGGAGGAGGAGGTGTCCCCTTGAGCCCAGGGCTCCACGAGCATGGACCCCTGCCTAGGCTACACACTCTGCCTCCACTGAGCCGGATCAAGGGCCAGTGGAGGGGGTGTTGGGAGTGGGAGGGAGGTGAGGGACGTGGGCCATACTGATGACACTCCTGTGGGCAAAGGAAGGCCAGGCCCTGAGGGGACAGAGGGCAGAGACCCCTGGAGACATCCGTACACAGCTCTGGACAGGTTGGCAGAAGACAGGCTAGGGCTGAGCTAGAGATGGAGGGAGCAGAGCTGGGGCCAGTAACAGATGGCTGCTGGGGTCAGAGCAAGGCCCCTGTTGAGGGTTTGCCTAGGCCCGAGGTCAGGGGTCATTGTGACCAACCAGGGCTGCCCTTTGGAAAGGACAGAGGCGAGGGATGGCTCTGGAAGGTGCAGGGAGGGGTTGCATCCTTGCCAGAGCTTTGTTCTGAGGGCTGAGGAAGGTCCCTGAGGGCAGATTTTGCTCAGTTGCAGCAGGTGGCAGCTGCACATTAGAAACCAAAGCGCCATTGCTGTATGGGCTTCTGCAGAGCAAAGTGCAGGCCTGCCTCACTGGCGAGGTACAGCTAAACACTGCTTGAAACTAAAGTCACACCAGAGATTTCTGAATGAGAAACACATGACGGAAACCCAAAATCCCAGAGCACGGGAAGTCAAGCGCATGACAAGGAACCTGGGTTCGGGACGTGGATGGGGGCAGTGCTTACAGAGGCAGCAGCACAGCGCAGGTAGTCCATCTCAGAGGGAAACACGTTTCCCAGGTACAGTGAGAAGCCCGAGGTCACCAGGAGGCAGCTCTGCAGATGGCAACGGAAAGGCCCGGGGCCACTTGAGGGGGCACAACCGACCCCAGGCACCCTTCCAGACTGGTCCTCGGGGGTCCCTCGTTCCCACGGGAGTTCCCAGGATTGTAGTGGCCACCCTGGCCCAGTGCTGACCCTGCAGGCTCAGTGTAGCCCCTTGACTGCCCTTCCTAGGGTGGCAGAGCCACCATGCAGGCCCACAGGAAAGATGCTGACTGAGAGAAATGACACCGAAGACACAGGCAGAATAAATGTGGCTGCATCCAGGAGGCTCTGCACCTGCTCCTGCCCATCCCACCCAGGAGGGATGACGCCCAGGGCAGGTGCCAAGCACTCACCCCCATCAGCACGGAGAAGACCCATGTCTTGTAGCTGAGGCACGGGGGCAGCCTCTTTGACAACTGGAGGTCCTTGGGCTTCGTGTCGCTGCCAAAGCCACCTGGATCCTGCCGCCCCACGTCCTGCCGACCTCGCTCCAGTGTGGGCATCCGGTCGTAGCCCAGCTCCTCCCTAAACTGTCCATCTCGAGTCATGGCACTGGGGACAGGCATGCAGGAGTGGGAACACCACGGCTGTGCCGAGACTCAAGTCACAGCTGCCACTCACTCAAGTGTCACCAAGTTGTCATCGACTTTCACCACTGAAAACTCCCTATTGCAATGAGTTGTTTGCAAGAAACACTGGTTTGTTTGTTTTTTTAAACAAAAAAGCACTGGTTGCACTGAAGTGACAGGAATCTAAAGAGGAAAAATAAGCACTTGATGCTAAAAAGTAAATAAAATCTCTATTGGGAAGACAGAGCTGAATGTCTGAACTCAGGGCTGAATCTGGATTTACTTAGCTATTTCACCCTGGTCTCAGGTACAAGACATTTCAGCCTCCATTTGCAACTTCCTGCACGAATCCCAGGCCACTTGGGGACTCACTACCTACACCCAACTGACCAAGCAACCCAAAAGTCATCCCAACTTGGGGCTTCATGCCCGCGTGCTTACCTCCGCTGCCGGCCGGCTGTTGGGAACGCTGGTCTCTGGGTGAGGGGCTTCCAGCAAGAACTATTCACAAATGGAATAAAAGCTCAGCAAAACTGCACTTAGGCCAAGGAGGACACCACTTCCTGAATTTCAATGAGGACCCAGAGAGTAGATCCCAGAGATGTTTGCACTGGTTGTGTAACCACTGGCCTGGGGCTGTCCTGCCCCGACAGGAAGGAAGGGCCCTCCCTGGTCCCCTTCATCACAGACCTGCCAGGTGGGTGTCTCGGGGGAAGACAAGTGGCCGAGAGCAAGTCCCCTGCGGACAGAATCCTGGCCAGCCCTGTGCCCACACAGGCAGCTGAGCCTGAGTTCTGGTCTACACCTTTTCCAGCGGCATTTCTCCATCCCCTGTGATCCCACAATGGAAATCTCCTTCCCAAGGTCACATGAACTTTTGCGTTCTCAGCTTGGCTCAGCCAGCCCTGAACTGCTTGGGATTCCACCCGTCGGTTCCCGTGGCAGCCCCAAGAGCTGGCAAGCACCATCTGGCTGTGCCCTTTATTCCTGCTCACCAGGCAGAGAAAAAGGACATGAATGTTTTTCACGCAGAGACACTGGCACCCTGGCAGCTCCAGTGACAGTTTCTTTGTGCACATTGAAAAAAGCCTCAGACCAAAATGCTTTGAAAAACCAGCTTCTTAAACCACAAATCCACAGCAAACCTGAGCACAGTCATCAGGTTCCAAATCCCAGGGGTTCAGTTGCCTTTAGCTTTTCAACACAACAAAGAGGACTGGAAATAATTTGCACAAGCTATTACCTGTGAAGTCAAGAATTATTTTGACGAGATGGGGAAATCTCCCAAACTTCGGTAGTGAATTTCAAAGCAGTCAATGGAATCAGTGGGAATTGGGCCAAAGGGACCAAGTCCTTCTGTGTTTCTTTTTGTGTGAAGGAAAAGGTCGAATAGATTTCAACCATTTTTTCTACCTTTTAAAAGTTGTTTTTTTACTCAGAAAGGCAAGCAAGCCACCTTGAATCTAGGGTGCAGAGCAAATCGCACAAGGCCCAAGCCTTGAGTGGCCACTGAAAAGTGCGTACTGACTGCTGGTGGCCACACTGGTTTCTTAGTGATCCTGTTCTTTCACATGACCTTTAAGCAATTGTTCTTTTGTTTTGGTTGGTTTGGTTTGGTTTGGTTTGGTTTTGTGGTACAGGGAATCGAACTCGGGACCTTGATCTTGCGAGGCAGGTGGCAGCACCCCTGAGCTAAATCCCCAGCCCAAGCAATTATTCTTAAAATGCCCTCCTTCCCTCTGCCTGCTCAGTCCTAACCATATTCCTAATTTACATGGGATTTATCAAATTTTATAAAGTAGACAGTGTGGCCATCATCCTTCCCAGGTACAGTTTATGTTCCAGTGTGAACAGAAGCACAAGAGACTAGTGAATCCCTGTGTTATGCCCGACTTTATACAGGAAGAGAACTCAGGAAGTCAAGAAGGAGGTATTGGAGCCAAGGCAGGCTGAAAGCCATGGCAGGAGGCAAAAGAGCTTCAGGCATGCTAGGTGCAAAGGCCCTGGGGCAGCAAAGGCAAGGCTGGAGGAAAGGGTACAGGATTCTAGGAGTTGGAATGCAAGGGGCATCCAGGTTAAGAGACACCTGCGGACATGGAGACCGTGGGCTTTGACTGAGATGGATGTGCTGAGGGGGAGCAGGTGCTGGCTGGCACTGAGGTGGCAGCCCTGGGAGTGATGAGAGGGGACCCAACCCTGGACAGGTCTGGAAGAGCCAACACCATCTACCACCAGTGACACAGGCTGAGTTCAAAAGGCCAGAGATGGGCAGGCTGGAGCAGGGTCACAGTCTGGACATGATGGGGTTATGGTGTGGGGGGGTGTGCATAGGGGAGCCTGGATCCAAGCCAGCACCTTGTATTGGTGGCACTTGGGGACAAGCCTGCCAGTGGCAGTGCCACCACAGATGGCCCTGGCAGGAAGCCAGAGCAGGACCACAAGCTCAATGCTGTACTCCCTTGTCTCTGAGGACATCTCTTCCACCAAATGCCATGCCCCAAATCCCTGGGCTCTTTCTCACTTTATGTGCACTCCCAGCTACGGCCTGGTGATGTTTCCGAGGAGTTCAAGGAATGGTGCCTCTCTTCTGGCTCTCAGGAAAAAGGCTGCCATTAACCTGACAGAGCTGATCCAGCACAATAAAGACATCGTGGTCAGAGGTGAACTGGACACCCAGCCACACTGCAGGACACCATCTAAAGCGATGCTGGCATGCTCAGGCCAGAAGCCTCAGAGAGTTTTTAAACACAGAAACCATCCAGATTTTGCTGACTATGACCAAATTAAACTGGAAACCAGTGACAGAAAATCATCAGGAATACCCCCAAATATATGGAAATTAAACAATATACCTCAAAAACAAAATAAAATGTTCTATGTGAGTCAAAGGGGATATCACAAGGGAAGTTGGAAACTGAATAAAATGAAAATACAAGCACAACTTTGTGGGATGCAGCTAAGTTAGGTGAAAGAGAAATTTAGTTTTAAATGCTTATGTTTCAAAAAGAAGACAGTTTCAGGCCAGGTGTGGTGTCACATGCCTGAAATCCCAGCACTTGGGAGGCTGAGGCAGGAGGATCACTGAGTTTGAGACCAGCCTGGGCTACACAGTGAGTTCCAGGTCAGTCTCAACAACATAGCAAGACCCTGTCTCAAAAAATCAAAAAAAAAAAAAAAAGAAAAAAAAAAAAAAAAGAAGAAGAAGAAGAAGACAGTTTCAGGCCAGGCATGGTAGCACATGCCCATAATCCCAGCACTGGGGAGGCTGAGGCAGGAGGATCGCTGTGAGTTCAAAACCAGCCTGGGCTACGTAGTGAGTTCCAGGTCAGCCTCAACTACATAGTGACACCCTGTCTCAAAAAAACCAAACCAAGCCAAAAAAAAGATAGCTTCAAAATAAATTATCTAATTTTCCACCTTAAGAAGCTGGAAAAAGCACAAATTAAACCAGACCTAAAAAGTAAAATGTGAGACATAAAAGAGAAATTAGTGAAATAGTAAAGACTTACTTTTTACACAACAAAGATCCATGACAAGAGGTGTTTTTTCAAAGACAGTAAAATTGATAAGTATTAGGCTGAACAAGGAAAACAGGAAAGATGATTAAACTACCTGTGTCAAGAATTAAAGATAATTCTTCATTGTAGATCACACACATTTTAAAAAATAACAAGGGTCTGGTACCGCGGTGCATGCCTCTCTCTAATTCCAGCACTCTGGGAGGCTGAGGCAGGAGAATGAAGTTAGAGCCCAATCCCAGCAATTTAGCAAGACCCTGTCTCAAAATAAAATTTTGAAAGGGCTGAGTATGGCTCAGTGCAAAATCCTTGTGTTCAACCGCCAGAATCACACAAACACAAAGGAAATACTATGAGCAACTTTATGTCCATGATTTCATAAGTTGGATGAACAAATGTCTTTAAAAAACAGACATTTTTGAGCAAACCAAAGTTTGCACAATACTTCACTGATAACCTGGACAGCCCTATTTACGCAAAAGTTGAATTTGTAGTTGAAAACTTTCCTACAAAAAACTCCAAGCCCACATGAGTTCGCTCAATTTGATGAAGAACATCTAGAAAACTACCCTTAACAAGCGCAAGGACCAGAGTTCGATCCCTGGTGCCAAAAAGAAAAGAAAAGGAAAAGAAAACTACCCGCAGGCATCACGCTTGGCTGAAGGACAGAATCCCGAGGCCCACAGCACAGAGACCCCGCCTATCAGATGTGGCACACCGCCCAAACACGTGAAGCCACGCCCACTCACGGGGCGCTATGTACACCAGGTGTGACGCAGCTCCCACGAGGCATCCCGACTTCCCTCATGTGCTAAGATGCCAACCGCCAACCTGTGAAAGCTAACGGCCTTCGCATGCTCCATGACCCCAGTTGGCTGAAATGGCGCCCCCCCCCCCACCAGGCATGGCGCTCCCATTGGCCGAGGCCCACGGGAGGCAGGTGCAGGCGCAGGCGCTGGCCTCTCATTGGCCGAGGCAGAGGTCACGTGTACACGCCTTCGCCTGGCTTCAGGAGCGAGCAGGCGCCATGTTGCGCCTCGCGGCCAAGTTGGTGGCCTTCTTCTGGAGAAGGGAAGACGTCCCTGAGGAGGAGGCCGGGCATCCTGGGGAGGAGCTTGTGGAAGGTGCGCGTGGGGAGAATGGGGTATCCCGCAGACCGCTGTTACCCCACAGGGTCCTCCACGATGTGCGGAATGCTGGGGGCGGGGAGGTCGGCTTCTCTTCACCTGGGCATGAGAACAGACTTCCAGCCCCGCACTCCGAGTCTGCCAGTCGTTCTGGCTTCCAGTGCTGAGGGGCACACCTAGCCTGGTTCTTGCTGTCCCTTACTCCCGTTGGTCACACTACCGGGCGAGGTGACATCACCATCCTGTCAGAGCTCTGAGTAGCGTTGGCCAGTTTCCCTCAGCTTCTAAAATACCTGGCAGCACTCTCCTCTCCAATGCTCTTGATGTCCCCTCCAACTTCTTCCCCAGCCTGGAACTCTTCTTTAGGGAGAAGTTGGCAACCCATTGCTTACTCTCACTTTTAAAAGGGTGCAAGTCTTCACGAGAGATGGCAGAAATACCAACGGGAACCAAGTGTGGTGTTGGCACACATGTAATCCCAGTACTTGGGGAGGCTGAGGCAGGAGGATTCCCACAAGAGTTTGAGGTCAGCCTGGGCTACGTAGTGAGACCCTCACAAAAAATGTTTTACAAAGGCAACAGGAATGAAGCTGGTAAAATTGAGAGTGTGTGGTAAAGGCCATCTTTGTGCAAATGTACCACTGCTGCCTCTAGCCATCTTAGAGCAAGTCGCTTCTGCCGGTCTCGTAATGGAGTAGACCTGGGCTTTCAGTGACAGCTTGAGCTCCAACGCCAGCTTTCTACAGCACCAAGCTTCCTTTCCCAGACGGTGACCTGAGCACCAGACATGGCAGGGAATGTGCAGCTTGAGTGGGGTGGCTGCAGCTCCAGACACTTGATGAGTGTCTTAGTTACTTTCCTGTCATTGGATCACAAAACCCAATACCCAAAACTTGAAGAGAGATTTAATTCGGCTCATGGTTTCCAGAGAGTTTAGCCCATGGTCAGCTGGCTGGCTAAGGCAGAAATCTAATGGTGGAAGGACCTGGCAGAGGAAAGCTGCACACCCCATGGCGGCCAGGAGGCAGAGAGAGAAGAGAAAAGCCCTTGACAAGAATACAGTCTTCCAGGTCACACCCCAGTGAGCGCCTCGAAACATCACCCACCTTCTATCAACCCATTCAGCTATGAATCCATGGATGAGCATAGCCCTCTGACCCAGTTATCTTCTGAACGTGCAAGACCTTTAGGGGACACTTGATCTGAAACATAGTAAGTCACAGGCTGACAGCCTGTGCAGCTCCTGGGCCAGATGCGCCTTTTCATACTTTATGCCTTGTTTATTTTATTAGAGCTTACCCAGCCTCCTAGGGGCTGCTGCTGATGGTGATAAGAGAAGGTGATAGTAGCAGCACATGCCAAGGACTCCCCAGATGCTCACGTAAATCTCACAACAGTGGGCTTGACAGCTCCTCCAAGCTCTGCATTGCACATGTGTTCTGTCTTGATGGTTACTGTTTCCATTTCATAGATGAAAGCTGGCATAAAGTGGTTAAGGACCAGGCCTAGGGTGACACATGACAGTAGGGTATCTTTTTAAATGAAACCCAGGCAGTCTGGTTCTGCAGTCAGGGCTCTCTCACCATCGTATCCAATCACCAATGCTCTCAGAACCTGCACCTCTGCGTCAGAAACCCTATATCCCACACTCTACTCCCTGACAGGGTCTCCGTGTCTCAATTCCAGCCCCTTAGGTTCACATCCCACGTGGACCCTCATGTTCTGCCTTTTTAGGTAGAGGTTAATTGTAGTAGGGCTTGCTTTTGTGTCCAGTATAACTGCTTTCCTTATCTATCACAGGTAACACCAGGTTGAAAACTGTACAGGGTGTTGTGACAAGGTACTGTAGTGATTATGGCATGATTGATGATTTGATCTACTTCTCCAATGAGGCTGTGACTGGCAGTGTGGTTCTGAATGTTGGACAGGAAGTTATTGCACTTGTGGAAGAAAATAAAGTGTCAAATGGACTGAAAGCAATCAGGGTAAGTCTCAGTTCATTCAGGAGCAGTTTCAGCCTCTCACAGGTGGCATAGGCAAAGAGGGACAGTACTTTTAAAAAGGAGGGATTTTTTTTCTGGTTTTTTTTTTTTTTTTTTTTTTTTCTTTTTTTTTTTTTTTTTTTAAATGAGGTCTTACTGTATAATTTGGGCCTTGAACTGCATAACTCTCTTTCCTGCCTCTGCCTTCTGAGTGCTGGGATTATAAGCATATACCACCTAGGCCCAGCTTACTTTTGTTCTTTATAATGATATCTGTTAAATAAATCATAGTTGGGCCAGGGATTTAGCTCAGTGGAGTTGTGCCTGCCTGGCAAGCACCAGGTCCTGAGTTAGATCCCTGGTACCAGGAAAAAAAATCATATTCATAATAAATCATTGAAACCTCATAGAAGTTTATAATTCAAAAGACAAAGTTTGCCATGGAAATGACTGTTACCAGTTCTTTCTAGCGTTCTAAAAAGTTATTACTAAAAATTATAATAATTGGACATTTTGTTATCTGATTAACAGATTATCAGTGGACTTCATTATTCAGCAACATCCTTTTTCACATGAAAATCGTATTTTTGTAATTATCGGAACCAGGTGTGGTGGTACATGCCTATAATCCCAGAATTCTGGAAAGCTGAGGCAGGAGGATCACATGTTGGAACCCAACCTGAGCATCTTGTTTTGTTTTTTTGGTTTTTTGGTTTTTTTGGTTTTTTGGTTTTTTGGTTTTTTTTTTTTTTTTTTTTTTTTTTTTTTTTTGGCAGTACCAGGGATCAAACTCTGGACCTTATGCTGTCGAGGCAGGTTCAGTGCCACTGAGGTAAATCCTTGGCCCCAACCTGAACATCTTAATGAGAACTGGACTTAAAATAAAAAATAATAATGAGGTCTGAGAATATAACTCAGTGAAAAGGCTCTAAGTTCAATCTTCAGTACCACAAAAAATAAATAAATAAATTCACAGGCGTATAATTTCTAGGTCAAAAGGTATGCAGATTTTGGCTGGGTGTGGTGGCCCACACCTATAATCCCAGCACTTGGGAGGCTGAGGCAGGAGGATAGCTGTGAGTTCAAGACCAGCCTGGGCTACATAGTGAGTTCCAGGTCAGTCTCAACTACATGGTGAGACCCTGTCTCAAAAAACAAACAAACAAAAAAGGTATGCATATTTAATAATTTAATGGTTGTAATCAAATCAGTGTCCAATGGTGTTGTACTAGTTTACACTCTCAGAAGTAGAATGAGAGACAGCTGCTTCCTGGTCTTGACAAGGATTATCGAGCTTGGGTATCATCATTTGGAAATCTTTGCCAATCTAATAAGTAAAAAATGATTTTAGGATCTTAATTCACATATAAGTCTTAAAGTACATTGATTTTTTTTCTGTGAATTATTTTCATATCCTTTGTCCATATTTTGGTTGGTTTCAGCTTATTAGGAAAATTAGAGCCTTTTAAGAAAAATTATTATATGAAAGGATTACACATGTTTTCCTCAAGATCATCTTTGACTTTGTTTCACTGTTTCTTTTTTTTTGGTACCGGGAAATCAAACCCTGGTCCTTGTGCTTGTGAGGCAGGCGGTGGAACCACTCAGCTAAATCCCCGGCCCTCATCGTTTCATTTTAAGTAATAAAATGTATTATCAGTCTTTTCTGTGCAGATTTTGGGCTTTGTAAGAATTCTTAGGTATATTCCACTTCTTAGTACAAATGTTCACTGAACTTTTTTCTGTAAATTACTTGTTAATTGACATTTAAATGCATGGTATACCTGACATTTGTTGTGGTGCATAAACACAGAAGAAACCAGACATTTCTTCCCAATTGGCTAACCTGTCTCACTAAAAAACCCATTTTTCCCTACTCGTTTGGAAGGTTGCTTTCCATATTCTGGAATTCCACAGTTTGTCCTGTAGGCCCTTGTGGCATGGATGCTGTAGTTTTGTTTTCTTTACTTGATTTGTAGATGAGACCTTCCTGACTCTTCACAAATTCTGACTAATCTTTTTGTAGTTAATTTTCTGCTCCAGTTTGCTTTGGATGGCATTGAGTTTCTGAAATTCTATTAATAAACATCACATTGACAAGATTAAGAAAAAATCTTTATTTGACAGGAAAAATATTTATTTAAAAAGGCATTTGGCATAGATTCTGCTTGGGATAATTGACATTTGGGTCACTTACAGTCTTCTCCAATTACAAATTATGTACATTTATTTAAGTGTTCCTTTTTATTCTTTTTACAGTTCAATAGTAGTCCCCTTTTAAAAGTTCTGACAATAGCTTATTTCCAAGAAATTTTGTTTCATTGTCAACATAATTTTGCATAGTATTTTCAAATGCTTTTTTCCTTGTGACATAGAAAAGTATTTTTCATGTAATTTGGAAGCTAGAAAACGTACTGAGAGTTCTTTACTTTCTAAAAATGATTTATATTTTAACTGTTTTATTTAATAAGTACTATCTTAATACTTAATTTCATGTTCCTAAGTTTTAAAATAATGCACATATATAAAAAATAATTTAAATTCTAAAGTTGCATTATTTAGTGTGGTCGCCACCAGCTATGTGTAGATATTTAAATTTATTAAAAATATGATTTAAAATTAGTTCATTAGCTACATTTTAAGTGCTAAATATAGCTAGTTAGTGCTGAATTGAGCAGCACAATTAGAAGACATTCCCAGTGTCACAGAAAGTTCTTCAAGCAACCCTGGCCTAGATGTTGTTACGTGCAAAGTAGAGCCCCTTGGTATCTCCAGTCCATAGAACTGATATTTAGTGCTTTTGTTTCATTCATCAGTAGTTTTCAGTGTACAATCTTCCATATCCTTGGTTAAGTTGGCTCCTAATTAATTTCCTTTTCAGACTATCACAAGTACATAGAAATAAAACTAGTTTTCATGTTTTGACTTTGTATCCTACTACCTTGCTGATTTCATTTATTGACTCTGACTTCTTTGGGTGTATTTGGGGGGATGGAATCTTTATCTTTTTCTACATATAAGATTAAGCCATCTGTGTATAGAGAAATGACTTCTTTTCTAATTTAGATGCCTTTTATTTATTTTTTATTTATTTTTATTTTTTTGCTTAATCTCTCTGGTGAGGACCTCCAGTACAGTGTTTAATAGAAGTACTGAGAGTGGACATCCTTATTTAGTTGCTGAGCTTAGGGGAGAAGCTGTCCATCCTTCAACATTGGGTTGTTAGCTGTGGACTCATGTATGGTCTTTACCATGTTGAAGCAGTTTCCTTTTATTCCTGGTTTATTGAGTATGTTGTAAAGGAATGTTGAACTCTTGTCAAATGCCTTTTTTCATAAATACTTTTCCTGTAAAGGGAATATTTTTTTCTTAATCTTGTTAATGTGATGTATATTAACAGAATTGAACCACTTTTGCTTCTAGGATAAACCAGACATGGTTTATAATGGTATATAATCCTTTTACTCTGCTGCTGCATTCGGTTTGCTAGTACTTTGTTGAAGATTTTTGCACCTGTATTCATACAGGATTGGTGTAGACTCAGTGCTTGTGTCCCTATAAATTCATAAGTTGAAATCTAATCCTAAGGTGATATTAGTAGGTGAGTCTTTGAAAGGATAGAGCCCTTGTGCCCTTACAAAGGAGGCCCCAGAGAGCTCTCTTGTCTCTTGACCACATGAAGATGCAGCGAGAGGGCACTCTGAATCAGAGTGGATTCTCACCTGACACTGAATCTGCCTCACCTTGATCTTGGGCGACCCCGTCCAAAGAGAATAAGTCAGGGATATTGGGCTAAGTTTGTTTTCCTTGTTCTCCTCTTACAATAGATTAAAAATTGCTTTGTTTTTTAGGTAGAAGCTGTCTCTGACAAATGGGAGGATGACAGCAGAAACAGTGGCGGACAACTGACAGGCTCCAGCCCTCGAGTACTGATTGGCTGTGTGACTTCCCTGATGGAACATGCTGGTTACATCAATCAGACCACATACTTCTCTCTGGAGAATGTGTGTGAAGGTAGCCAAATGGGTTTCTGTTATGTATTTAAAATTATGTTTGTGTCTTTTAAAGAATTTTTATGGATTGGGTTTGAGATGATCACATACATCACTGAAGGATTCAGGTTCGTGCTAGTCTCACGCAGGAGCTCTGGAGTGGTGGATGGACTTTGGGTGGGGTGGGTGGTCACTGTTTAAGGTCATGCTCTCATTTGTTTTGTATTCCTTTGTTGAATACAGTCACTGCTTTCCAAATAGTTCCTTCCACATAATTACTATGTTTCTAATATAAATCAACAGTGTCACAGCTAGGCAGAAATACTTAAGATATTCCACATCTTTTTAAACAGAGCTTGGGGATCACTTTGTACCTTTCCAAGAGTTCATAACCATTTTGAATTACATTTGTGTTTAGCCAGTCTATTTTTATGACTAAAAAAATAATTGGTTAGCGTTATGTATAGAGTTTAATTCCATGGCTGTTGGGCATCTGTTGTCTTGAGGTGTGGGCATGCAGCTAGCTACATACTGGGAGAGCAAAACAAGTGAGACTCTGCTTCCTCCAGGCAAAAACAGACCTGTGTACATGGCAGAGATGGTGAGAATTAGAAATGCTGCCTGGGGACGTTTGTTCTATTCTGGTCTCTCTTTCATGTGTGTATGTTACAGATTGAACCTAGAGCCTCATGCATGCCAGGCAAGTGTCTCCAAAAAGCCACATCTCTGGCCCTGTTAAATTTTTATTTTGATCCAGGGTCTCACTGATGCCCAGGCTGGCCTTGAATTTGCAGTCCTCCTCTCAGCCTCCCCAGTATTTAGGATCATAGACATGTGCTATACATGTAGTCGGTGTGTGTGTGAGGGGGATATGTTCTTGGCTGAATTTCACCAGCCTAGTGTAGGCTGCATGTTTTTAAATTAATAGGATTTTCTGCTACCTTACGCATATTCAGTTGCTGTTTAGCCTGGGTGCCAGGGGGCTTGGCCCAGCGTGACGTTGCTAACCCTGGATTCCCAAAATGAGATTAGCAGCTATCTGGAACTTTGAAATCTGTTCTGTCAGAGAAGCAATCATTTCTTAGGAAAGAGGCCTGTGATTATTTAAGCCCCTTGGTCACACTGATCAGAAGGTCCTCCTAGGATGCCCTCAATGGGAGAATTCCAGATAGAAAAGATAGGGATCATTTCACGCTGCAGATGTTGATGGGAGGTACAGAAAAGAAAGTTTACACTGAGAATTAAAGACAAACTCAGGCCAATGGGTTTCTTGGTACTGAAAAATTCAAATGAGGCCAAGGTGGTTCCTGTTGAGGCTGAGAGTTACTCTTACAGATGTGAGAATTGCTATGAATATAATCATGAGACCCAGTGACAATAGCAAAAGAATATTCTTGAAAAAAAATACAGTGAAAAAAACGTGATAGTGGAAATAAAAAATGAAAATCAGAAAACATCTGTAGAAGGCCAGGTAGTACAGCTTGAGGTACACAAGGCTTCCTTGTAAGCTCCTCTCCTCTGGGCTGGTGGCACCAACATGCCTGTGAAAATATGTTTGTGTACCATAAAACTTTATTTGTAAGCTCAACCTTGAGGTGAGAAAAGGAAGACTATGCTAAATATTTCATATCTTTACTGGTGAGTCAAAAAGCACTATTTTCTTTCTGACATTAATTTAACAGACATCAGTGCCAGGCACTGCATTGTAGAGTTCCCATCCTGTTGGAAGAGAGAACTGACAGTAAGCAAGTATGTAAAATGCAGAGTTCTCTGCTCTGCCAGACACACAGTGTGGTAGGAGCCCGGTGGGCAGGAATCCTCAACTACACAGAAGCTGGGGCTGTGTGGGTGAGTCAGGTTTGTCAGGAGAGGATTCCGGGATGAGCTGGGCAGGTTGAACTGTGTACCAAGCATGCCCCCTGTGGTGGCTCTAGAGAGGTCCAACCCTTTCGGCCACAGAGGTGAGCAAAAGCTGCAGTATGATTCAGGAGGAGAGGAGATGTGTGTGGTTTTAAAGAGCAAGATCCTTCCCTTCTTGGACAAGCTCCACAGCACATGTGAAATGAAATTCTTAACATCAGTAAACAGAGCTCAGGTTTTATACTATATGTCCAGTAACCCTTCACCATTTGGGTGAAGGTGGCTAAATGAAACTGGGCACTAAACTAACGTAAGGCTTCTCACCCTCAACATCCTGACAACTGGGCCAAATTGTACTTGGTGCTGGTGGCTTTCCTGTAGGGTATGCAGCAACACACACACTCTCTCACTCTCTCTCTCTCTCTCTCTCTCTCTCTCTCTCTCAATCAATCCAGAATGTCTGTGATTATTGTCAAATGGCTCCTAAGGGCCACTGCCCCAAAGTGTGGATCTCAAACAGTGAATGGTGGCCTGAGAATCTTTCTGCATCCTTCCTTAGGCCTGGAGTCCAGTGCCAGACCTGGCCCATGGGCTCTGCCTTGTCTCAGGTGACTCTTTGGTGACCACTGTGATACATTCCTGAGGTACTCAGGTTGCTCTCAAGCCTAGGACTAACACCTGCTCTCTCCCCGCCCATCCCTACCATGCAAGCCCCACATCAGGCCCTTTGTCCTGCTGAGCTGTATAGTCTCCAAAGCATTTATTTCCACATCTACCCACTCTCCAGGCTCTTCCCAGCCTGCTCCTTGCAGACAGCCCTGCCCTGCTCTTGGGGCAGGAGGAAGGCAGCATTGGAGATAGGCAGGGAGCAAAGCAGGTGGATGCTCCCTGCTAGGTGCACCATAGCAGGCAACAGTCCTCTCACTAGGCCATGACTTTTGCTAGCAGCTGAGTGCAGTCAGCTGACTTTGTACACCCTAGTACATATCTGAAAAGTGAAGGAGTGTTTGTAGGGAACAGGGAAAAGGGGACATTACTAGAACCTCTGCAGTAAGTCCTAGTCTCCTGCGGGCCATGACAACACAAGGCAAATTAACTTATTAGACCGAAAAGAGAAAAAATGAGACTTAAAGAAGAATCTGAGATTTGGGTCTGATCAATGCTGCTCTGGGCAGCAAAGACCTGGAGCTTGACACACCTTTATTCAGTACAGCAGGAGAAACAAATTAACAGATGACTCAGGACAGAGAGTTCAGTACATCAGCAGCTGAAATCCTAGCACAATGAGGAACTATGCAAATGAAAATTTAGTTCCTCCCAGGATGTCTTCAGCTGGTGTAATCTTGTCCTGGAGCAGTACAGCATCTCAAGACCAGAGATCGGAGACCAAAATGGAGTTATGTCTTAACATACCAGAGCTGGACTGTAGGCAGGAGAACTAGGCCTAATCATAATTATAATTATGAAATGATTCTTCCCCAAAATTATGTAGAATTGCTCTTCACATATCTTCCTTTCTTTTTGTTTTATGTAAGTGTACTTTTAGGGAAAAGTGAGCATGCCCAACAATGGCTTGTCACTATGTATTGTGAGGCCGTACAGTGTGTTTAACTGGCTTAGTTGTCTATAATAAGGGCTATCGAAGGGCTCTCTCCAGCTGCGGTTAGGGGAGAAGGGGTGCAGATTTTATCCAGCTGCTTCAGGCTGAGAAGGGAGACTGAAGTCAGGGGTCTCTTCTAGGGAGCTAATTTAATGGGCCTTAAATGAAAACTATGTTATAAATCAGCAGTATAAACTCTCTCTCTCTCTCTCTCTCTCTCTCTCTCTTATACACTCTCTCTCTCTCTCTCTCTCTCTCTCTCTCTCTCTCTCTCTCTCTCTCTTTTTGGTATCCGGGATTGAACTCAGGACTTTGCGCTTTTGAGGCAGGTGATGGCACCACTGAGCTAAATTCCCAGCCCCCAATAAAAACTCTTTACAAAGTATATCTGGTGGATATTGGTAAAGAAATGTGTAGCATATTTGTTGTTGATATTATCAGTATGATCACTTGGAGTTTGGCAGTTTATAGGCAAGAATAAGTAAAAGAAAAATTTTAAAAGAGATTACAGTATGCATAGTCAAGCTATAAGCACTAAAAATAAAAAGTAGTTTGGGGAAAGAAGCACATTTAAAAACTGTTTCTAAGGGACTAAAATAGTACCTGTAACTTATTGACTCATAGACCCTCTACTTAATGGAAATTATCTATAAATCAGATTTTAATGTTTCAATTTTGGTTGTCAAAAGATTATAAATGTAATATTTTTTTTAAAAACAAATTTTAGCCAAAAAATTTCAACTTGTCTAAATTTTATCTGCAGTTATACTTCTCTACTGGGTGTTTAAGACCAAGTTACAGTGAGACCTATATTAACTAAAATTAACCTCTTGCTATCTACCAGGTCAATTAAGTCTCCTCAGGCACTGTCTTGGAACCATGCATAGAGCCTCTTAGCTCCTCTGTCGGTGTCAGCTGTCAGGATATGTCATGGCCTTGCTTGACCATGTTGCTTTCTGCAAAAGCATGGGAGATTTTCCTCCAGGTGACATTCCTTTGGCACAGTTTTTTGTTGAATCTTACTGTTTTGGTGTCCAGCAACCTCCCTGCTTGGGAGGTTGGGTGACTCACCAAAGATGCCGGATCTTGGAGAAGGTTTCCTCCTGTCCAGGATCTTTTTGTTATTGTTGATGTTGACCTTCGAGGGTCAGGGCCAAAATACTGGCTGTCTTCTTAGACCAGTTGCCTTTCTAGTTCTGGTCTCTAAACTTTGGTTGTTTGAACACCCAGAAGAGAAGATCAGTAACATTAGCATAATAGAAGTAGTGAACTTAACTGTTATAATTAACCTGGATAGTAGGCATTTTGATATAAAAAATATAGTTAGGAGCTGCTTCTTTATTCTCCAGAGGAAATCCCATATAATGGTCTCTCCAAACCCAGGGGTCTCTATTTATTTACTTTGACAAGCAAAAAATTAAAAAAAAAATTTTTTACTTCTTATTGCAATTTGCTTAATGTAAGTGACAATACACATTATTTTTGTAAAATAAATCTTGATGTCACTTTGATCAGCTAGCAACTTGGGGGAAGAAGGGCATGACTTTAACTTAATAACTTTTGGGGGGGGGTTGAGACAGGGTCTCACTATGTAGTTGAGACTGACCTGGAACTCACTGTGTAGTACAGGCTGGTCTCGAACTCACAGTGATCCTCCTGCCTCAGCCTCCCAAGTGCTGGGATTACAGGCATGCGCCACCACGCCCAGAAATTTAATAACATTTTAACAATTTAATAATAGGTGAATATTTTTTAAGAAATTTTTTTGAAAACAGAAAAAAAGGAAATAGAAAATTGAGATCAAACAAAATAGTTGTACAATTGGAGAAACATAAAACAATTTATAAAACTAGAGTGCACTCAAATATATTTGGCCAAATAATATCCCTTTTATGATTGTTAGGGTTCTAATTGTACATAAGACTGGTCAAAACTTTAAGGTCAGTTAACAGAGACTGCTTGTGATTAGAATCAAAAGGAATAAAAGCAGTATATACCTGTAATGAACATTTTAAAGTTACTCCCCCTTTTTAACCATCTATATTTGGCCTCCCTCTGGGGTGGTGTCTTGGTCCTAGACCTCTCTGGATTTGTCGGTCCTCACAGGTGAGCCGGCTTGCTCAGTCGCAGCTGGCTTACTGCTCACAGCTGGGGTACTGTCACCCATTCTCCAAGGTGGTGGTGGTTCCCATGATTGCGCATTCCAGGAGGGCAGCCACAAGGTTTCATCATTGTCTGTCATCACACAGGCCAAATCTCCCCCCAAGTTATTAAGGCAGCAGGGCCACTTCATTTACTCTTTGGACATCTTTCCAAAGGACTTGTGGTATCTGGGTCTTAGCCATGGCATCTCTATGCCAATGTAGCATAGTAGGCGGTTGTGTGAAATCTGCTGCAGGATTTAAAAAATTAAGTACAAACAGCTAGATCTAAACGGGCTTGTGGAGGCAGCAAATTTTACCCTTTTGATGGGTTAAGCAGTTGATGTTTGAGGGTGGCATGGGCCCTTTCTACTATGGCTTGTCCTTGTTGATTATATGGAATACCAGTACTATGCTTAATAAGAATGCCAAGTAAAGAATATTTGGATAAATTTATTAACATATGATGGATCATTGTCAGTTTTAATATTTTGGGCACTCCTATGACAGCAAAGGCAGACACGCAGTGCTGTTGAACATGGTGTCCTTTCTTTCTCACCAGAGTAACACATGGCTTATATCACATGTGAAAAATGTATCTATAGAAACAGGTACAAATTGAGACTTCCCAAGAGGGGACACATATCTCATCCATCTGCCAAGTCGTATTATGGCTACACCTCAAGGGTTATTTCTTGGGGAATGAGCTATGGGATCTGCTGGTAATAGGACAGGACATGACTGTCTGTCTTGCCTGAGTTCAAGATAGTTGAAAATCTTATTGTAGTGCCGATGGAAATAGCTGTGTGATTCCTTAGCCTGATCAAAAGCAGTAAGAAATCCTATAAGCTGATCTGCTTGTGCATTGCCATATGAAAGTGGTCCAGGAAGATTGGTATGTGATCAAATATGTACACAAAATGATTTAAAATATTTTAATTGTGGGAAAATGGGGGAAATCTCAGAAAAAACTAAATGAAAGTGACTTTTTATAAGCTGACTCAGAGCCACCAAGTCAGGCATCAGATGAAAGTAAATTACCTCCTGGCCTTTGCCCTTGATGCTGAAAAGGCATTCACTGGGCTAAAGATAATAAGGATGCTGCATTGCTGCCTGGAAATGGGAGTCAAGCCCTTCCTCAGGCATGGGAAACAATAGGGGATCATGGCCAGAGGGCTCTAGTCCCTCTGAGTCAGTGGTACCCAGTTCAGTCCCATGCACAAGTACAAAATCAGATGGAATGGGTGTCCAGAGGGACATTCTTTCCTCATCAAGGGAACATTGGGGAGCTCAGGATTAGATCTTCCTGCTGCTCAGAGAGTCCACCTGCTGAGACATGAGACACTGGTGCATCCCTACAATTTACAGACCCCCGCCCCCCTCAGAACAGGTGGTTTGATACTTGGAAAATTCTCTTAACTTTGAAAGGCATTACTGTTATCCAGGCTATTATTGATTCTGACTCTAACTCTGAATTGTGTGTTCCTGTTAGTTCCACAGAACTTTAAGTAATTGAACAAGGAGATTATATTGCACAATTATTGTTCTTGCCTAAACCAAAATTAAATAATAGTTTTTAAAATTCCTGAGAGGGGTGGGGATTTAGCTTAGTGGTTCTGGCGCCTGCCACGCAAGTGCAAGGACCCAAGTTCAATCCCCAGGACCAAAAAAATTTTTAAAAATAAAATTCCTGAGAGTATCCTCAGCCAGAAATTCCTCAAGAGGTTTATTTCACCCAAGAGATTTCCAAAAACTGCCCCATGTGCAAAATTAAATTGAATGGCAAATTCTTTACAGGGCTGGTAGACACGGGTCCATGATCAGCACATGTTTTTGGCGGTCATTTTGTGGGGGAAAACAGCTAAAACATCTGTGGTAGGCTTTGGTGCACCCCCCGCCAAGTTTTACAAAGGTCCATTCCCCTGTCTTAGGAAGGGCCTGATGGTCAAACTGGACATATCCGTCCTTATATAGCTCCCATACCTGTAAATTTATGGAGTGAGATTTATTGGAAGAATGGAGAGTCATAGTGATTACTTTGCCCCCTGAAACCTCACCAGGTCAACAAATGATGCCTAAAGTGAGTTATGAACTGAGGAAAGGATTAGGCAAGCAACTTCAGGGGGGACACAGCCTGTGGAACAACAGAAAAATAATCCCTTTGGAATTGGAAATCACACGACCCCATTTGGGTTGATCAGTGGCCCCTAACACAGGAGAAACTAACCATTTTAGAGCAACTTATATTAGAACAACTTAACAAGGGGCATTTAGAACCATCCATGAGCCCTTGGAACACACCCATCTTTGTTATTCCTAAAAAGTCAGGCAAATGGTGTTTGCTTCAGGACTTACATGCAGTTAATGCAAGCCTCATTTCAGTGGGGGCTGCAGCCTGGCTTGCCAGAGCAGGTGCAGTTCCCCAGAAGTGGCCACTTACAATTATAGATTTAAAAGATTGCTTCTTTAACATTCCTTTGTGGCCAAGTGACCGACCTGGATTTGCCTTTTCAGTACCTCATACGGATTTTAAAGAACCATTGAAGTGCTCTCAGTGGACTGTTGCCACAAGGGATGGCTAACAGCCCCACATTGTGTCATCTTTTTGTAGCAGGGGCTCTTCAAGCTACTCATAAATTATTTCCTACTGTATATTTAACATATATGAATGACATAATAATCTCTGAATATACAACATACTTTTACAGGTCTTTGTTGTTGTAAAGAAGGATTTAGTGCATTTTAGATTGTGCGTAGCACCTGAAAAGATTCCACTATCTGAGCCTTATACTTACCTTGGTACCTTGTGAGCAGTGCTGTCTGTTAAGTCACAAAAGATACAATTAAAATGCCAAATGATTTTGAAAAGTTAAGTGATATTAATTGGATTAGTCCTAGAATAGGGAAAGCAAATTTTTTTTTTTTTTTTGCTGTACTGGGGATCAAACTCAGGACCTTGTACTTGTGAGGCAGGCATGGTATCACTGGCTAAATCCCCAGCCCTGGGATAGCAACTTTTCAATTGTGGAATTTATATGAAACATTACAGGGAGATTCTGATCTTCATTCCCCTCGAAAATTAACTCCAGAGGCACAAAAGGTGTTATAATTAGTAGGACAAAGCATACATAACTGTCAGGTTTTTCATATAAACTCTTAACTATCCAGTTCATTTGTTTATGCTTAACACTCCCCATTCACCTACAGGTTTAATAGGACTGGTATGAGAAACAGGTCTTTCCCATGGAATGGTTGTTTTTATCTGACCAGTTAGTGAAATCTACAGTTATATCTAGATCAAATTGCAAAAATATTTTTGTTTACTTAGGACCTAATCATTCTGACAGTTATTTGGTGCCAATCCTCATTTCATCATTATCCCAGTTGATAAGGCTCAAATGCAGACACTACTACAAGCTGCTTTATACTGGCAAGTAGCCTTTGCAGATTTTGTTGGACAGATAGATAGTCATTACCCTAGTGATCCTCTGTTTAATTTTTTTTTGACTGACATGAGTTTATTCTCCCCAAGTTTACTCAGTTTCAGCCATTGCAAGGTGCCTCAACTTATTTCACCGAAGGCTCCTCTAAGGACCCAGCAGCAATTTGGAGCTCTTCCTTTAGCTATGTATTGCCTACACCTGGCCTCTCCCAGAGGTCAGAGTTGCTAGCTGTTTTATTTGTGATTGACGACTTCCCTTCCCAACCTCTTAATATTTTAAGTGATTCTTAGGCAGTTGGTTTGACTCAAAGACTGCAAAGAGATATGGTCCACTCTACCTTAGAATCTAAATTATTTAACTTGTTTTTGAGATTACAAGAGGCCATACATCAAAGATCTGCTTTAACAGGTGTTCAGGTTAATTAAAATGAAACCATTTTTGAAATATTTGTGTATGAGGGACCAAACTGATTTTATTATGTTAGTGGTTCTCTAAAGTTTCTATTTTAAAAGTATTTGCAAAAATATTTCTAAAAGCTAGTGTCTGTATATTAAAACAAGTTAATATTGATTATCTGGACATGATGTTCTTAGTATGTAGTAGCATTTTAGTTTCTTTTTTGTTTATGAATTTTTTTTTTTTGAGACAGGGTCTTGCTATGAGTCGGGGCTGGACCTTGAACTCATGGCCATCCTGCTTCAGCCTCCTGAGTGCTGAGATTACAGGTGTGTGCCACCATGCCCAGCACATTTTAATTTTTTAATATCTCTTAATACCAAGTCACTGCTATTCCTGAAAATGCACTTTTTAAATATGCTCTTACTGTATAATTCTCTGGAATCCTCTTCATAGTTACATTTTATGGTTGATAAGTTTGAAATTATAGGTAGACACCTTTGATAGACTTTCCTTCAGACTGTTTTTTTTTTGTTTTGTTTTGTTTTGTTTTTTTGGTACCAGGGATCAAACTCAGAACCTTGCAGTACCCTTGAGCTGAGATCTCTGGCATGACTGTCATATTTTTAATTGAGGAAATAGTTCAGAGAAAATTCTGCTAAATATGAGATGTTTAAGGTTTGGGATTTTTTCCCCCCTGTTGAAATGTGTAACTTTCAGCACAGTTGTTTTCACAGGTACTGTCTTGTTTGCCTCTATTCAGCTTAAATAGGTATTTTCGTTTTATAAACTAAAACTTGGCAAATAAACTGTCTCTGTGATTTTTTTTTCAGTAGCAGGGATTGAACTCAGGACCTTGTGCTTGTGAGGCAGGTGCAGCGCTACTGAGCTAAGTCCCTGGCTCTGTGATTCTTTTGAACGTGTCTCATTCATCTCATTACAGAACATCAGGTTTTCCAACTAAAAGTAATGGCTTTCTTAAACTTTTCATACAATTTGGGAAGTCCTGTCATAGAATTCAGCATCAGCTGGGCATGTGCGTGTAATCCCAGCACTCTAGGGGGCTGAGGCAAGATTGCAAGTTATGTCCTTCCTGGGCAATTTAGCAACTTTTCAAGACCCTATCAGAATTTAAAAACAACTGGTTGCTCAGTGAAGTCCTGGGTTCATCCTCATTACCAGAAAGCACACACACACAACACCACACCACATAAGCAGCGCATTAATTTTGTGTACCATGCTAGCTTGTTCATTTCCTCCATTGCTTTTGTGTCTCTTTTTACAAGTTTTATTCTCAGAAGCTATAATTTGCAAAAGTTGTCAAAAGTTAAAGATTCTTGGTTGCACAATTATGAAATACTTTTTTTTTTGAGACAGGGTCTCACTATGTAGTAGAGACTGACCTGTAACTCACTATGTAGTCCAGGCTGGTCTCGAACTCACAGCGATCCTCCTCCTGCCTATGAAATACTTTGATGAAAGATTTTTTGCTCATTTTGAACAAAATGTAACCAGATGATAGAGCTTTTTTGTTTCATTTTGTTTTTATAAGAGTAGCACACAGTGGGACCCTAGGGCTATTTACCAGTGTTTCCCTCACAGCAGAGCATATGTCACATCCAGCTGGTGAATGTGGCAAAGAGAAAGCCAGGGCGGCCAGAGCCAGAGCCAGGGTGTGTTATTAGCTTCACCATGGAGTTTCATGGTGGTTACCTGTATACTCTGTAAACCTCAGCTGCTGTGCTTCTTTCAGCTGGTTGACAGCATGTTTGAAGGTGAGGACTACATCTCTGCCCCAGTTCATTCCAAGTACCTTTCTGCTTGTAAGTTTCCTAACACAAAGTGATCTTATTTTGTTATAGTGTCTTGTTAAATCAGAATTTACCATGTTATCACTGTGAACACAAATACTTTTATCTCCATGGTTGGATTTTCTTCTTTTTTTTCCTATTGTTGGATTTTTAAACTAGTTGTGCCATAACACTCACAGTATCATCAGATGTGTCTCTTTCCAACAGAATGCTCTTCCAAAATTTTTACTTTGATTCCACAATTCTGATGGGGAAAAAAACCTCTTATTTAAATTTGCTTAAGTATTGCTTTCTTTAAAAAATAACTTTTTCAGGCCAGGGATTTAGCTCAGTGGTGCTGCTGCCTGCCTCACAAGTGCAAGGTCCTGAGTTTAATCTGTGGTACCCCCCCAAAAAAATAAAAAAATTTAAAAAATAAATAAATAAAATTTTCAATTAGCAAATTAACACCTATTGCTTAACTTTTCGTGTGTGTCTAGGAAATTTTAGCATAAAAAGTCAGCAAAGTTAAACAATTATTTGATGAGAAGTCATGGTTTACAAAACAGTATACAAAGTGTCTCTATAGCTGCATATGTTGAATTGTGATTTTAGGGCACTGAACTTGAAATTGCTACAGTAGGTCTGTCACCTGCTTTCAGACAGTTGGTGCTATCACTGCAGTTCCTGTGCTGAGGAGTGATGTCAACAGATATGGGCTCAGTAACTGTCTCAAGAAACAAATTCAATATTCAGTTATACCCTTTGGCTTTTTAGCTTAGTGCAGTGAAAGTGTTGATTCCAAAAGTGTGAAAGTTGTAACAGGCTTTAGCTTTTATACTTTTCTCATGGCCTCTGTAGACTCACTGTGTCTGTCAGGACAGCTCAGCCACGTTTATCAGTGAACCTGCTACAGTTCACATCATCCCTGCCAGCCCAAGGCCAGGCAGCCCCATGTGTCCTTCAGGATGGGCCTGGACACTTCCCAGCTCTTTGTAGGCCAAGGGCCTGCCAGGCAGCATGTGTTCTGTGCCCCTGAGCTAAAATTCTCTCAGCTCCAAGTGCATTCTCCTCTGCCACCAAGCCACTTGAGTGTCCTCCTGACAAGAATGTAGTACAAACCCTTATCTGAAGGACTTAGGAGGAGAGGATAGGTGCCTGCTGCTTGTCTCTCAGGTGTGCTTGCTCCTACTACAGCCTAGTCGTGTATATTAGGGGCTCCAATTCAGCTTACTTTATTACAGTGATTGATTCTTTTTTTTTTAAATGGAGAATTATGGGGTATGTTCTGAATAGATGAGGTCCTGAGATGTCAGGCCTGACTGCAGTTATCTCTGGGCCCTTTTCCCTTTTGTCATGCTTGGTCTCAAACACTTTTGGCTTCATTTAACCAGAGTTTGACTAAATAGTTATTAAGTTCAGTAAATATGTTTCTAACAAAAGTAGAGCATATTTTTAAAACTGTTTGATTGTAGGAATGAATTCAGTGTATCACAACCTCAGAGTGAACTGTGCATTTGATGTCACTTGTGGTTTTCTTTCTGGCCATTTCAGGATTCCAGCCATGCAAGGGGGACTGGGTGGAGGCTGAGTACCGGATCCGGCCTGGTACATGGAACAGTGAGGCCATCACAGTGAAGCCGCTGAGGTACAAGCGCGTGGACAAGGTAGTGTGCTGACCGGTAGCCCCTCTGCATGTTTTTGCCACCAGCATTCTGTATTCACTGAGAAGCCTAGATAAATAAAGCTTAGGACTGGCCTGTTTCCCTAGGGAAATCCTGATGACTCCATAATTAAGATACCCTCACATAATTAAGATCTAAGATACAGTATATACATACACATGCTACGATGCTCTTAAGGAAAAACTGTTCGTGCTCGAGAATGTGGAATTTACACTTCCTCAAAGATGGTGTAGTTTTTCATGTGAGTTAGCACCAGGGTAAGGTATTACAATGAACTGAGCTGTGACCAAGTAGAAAGGGGATGTCAGACACCACCACAGCCCTGTCAGTCAGCCTCAGCTCCAGACCCCTGTAGGCCTCTCCCAGGCCCCTGTCATTTTGGACCTGAGTGTGGGGGACTTGGTCAAGGAGTAAATGGTTGAACTGTGGAGCAAAAGCATACAGGCTCTATGAGAAGTAAATGATTAAACAACAACAAGTTTAGATCAGTGAGGCATGTTGTATCTGGCCATTGTCCTCCTTTCCCCAAGAATACTGCCTATCCTTGAGATAGCTCCCTCTTCTTCTTTTCCTCCTCCTCTTCTTCCTCCCCTCCCCCTCCCCCCTTCTTCCTTCTTCCTCCTTTTTTTCTTCTTACACTGATACTCTAAATAAAGCCCTGAACGTTCTTGGCTTGGTGCTACTTGTGGGAATCTCCCTAACTCTGGGTGTTCTTGATTGAGTAGCCTCTCTGGCCCTCTCTGTGATTGAACTAAGGCTCATCTCCAAGTAATCTTTTTCATCCTTTGCACTGCCACGGTCTCTCACTATGACAACTGAGTTTGCTGGGCCAATCTGATCTGGGCACATTCAGAGCGGTGAGTGTTGAAAGCCCCTTGTTGGAATGGCTTTTAAACAGTGTTCAGTACTGCAATTGCAGGTCTGCATCTCCAGCCTTTGTGGGAGGAATGGGGTGATAGAGGACAGCATCTTCTTCAGCCTGGATTCCCTGAAGCTCCCTGAGGGATATGCACCGCGAAGATATGACATCGTCAACGCCGTGGTGGTAGAGAGCAGCCAGTCGTGCTATGTCTGGAGGGCACTTTGCATAACCCCTGTGAGAAGGTGATAATCAAAAAATTTCTTCTTTGGGAGGCAGAGAACCTGATTTAAGTGTATTTTGAGGTGTCAGAGTGATGCGCTACTCAACAGTGTTTCAGTCCTCAGTGGGCCCATGTACTGTGCTGGTTCCACAGTCATTCACGTGGAGTGGTGTCGCAGCCGTCTCAGTTTGCCTATGTGCATGCTGTGTTTCCTGAGGACGAACATCCCGGAACAGCATTTCTCAGAGAGCATCCCTGTTGGTAGGGTACATGTCAGTACTTTAGTAAGCCAGATTGACAGGTTACAGGTTAGGAGACACATGCATTCTGGAGAGTCTTAGTCTCTGTGGTTGAGGGAAAGTCTAATTCATGGGTTCCTGAATTTTTGTTTTTGTTTTGAATTGGGAATTGGACTTAGGACCTTTGCACTAAGCTGCATCCCCAGCCTTTTTAAAATTTTGAGACAGGGTCTTGCTGTCTACTAAGTTACCCGGGCTGGGATCAAACTTGCAATTCTCCTGCCTTAGTCTCCCAGAGTGTTGGGATTACAGGTGTGAATCATCATGCTCAGCTCAGGGCTCTCTTTTAACCCTTACTTCTGTGGTGGCAATTGTTTTAGTCCTTTTTCTATTGCTGATGACACAATACCATAGCCTGGAACAGTTACAGAAGAAAGAGGTTTACTTGGCCCATGGCCCTGGTCCAAGGTCAGCGGTTGCATCTGGGGATGGCCTCCTTGCTGGCAGGGTCCCTAGGCAGTATGGGCATCATATGGCAAGAGACGGAGAGAAGTGGGAGAGCCCTAGCCACACTGGCTTTTAGATCAGACTCACTGACGATGACTTGCTAATGCCTTAATCATGAGAGTGGATTAACCATTCGTGAGGGTGGAGCCCTAATCCTCTGTGCCACTTCTTGGTATCTTATAATGGAGATGGAACTTCAGCAGGACTGTCAGCAGGGACAGACCCTATTGAAGCCATAACAGCAATGGCCATTTTGAGGTGTATCCTTATTCTTTATTTTTTTACATTTTGACATTTTCAAAAACATGTTGGAACTGGGCTTGGTGGCGTACGCCTGTAATCCCAGCACTTGGGAGGCTGAGGCAGGAGGATTGCTGTGAGTTCAAGATCAGCCTGGGCTACATAGTGAGTTCCAGGGCAGTCTGAACTACATAGTGAGATCCTATCTCAAATACCAAATCAACAAAACCAAACCGAACTGTAAATTCCCACCTCGCCAACGTGACCCAGGCAATAACCGCCGGAAATGGGTTATTTACTTGCTTTACAGAAATAACTGTAAAAGACATAGGCCCACAGAACAAAGCAGACCTGCTCAAGTTACCGAGAAAATAAAGGAGATGGGTGAACACTCGGGCTCCGCCAGTGTTATGGTCTCGATGTCCCCCTAAAGCCCCATGTGGTCAAAGGTGGCCGAATCTAGATTGAGGGTGTTTTTTTTTATCAAAAAAAAAAAAAAAAAAAAAAAAAGTTGCATATGTAGGGTCTCACAACAGTTGAATGTCCTGTGTCTGCTGTTCTATTTGTGTGTATATAATATGATGCCCTCCTCGCCAGCTCTCTGAGTGGTATCTCAGCCCTGTTTGTTGGGCTGAACCAAATGCTGCTGCCCTTGGCACATAACCTCCAGCACACTCCTCATAGATCATGACTCTACTTACTGCCTGCTCTCTTCCATAGAATGCCAGTTCTGTTGAGGGAAAGCACTTCTCTGCCTTCCTGCCTTGCATCAAGCACCAGACTCAGTCTCTAGGTGTGGCAGGCAGCCCTGTGCAACCTGTTGGGCAGGTGTGTGGTGCCTACTTGCACAGACACGTGTGAAGGAGGCCCAGAAGTATCTACAGGTGTTGCTGGACTGGAAATGACCCTGTGCCCTCATCCTGCTTGGAGACACTTGTCTTTGGCCTCTTAGAGCCAGTGTCCCTTACCCATGCTCTTCTTCTCAGCATTGTTCAGCACCATCTGCCTGGCTGCAAGGTACCAGGAATTGAGATGGGCTGATTTGATGGCTGGGACCCTCTTCTAAGCCTTGAGGTCCCAAGTTTCCTGTGTGTTCCTCTATAAATGCTGTGAAGCCCTGATCCATAGACCTAGGATCTGACTGCAGATCCATCAGTGTCATGACCTCCTAAAAGGCCTACCTGTTCTTCCTTGACTCGCCCTTCAGGGAAAGAAGCATGGAGAACTGCCTCTGCCCACAGCAGCCTTGCTCAGGCTTCTTGAATGTAGAATAGATGGCAGAAGGACTGCAGAGCTAAGGCCTGCCATCTGCCCATTCTCCCATTGGCTCACAGATTCTGTATGTGGATGCTTGATATTGCTTGTAGTCTGTGCTGCAGACTCCTAGTGTCTGATGGATAGCACAAGTAATGCACAAAGCTGGCCAATTCCCAGCCATAGCAGCCCAGATCCCAGCCCTAGCACCATGAACAGCTTTCCCTGCAGGCATTCCTACCTCCCTTCCCTTTTCACACTGTCCCTCTCCTTGGCTGATGTGGGCAGCTTGCATACTACCTCTCTGCTCAGGCAATGAGGAGAAAAAGGAAGGGGCAGGCTGAGCCACAGAAGGGTCACTGGGTTTGTGGGCAGGCCTAGAAATGTAGAAGTTCATTTTGGAGGCCTGATTTTCTTGAAGAAGCTGCAGACAGGGAAGCAAGCAAGGCCAGGTTGACCTTCTAGAAAGAGTGGAGAGAGGGAAGTGGTGACTCTGCTGAGGGAAAGTAGAACCTTCTGTTTCTAAATAGCAAAACTCTATTTGTTTCGCGTATAGTCAGGTTGTGCTCAACAGTGGCTCAGTGTTCTGAGAAATATGTCACTTACTGGGCAAACACCATAGAATGTGCTCACACAGGTCTGGGTGGTACAGCATTGCTTCCAGGCCACAGGCCTGTGGGACATATTACTATGTACAACTGTAGGCAATTGCAACAGGTGGTGTTTTTATCTCTAAACAAACTTAAGGAAGGCACAGAGAAATCTAAGGGTTAGGAGTTTCTCAACTCTATTTTAATCTGATAGGACCACTGTAGAATATGTGGTCCATTGTGAAGGAAATGTCATTATGCAGCCTTATGACTGTAGTTCAAAAAACTTACCAAACACAAATTTAGTAAATCCCTGAAGAGCAAGGCCCAGTGCCTTCCCTTGTGCCTGGGAGGTGGTAGAGATGAAAGAAACCCCTGTGGTACAGGTCATATGCCACCTTGCCCCCTTCTTTCTAATCTCTGGGGGATTGTGACGACATCTATGAGGTGGTTTCTGTCTTTGAAAGTCCTAGGTCTTGTGGAATCCCTTCTGTGGTCAGTGGGGGTCTCTCTGGATCATCATCAGTCTGCCCCCAGTGAAGCAGATGCAAGAGAGGAAAGAGTACAGGCGCTGCAGGGGCCTCCCCACATCCTGACACCATTCTCTGGTACCTTCTTCAGAGACTCTTCTGTTGGTGAGGCCCCAGAGGAGTCCTATGGAACCCAGTTGCTGAAGAACAAAGGTGGTATTGAAGTTACAAGGCTGACAGATTTTGGAACACTGAAAGAAGGAGGAAGTAAAACAATGGTGATCTGGATAGAGTAAGTGTGCATCAGAATTTTTAAAGTTTAAAGGTTTTAAATTAGTTTAAACTGGTTTAAGGATGTAGAACCAATTGTATTTTGTTACTTATTTTTTTTCCTCTAAAATTCTTTTCAAAAATTTTCTCCCCAAAATCTCTCTTAATTTAATAAAGGTAGGGACCCAGGTATTTAGCTCACTAGTTCCACCGCCTGCCTCACAAGCGCAAAGTCCCGGGTTCGATCCCCAGTACCAAAGCAAGCAAACAAAAAACAAAAAATTTAATAAAGGTATTTGCAGCTGCCATTCATGAAATTGAATTCTGTGTTTCACAGTGACTACCCACCTCACCTCTGAGAGTTGTATCTCTGTGACCCTTTTTCCAGGAATAAAGGAGACATTCCTCAAGAACTAATAAGCTGCAAACTGGCTGGCTGGGATAGAACTCAGCAGTTCAGGTTTCAGACACCAGACATAGACCAAGCCTGCCCAGAGGCATCTTTTGGTTCCATTCCTGAGAAGAAGCAGCTTTTTTCAAATGGAAATGTCAACTCATTAAATAGCAACAGAAAAAACAAAGCCAAAGAGAGACTGGAGAGCAGATTGGTGAACAACACAGAAAACTCTCCAGGTAGGTAGCTCAGGTATTACCAAGGAAGGGCCAGGACTGAGGTGGCCTTGACCCTGAGAGCCAGTGGGCCCTGTGTCCTGCCAGCTCTTTATGCCTGAGCTCTTTAGCTTTGGACCCTTCTGCTCTGTTTTGGGGCTGTTTGATATGCTTCCTGTGGTGACTGTTCCCTGGACCAGAGAGAGTGCCAAGAGTGGGAGTCCTCGCCCCGGTCCTTGCTGATCTGTAGTTTTGCCCTCTTCTGGTTGCATTCTCTTTGTGTTTTGTCAGCTGCATCTTGAGTTTGATTTGTGTGCATCTGATTATTTCTGTATTTGTGAACATTTCATTTCCACCAAGCATTATTGGAAAAATTCACCTTTTGGTCTGACTTTGTATTTAAATTTCCCTTCCCAGGTGACTATGCCTATGAAGGGAAAAGTCCAGAAAAAGAAAACACTCCATCGAAAAAGCAGCTGACAGAGCCTAAGCCTGGGGGGCTCCTCCCTCCAGGAGGAAGAACCTTCATTGTGATGACATGTGATGCCAGGTCTGACACTGAAGGGCCAGGGAGGGCTTGCTTCAGAATGATACTCATGCATGTTCCTTTCTATGCCCCTCTGTGGTCCTCCTAGGTTGAATGTTATAAAAGCAACCATGGCTGTTTATCATGCCCCAAATTCCAAGTGAAAGCAGTGGTCCATCTTCATCCTCAGCAGATGACTGACCTATCTTTACAAAGAAAATAGTGTGTATGATTCATTTGGGTGTGAGCACTCTCCATTGCTTTTGAATCTTGCCAAATGTAGCCATCTTAGGGCTCCTCTGTACTGCAACTTGGTGTCCCCAAGGCCTCTGTGCATCTTGGTCCTCTCCAGGCATCTGACCAACGCACAGCACATGAGCTAAGGGCTAAAGGAGAGAAGGATGCAGCTCTCTCCTTTCTTCCTTGGTAGCCAGCCAGCCTTCAAGCCCATCCCTGGTCCTGCTTTCCTACCCTTCCTCCTGTGTCCCCACCACTGTTCAGACTGCTCAAAAGTCCCAGGCTGCTGGGTCGCCTGTCAGTTTGACATTGGACCCTGGGCCCCCTTAACTCTGATCACTCATCTATGTTTCTAATTCTCAACGTTTTTAAAGATGTAAATCATTCATTCATTCATTTAGGTTTTTTGACACAGGACCATATGTAGTTCAGTCTGGCCTTGAACTCATTATGAACCCAAACTTGTGGTGATCCTCCTGTCTAAACCTCCTGAATTGCAGGGATTGCCGGTGTGTGCCATCACACCCAGCTTAAAGTTATAAATGTATTTAAATCACTGCCTTGCTTCAAGCCCATCAATATCAAATTGTGGGTGGTCATTTAACAGCAGTGCGTCAGTCGGCTGTGACAGATGAGGCCCACTTTACTTGGTATTATCATTATGACAACATAGAAGGGGGTGAGGAAGCTGGAAGTGAGAGCAGTATAGTGTGGCAGTGTAGTGTGCACAGACGGCATAGGCCAGGTTGGAGCCACAGCTGGAAATGGGCAGAAAGCAAGTAAAACGTAGTGCACATTTTTTGTCATGTTATACAATTTGATTTAAACTTGAAAGTACTGAGCTGGGCATGGTGATGCACACTTACAATCCCAGTTCGTAGGGAGTCAGGGGTATTGGATCACAAGTTTAAGTCCAACCTGGGCAACTTACTAAGACTAGAACAGATTGGGGATGTAGCTCAGTGCCACAGAGGCCTTGTGTTTGGTCGCCCGTACTGGGGGAAAAAAGACATTTTAAGTGATTTTTGTCTTGGGAAAACATGACATTGCTCATTTTAGAAAGTAAAATTATATTTGAAAATTTTATTAAAAGTCAAGCTTCACTTGTTTAATAGTTCTGTAACTTTCTGTTTATGTATTGTAAGGTCATTCCGAGGCACGAATGAAACTACTGAGGCAGGCAAAGTCTAAACAACATGCGATGAGTTCATTGCCATCTGGGTGCAGATGGGCCAGGGGCAAGAAGGCCATTGGCACTGAGAGGAGGGTGCTCATGGTTGATATGGGGCAGTTTAGGTAGGGGAGGGGGTACTGATCAAGAGGGTAGAAAATTTTAGAGTCCCATGGGATGGCTGATAAACAGGGCAGTGGTGGGAGCAGCAGGGTGTCTGCTGGATTCTTGTTATCTCTGCTCCTCTGGATACCAGTAGTGGGTCTGCTTGGGCAGGGGTCCAACTTGGCGGACCTGTCATGTACAAAGAGAAATTTTGTTGAATTTGTCTTACTTATGACTAAAACTAAGTTTCATTTTGTTTACCTAGAACCTCTGGCCGCTGCAAGGAGCTCCTTCTTTTGTGTTTCTCTGATTTCCTCATTGGGCGATACCTTGAAGTGACTGTCGTGAGTGACGAGGAGGCACTGGTAGCTGTCCGTGAACCGTTTTCTTGGAAAAAGCCTAGACGTCCCCAAGCAGTAACACCCACCAAAACAACAGTTGTGACTACACAGAAAAGGTACCTTTGGTGAATTGAATGTGTGGCTTTTGCTGCATCAGAGACCTGCAGCAGCTATATCTGTGAGAGAAAAGTAGAGACGCCCTGGCAGGTCACAACTATCAGCCTGGCTGGAGGTGGTATGAATGAAACTGGGGTTGGAGCCTTTTTCTTTTTCTTTTTTTTTTTCCATTAAGTTTATTAGTACATTTAGGTGCACAGTACAGTTACATTCTCCACTAGGATCTTGTACCTTTACATGGTGTATCTTCGTTCTTATTTTTTTCCCCATTTCCCTGCTCTCCCTTCATTCTGGACCCTTTTTCTTATCATGCTTGGGTGTGGGGTATATTTCCATGGAACTTGTGAGGCTGATTTTCTAGCGGAGGCCTCAGGGTAGCCATCAGAACAGGGTGGATTCCCCTCAGCTCCTGCCTTCCTCATCGGTCTCCTGAAGGCAGGCCTGGAGGAATCATCACTGCCTCTGCTGAGAGTTTGAGCTTAGGTGTTGCCCAGACTCCATGGTAGCAAGATGTATCACCCTTCTAATATGGGAGCATAATAAGGACTTCAAGGCACACGATAGCCCAGGGCAGGTGGACATCTGCCAAATTGTAGGCCAAAGAGAAAGTGTTAGCAGAGAAGAGTCTTGTGTAGTTGTTTATCCTTAGAGTAGCCCATTGTTTGAATCAGGCACCAAGAAGCTTTGGGAAAGTTTCTTAACCTCTCAGAACCTTAATTTCATTTGTGAGTGATGGTCCCTACCTCATGTGAGTTGAGGAAAAAATGAGGTGGAGTGTATAAGATCACACTTCTCCTGGTACAGGGCAGTCAAGTAGCATGGAGGGTCCCTGATGCCCTCAAGGAGCATGCTCTAGGGATGGAACCTCAGGAGCAAGAGCTCACCATGCCCTGCAGGGCCTAAGAGTCTTTGATGATTGGCTCCCAATTCCAAGAGACTCTGAGAACCTCTGGTTCTCATCTATTGACATACTAGCCACCACGCATTTACAGTTGGCTCAGCAAAAGAGTGAAGTACACAGACCAACAATCATGAGTTTTAACCTTGGTCAGTTATTTCCTTGGGGTGCTAGTGTAGCCCTGTAGGCAAGTGTCTCTGGGACAAAGATTTTGGTTTCCATTGTGCCTGGTTATGGTTGGCTCTGCATGCCCAGATGGGTGGTGATGGACACTGACTACGAGCCATGACAGGGCCTACATATCCTGCTTGGTCCCCCAGCATCAGGTAGCTCCAGCCTCCATCTTGCTCCCTTCTTCAAAAAGCACTTCACGTAGCAGACCTCTACCAGCACCTCTCTGCCAGGTTTCCAGCGTCCTGCATTGTCAACAGCTGTGTCTTGTAGATGCAGTCTGCTGCCCAGAGCATGTAGTCAGAGTGGCCAGTGAGCCAAATGTTGTGATTGTCCTGTCTAGTTTGCTTAGTCATCAGTACTTCACTCTCTCTCTTCAAGTGCCCTCTGCTTTCTGAGTATGCTTCATGTGTGTGCTCTGGTGTGGTTCACGAACCGCAGGGTGGAAGGCACTCCTGTGTCTGGGAGGAGAGACATCAGCCTTTTGGTGCCATCAGGAGTGGCTCTGGGGCTGATGCCATGTTTCTGTCCTGCACTACTGCGTGTTAAGCTAAAGGAACCCAAAAAGGAGGTGACAATGTTGAAAAGGAGGCTGCAAGCACCTCTCCCTGCCTTCACTCAGGACATCAGGCCGAGACAGGTGGACAGCATGAGGGAAGAAGTGCCTGGTGCTTCCCCTCTTCGTTCAGTGCACAGACCTCTCCGGCCTGCCTCCTTCCTGTCTAGCCTCTCTTCTCCCCTTTTTCTGTGATTTCTGAGGCTCTCTTGGACTTGCCCACAGCAGCAGTGAAGTTCTTTGTCCTGTAGGAGCAGAGTTTCCATGACTCAGACAGTGGCCTGTTCTAGGAGAATGCAGGAACTTGAGGATGGAGCTGGATTTCCCTACAAAAATCAGAGCTAGGAAATAAGCAGTGGAAGACAGGACTCAGGCCAGGCAGCTTTCACCAAGTGTGCTTTTCACAGTGATGTATATGTGTAGTTCCCGATACTTGTGTCCTTACTAAAAACACAACAGTAAGAGTTTAGCTCGTTAAAAGGTTAAAATCAGTTGCCTTCAGACTCCCCGGTTCCAACAGGCCCCAAGGACTTTCCAGCCCAGCCCCTCACCACCACTGGAGCAGCTCTGACTTCTTACATGGATGTGAGTGTGCTCAGCCAGAGCGTGATTGGAGACAGGATCCAAACCTGGAGTGAGGTCCTAGCAGAAGTTCCTGTGCCGGCTTTCAGAGAGTGAAAGAACTCTGGTCTTTCTGAAGCAGGGAAGGGTGTCTAGTAGAGGTTGAGTGTACTAATCCAAAAATCTGAAATCTGAAACTTTTCCAGCATGATACTCCAAGAATTTCAGGCTTTGGAGCATTTCAGGTTAAGGATGCATCACTGATAAAATTTGTACAAATACTCTAAAATGAGAAAAATCTGAACTGCTTCCGATCCCAAGCATTTCCGATAAGGTTATACTCAAAATATACATGTGAAATGCCTGGATGATTAGGAATTGCTTTTAACTTGTAAATTTATGTTTTTAAGGAACTCAAGACGACAACTACCAAGTTTTCTTCCACAGTATCCGATACCAGATAGACTAAAAAAATGTGTGGAACAAAAAATTGACATCCTAACCTTTCAGCCACTACTTGCAGAGGTAGGAAAAGTGTCTTAGGACTGGAGGGATACTTACCTGTCACCATTCAGACTTCTGACAAAACCATGATTAACCCTTCTCAGGTTCAAACCTCACAGTGGCTCATCTTCGCCACGGGTAGCTGAGAATTTCAGGGTAACAAGAGAAAGACAATCTTGGAGAATCCTTTTGGAGATTAAGTACCCTTTGGGGTCCATACCGCTGTAGAAGAAGGTCAGCGAGGAAGGAGGGGGCTTCTGCCACAGCCCAGCCTCTCCTCACAGGGTGAGGTAGCCTGGTTTGGAGCAGGAGGCTTTCCCTCAAGGAAGAACCCCAGCGCTGTGGGGCAGGAAGGCCTGACATTGAAAAGAGGAGCTGAGAAAGACTTAGCACAGCACTTGGCTGGCAGGAAGTACAGCTCTTCCTAAAGTCTGAAAGTACCTAGGTGATGGACTTTGTCTATAATCCCAGCACTGGGGAGGCTGAAGCAAGAGAAACACAAGTTTAAGGCCAGCCTGGACTACATAGTGAAATGCTGTCTCAGAAAAAATAAAGTCTGCAAGTAGGAACCATTTCTGCAACTCTTTCCTGTCTGCACACCCCAGTGGGATACAGGGAGGAGAGCTAGCATCACCTGCAGGGAAGTCAGCAGAGTGACCCTGAGTGGAGTGGCTGCATCAGAGAAATTGAGGAAGGGGAGAGGTATTTGACAGTGCGGCACTAGAGGGAGCACTTCCTAGACCCAGGAAGCTCAAGGCATGTTTTGAGGTCAATCATCTGAGGAGCAAGGGAATGACTGTGAGGTGAGGCATCACTATGCGTTAAAGGACAGAGGCTGGATAAGCAGAAGGAGGTATGGATCACTGAGATTTGGTGTCCATGGTGAAGCCTTGAGCTGTTACAGCCTGGGGACAGAAGCCAGTCAAAGGATAGGATTGAGGGAGCCAGCTCGGGCACAGCTGCCAGGGATGGGTGGGGTAGGTGGGCACTTGGTTGGCCAGGCCCTTGGTCCTTAGTTTCTTGTGTTCATGCCACCTGTGAGACAGGCAAGATCCGTAATGTTGGCCTTTAGTCAGCTATTCATGTGTGCCTTTAGTTTCCTGAACTTTTTTTTTTTTTTTTTTTT
>NW_022900931.1:608710-632835 GCF_012274545.1 Fukomys damarensis | reverse complement strand
AATTTTTTTTTTTTTTTTTTTTTGGTGGATACTGGAGATCAAACTCCGAACCTTGTACTTGTGAGGCAGGTGCCAGAATCACTGAGCTAAATCCCCAGCCCTCCTAAACTTTTTGCTTAGATTTCTACACCTGTGTTTATGAGAGGCATTGTTTTTTTCAGTCCTCTCTTCTCCTGGTGTTTGTGCTGGGCATTGAGATCTGTATAATGCTGACTTTGGATATTGACTGCCTCAGGAGGTACAGCTCCTCTCCACAATCCTAGAAGAGTCTGTGGAATTGGAATCATTTCTTAGATTTCTGATGAAATCTTCCAGGGCAATCTGTGTGTCTGGAGCTTTCTTTGGGCAGATTTTAAATTAGTAGATAGTCTTAATTATAGCTGTGTAGCAGCTCAGTTTCCCTGTTACTCAGTAAGCTGTGGAAGTTTTTAACTTTAAAAGAACTTGTCCGTTTTAACTTATGTAATTTATTTGCATACTTTTGTTTCTAATACTTGTGTCTCATGAACCTGGCTAATGGAAGTTTATAAATTTTTATCAGCCTTTTCAAAGAACTAACTTTTGGCTTAATTGGTGATTTTTCATCTTGATCCTTTTCCTTCATTGATAATCACTTTAGTTTTTGGTATTTTTCTTCTGTGTGCTTTGTTTTCTTTGCTCTTTTTTCTGAGCAAGACAGAGAAAGACACACAGACAGACAGAGACAGACTGAAGATTGAATCCAGGGCCTTCACACTGAGGTGCATAGCAAGCTTTTTTTTTTTTTTTTAAATATTTGAGGTAAGGTATTGCTAAGTCACAAAGTTGCCCATACTGGACTTAAATTTGTGACTTGTGATCCTTTGTCTCAGCTGCCCAGAGTGCTGGAATTACAGGCACTCACCAACATGCCTGGCTCTGTTTTTTTTAAGGAGTAGATTGAAGTAATTTGCTTTGAGATCTTTTCTTTTCTCTAACATTAACTCTTTTGTGCTAGAAAATTTTCTCTGGGTACTAATTTTGCTGCATCCCACAAACTTCAGTTTATTGTATTTGTTTTCAGGTAGTTTGATTTCTGACCCATAGTTTTTAAATTTTATTTTGAGACATAGTCTCATTAAGTTGCCAAGGCTACCCTTGAACTTGGAATTCTCCTTAACCTCTTGGATAAGTAGGATTATAGGTGTAAACCACTGCTCCTGACTTCCCATAGTTATTTAAAAGTATGTTTTGGTTCCAAATATTTTGAGATTTTTCCATAAATCTTTATTCCTGATTTCTAATTTTAGTTCATTGTGGTCATAAAACATAATTTATATGATTTGAGTCCTTTGCATCTATTGGTATCTCATGGTCTAATCATTGTTTTGGGAAATATTCTTTTTACTGGGCCAGGGATGTAGCCCAGTGATGTTGCACCTGCCTGACAAGTGCAAGATCCTGAGTTGGGTCCTCGGTACCAAAAAAAAGTGTGTGTGTGTGTATTCTTTTTACACTGCTTTTATAAATGACAGTAAGGCAAAGTGTGTTGGTAGAGTTACTGAGGTCTTCCATACCCTTGCTACCTTTTCTGCTTGCTCTGTAAGTTTACCGAGGGGTGTTTGAGTCTTCTCTGACTGCACTTGTCTGCTCTCCCTGCAGTTCTGTCAGTCTTTGCTTCTTAATAGCGAAGCTCTGTAGTTACATACATGCATGTTCATGGCTGCAGCATGTTATTTTGATTAGGTAATCCCTTTACCAATTTGAAATGTATGGCAGTTTTATTCCTGGTAATATTTTTGTCTCTGAAATCTGCTTTGATGATATCACGGCTGCTGTAGCCTTCCTTTGGTTCAGGTTAACATGGTATGTCTTTACCATACTTTTAATCTACTTGTATCTTCAAGGTCAGTTTCTTATAGGGAACATTTGATGGCTCTTGCTTTTGGTCCACCGGACAAGCTGTGCCTTTGATTGTGGTATTTAGATGACTTGCATTTTGTGTGAGTGGTAGGATAGATATGGTGACCTTAAGTAGGCCATCGTGCTATTTGTTTTCTCTTTGTTCCATTTGTCTTTTGCTTTTGCTTTTTCTCTCTTTTCTTTGAGTCCATTTCATCTCCATTCTTATAACATGCATAGTTGCTGCAGCAGACTTGTACATAGTCTAATGGACTTCCCATGGCAATGGAGATATTCTGTCTAACTCTGACACGCAGGCCACCACCTGCATGGCACTAGAGAGTATTTGAAATGTGAGTAGTGTGACTGAGGATCTAACTTTCGTTTTGTTTTAATTTTCATTTATTTCAGTGTAAATAGGTATATATAGAAAGAACAGGTTTAGAGTATCCACTTCCACTCAGTACAGCCCACAGGAAGTACCAAACTGCAGCCCTGAAAAGCAGCCTGCTTCCTGCCCTCTTGGCCTGGCCTTTTTGCTAATATAGTTATGAATTTGATCTAAACATCTATTTTGAACTCTATAATGTATGTTTACCATTTTTACTTGCATACTTATCTCGCAGAGGTTTTCTAGAAGGTAAATAATTGGTGTTTACCCATAGTTACCATTACTGTGCTGTTCTCTACTTTGTGTGAGTTTAGATCTCTATCCAGGATCCTTGACCTGTAGGTGTAAAGGACTTTAACGTTCATATTATGCTTGCCTATGGATAATTAGTTCTTTCAGCCTTTGTCTGAAAAAGTCTTATTTCATTTTCATTTTTTCCTTCAATGGCATTCACAAAGTTTTATCACCTTAAAAAATTTGTAATACAACATGACAGTATAGTAACATTTAAAAAGCCAGTGTTTGGTGTTACCTTCTAGGATTTGCTATATATATTGCAAAATTTTATAATTTTAGAAAACCAAAAAGAAATCGTACATCAGGTAACGACCTGTCACATTCACTTAATAGTATTCTTTAGAACTGATTTTATATGTGTGTTAGGTATTGAGGGTTCCAGAGAATCATGTTGGATGTGGGTCTTGATCCTAAGGGACTAGCCTGATTCCTTAGTTGAAATGATGGTATATCCTTGTATCAAGCAGTTAAGCCATAAGAGGGAGCATATAATTATGTATCAGAATGAGGAGTAGAATGAAGTCCTATAGAAGCTTAAAAATTAGAATTCCTGGTGGAAGTGGAGAAGCCTGATCCAGAGGAGGGGTAACTTGGAGGTGAATTTGGATAGACAGAGTGAAGCTAGATAGGTGCCATGCTGGGGAAGTATTGTATGTGTGGGGATAAAACATCCTGTAGCAGTACAAAGTTTTATTGTTTTTGTTGGTTGGTTTGGGTTTTTGTTTTGTTTTTACTTTTATTTGCAGTTATTTTATGCCTAATTTATTCCCGTGCCATAAATTTTTGTTTCTTCAGTTTCTTCCAGGATATCTTTTTCTTTTGTGCAACTTCCTCCTCTGGTTTAGGAGCACTTTGCTCCTTTTCAGTAAGGATTATCTCAGTGTGGCAGGGGGAGCTCATGTATGGATTAATCCAGCCATGAGCTCTGTAAATATGGTGGTGCATTTTGGGTGCTTTGCTCATCTGGATATGTTCATGTTTAGTGACCAGACAGTGTACATCTAAACACATAAGCTCAGCATTATTCTCTGCATTTTTTGGCATGTGCAGCAAAAATTTAGCACTCTTTTTGGGTCATCGACCCTGTGTCTAGCCCCACCGTTTGGCCACACCTACCGACTCCACCACTGTAACGCTGGAATGGCATACATCACTGCTTTAATGTGACACCCTTCAGGTCCTTGGTGGCCTTTCGAATCTGCAGACCCCTGATGGCTTGGGCAGTTTCATGGGTGTTCTTAGAGTGAACACAAAAATTTGAGCCTCTTGATTTGCATGATTTTGTGGGATTTTCTGAGTCAAGAGAGTAGCGAACCATTTTCATAGATCACCTCTGGCTGCTTACAGGAAGAGCTAGTTCTTTTTGTTTGTTTATTTGTTTGTTTTTTGGCTTTTCTTTTCAGAGAAAGTGAAATTGTTAGAGTGGAACACTGAGATACTTAATGCCAAATATACAAATACGAACTTAAGCTATCATCTTCATTTTTAATAGGGTATTTTCGTCACGGCAAAAATTAACAGGAAAGTACAGAAATTTTCCACACTCCCTGCCCCTGCCCTCACTCCGGACATTCCCACCGGGATGGTACAATTTGTCAATGACCCTGCATTAACACGTCATAATCACTTGAAGCCCATACTTTATATTGAATCACTGTTGGTCTTGTACATTCTGTAGGTTTCAACAGAAGTATAAAGACATGTCTACCATTATAATATCATACAGAGCAGTTTCCTTGTCCTCAGTCCTCTGGGATACATTTTAATTCCTGTCTTCCCCTAATTTTGGCAGGTGCTGAGTGATCTAACTAGTTTTGCCTTTTCCAGAATGTCACAAGTGAAACCACACAGTATTTAGACTTTTTACATTGGCTTCATTTACTTTTTAATATACACTTAATATTCTTCCATGTTTTTTCATATCTGTCTTTTCCAAAACTCATTTCTTCTTAGTGCTGATAATACTCCATTTTCTGGGATATCCCATTTTGTCCATTCATCTACTACTGTAGGACATCTTGGTTGCTTCCAGTTTTGGCAGTTATGAGTAAAGCTGATATGTGCAGAGTTTTTATTTTTTATTATACAAATAACATACAAACAAAAGACATATAGTGTGCATTCAGTAGAATAAATATATTCTAAATGTTGTGCAGCCATCACCACCATCAGTCTCCAAAAATGTTCTAGGGACAGATGACTACATAGCATGCTATCCATGGTAAAAGTAACAAATACGTTATCCTTTCTGTATATATATAATTTCAGGGATGTTTTATTCCAACAAATGCAAGATTTGATAACCATTAAAATAAATGTATTTTTCTAGGCCAGGGATTCACCACCTGGATTTACAAGGGTAAGGTCCCAAGTTCAATCCCTGGTACCAAAATAAAGTCCTTTGTCATTGGAATTAAAATTACTTTTGAAGAAAAAAACAATCGAAAGGAAGAAATTAATATAAAAGAGTATGTCGGGCCGGGGCTTTGGTTCAGTGGTTCCGCTGCCTGCCTTGCAAATGCAAGGACCCAGATTTGATCCCCGGTACCAAAAAATAAAAAAGAATTTATAAAATGTAGGACAAACACAAAAACGGAAAATGGTGTAGGGGAGAAAAAAAATTGCCTTGTCGTCAGTAATAAGGCAATTCAGGGGGAAATTGGGAGATATTTTAGAAGTTTTATTGCTACCTAATAAATTACGAACAAGAGAAAATAATGGTAAAGAAAGATTCCAGAAGGAGAGTGAAGAAGTTATGAGTAACTGTATTCATGAAAGCCGAATGTCTTGGTTGGAATAAAAGAAACTCAAGAGGAAATGAACACTCAGCTAGCAAGGAAGAGAGAAGTTTTAATACCATTCTCATTTCTACAACGTAGTCTTTAAGTGGTTTTATATGCCCCAATATTTTTTCTGTTTTAAGTCTTCCTAGGTATACATTGTCAGCACAGAAAAATTATATTCACTAAAAATAACAGGCTAACAAGTATCTTTTGTTTTTCCTATCTTTGAAAAATAGATGTTTTTTTTTCCAAAATCATCTGAAGTAAATTTTTATGTAGTAATTGGAGTGATCTCTGTTGGACAGTTTATCATTATCACAGACTGAGAACTGATGGAACTTCTTGGTGGCCCAAATACAAGTGTCCTGAGTGATTCCTAGTCTTTTACAATCATTTATTTGCTGAATTGTGGGATTTTTATATCTTGTTTTTCAATTTCATATATATTTTTGTCTTGGATTAAAAAAAGAAAGGAAAGTCCTAGAGGATTTTCTGTTTCCTGCTATTTCAAGAAAACAAAATTTCAGGTCTGGGGATTTAGCTCAGTGGTTCTGCCACCTGCCTTGCAAGCACTAGGACCCGAGTTTGATCCCCTATACCCCCCCAAAAAATGGACAAGAAAACAAAATTTTAAAAGAACTATAGTTTGCCCATTGGAATAAAGTAACTTACAGTTATAGCTCTTCTAAAAAACAAAGCAAAACCTTTTCATCTTATGAAACCGAAACTCTTTCCCCATGAAACAACAACTAACTCCCTATTACTCTCCCTCACCCCTGGTGACCTCCATTAAACTTTCTGTAACTGTGAATTTAATGACTCTAGGAACTTCATGTAAGTGGAATTAATACAGTATTTGTCCCTTTGTGACTGATTCATTTCACTCAGCCTAAAATCATCAAGGTTTCTCCATCTTGTAGCATGTGTCAGGATTTCCTTCTTTGTAAGGCTAAAGAATATTCCATTTTATGGATGGGCCACGTTTTGGTTATTCATTCATTGGTATTTATGTGGGCTGCTTCCAGTTTTAGCTGTGCATGACACTGCTGGGAACATGGTTCTACCAGTAATCTCTTCCAGACTCTGCTTTCAATTTTTTAGGTATATTCCTAGAGGTGAAATTGCTGACTCAAATGATAATTCTGTTTAATTTTTTAGGAACTGTCATATTATTTTTCCACAGCAGCTACACACATTTTTTTTGTTTTGGTTTAGTTTTTTTGAGACAGGGTCTCACTACGTAGTTGAGACTGACCTGGAGCTCACTATGTAGCCCAGGCTGGTCTCAAACTCACAGCGATCCTCCTGCCTCAGCCTCCCAATTGCTGGGATTACAGGTGTGTGCCACCACGCCCAGCCATTCTCTCTTAACAGTGCACAGGGCTTTCAAAATCTCCGTGCTCTTAGTAACACTTCCTATTCTGTTTTTTGTTTTCTTTGTTGTTTTGTTAGTATTTGTGATAGTAGCCCTTCTAACAAGAATAAGCAGTACACCTCATTGTGGTTTTGATCTGCATTTCCTTAATGATTAGTGATGCTGAGCGCATGCCTGCTGTGTATCTTAGGAAAAATGTCTATACCTCTTTTTGTCAGTTTTTAAATTGGGTGTTGTTTTTGGTGGTGGTGGTGGTGGTGAGTTGTAGGACTTCTCTCTATATAGTCTAGGTTTTAATCCCTTATCAGATATATTATTTTCAAATATTTTCCTCCATTCTAGAGTACCTTTTGTTCTATTAAAAGTATTTAATGTGCAAAATTTTTTAAATTTTTGGTACTGGGGATCAAACTCCGGACCACTTGTGAGGCAGGCAGCAGAACCACTAAGTGAAATCCCTGGCTCCCAAATTGTTTAATTTTGAGGTTGTCTAGTTGTCCTATTTGTTGCCTGTGCCTTTGGTGTCATATGAGAAATCATGGGCAAATCTCGTGTTGTAAAGCTCTTCGTGGATTCTTCTAAAAGTTTTCTAGTTTCTAGTTTTAACCCTTCAGTTAGGTCTCAGATCTGTTTTTAGTTAATTTTTGTATTTGCTCAAGTAAGGGTCCAGCTTCATTCTTGTGCGTGTAGATATCCAATTTTCTGAGCACCATTTGTTGGAAAGACTGTTCTTCCCCCCCGCCAGTAAATGGTCTTGACACACTTGTCATAAGTCACCTGTCCATATATGTTTGGGTTTATTGCTGAGCGCTCTGTTCTGTTCCATTGGTCAATACCATGCTGTTTTTGCTTACTGTGGCTTGGTAGTTAAGTTTTGAAATTAAGCCCTCCAGCTTTGTTCATCTTTTGCAAGATTATTTTGGCTATTCGGCATCCCTTGAGATTCCATGTAAATTTTAGGGTGAGTTTTTCCGTTTTTGCAAAAAGCCATTGGAATTTTGATAGAAGCATTACTGAATGTGGAGATCACATTGGTTTGGATAGATATTTCAGTCACATTAAGTCTTCTACTTCATGAGTATGTGGTACATTTGCACTTTATGTTTTCACTTTCGCTAATGTTTTGTAATTTTTAGCACATTAGCCTTTCTTTCACTTCTTGGGTTACATTCTTGAGTATTTTAATCTTTTTGATGCCACTATAAATAGAATTAATTTGATACTTTTCAAATTGTTCATTGTTAGTATTTAGAAATGCAGCTAATTTTTGTTTCTTGACTCTGTGGCCTACCTCTCTGATAACAATTTATTGTAGAATCTTTAGTTTTCTACATGTAAAATCATGCCACAGGCAAAAAGAGAGAATTTTACTTTTCCCTTCTGATTTTTTTTTGTATGTTTTCTTTTTTATTCCTCTTTATTCTTTTTTATTGTTTATTGGTACATTTAAGGTAAAGAATACAGTTGCATTCATCATTGAGATCTTGTACCTTTACATGATGTATCTTGGTTCTTATTTTTCCCTTCTGATTTTTTTCTTTTACTTCAAAAATTATGTCAAGTTGGGAGGGGCATCCTTGTCTTGTTCTGGATATTCAAGGAAAGGTTTTCAGTCTTTTACCATGTGTGTGATGATGAACTTTATCATGTTGCGGTTTCCTCCTGTACTTGGGTTGATCAGTGTTTTGTCTAGCACTTTTTCTGTATCAGTTGAGATAATCGTGTGCTTTTTTCCTTTATTCTGTTGAAGTGATATATTACATTCTTTGATTTCATAGGTCAAACTACCCCTGCTTTCCAGGAGTACATTTTATGTGATCATGGTATATAATCCTTTTACTATGCTCTTGCATTTAATTTGATAACATTTTGCTGACAAATTTTGCATACTTTCATAAGAGATACTGATTTGTTAGGTTTACCTGTTTTGTTTTTAGGTGAGATCTTAGGCTCAAACACTCATCCTGCCTCAGCCTCCCAAATAGCTGGAACCCCTAGCTCTTTGTTTTCTTATAGTCTTCTCACCTGGCTTTGGTGTCAGTATCACGATGGCCTCTTACAATTAGTAAGTACTCGGTTCAGTTTTTGGAGAAGTTTGGGAAGTGTTTGTGTCAGTTCCTCTTAAGTGTGTAGTTCTATTTACCTGTGAAGCCACTGGGTCTAGGGAATTTTGTCAGAAGATTTTTTGATTACTGATTCAGTCGCTTTAGTAGTTAGGACTTTGTTCAGACTTTTTGTTTATGGCTTAGCCTTGGTAATTTTTGTGTTTTCAGGAACTTGCCCGTTCATGTAGATATTTTTAAGTTATTTCAGCAGGAAGATAAGACAGGTCTTTGTCCCTCCATCTTGGACAGCAGAAGCCCTATCTTTTCCTGTGGTTGGCTGTGTAAATCAAAATGCCCTTTCCAGAACAAACTCAGAAGACCTCACTGACAGCAGGAATATCAGAAGCAGCTGAGAGAAAAGGTGTGGTGGCAGCTGGTGGTATGGCCAGTAAAGAGAGGATCCTTCCTGCAGAGCCCTGTGATCCTTCATAGGCTGAAGGCAGAGTGTGCTGAACTCTGGCCTCTGACCCTGAGTCACCTCAGTAGAGAGGTAGATCTAGATGGAAGCAGACGGACTTACACCAGAGATGGGCTTCTCCCTGGTCATGGATTCATGAATATGCTGCTCTGCTCTAATTCTTTTTCAGCTTTTGAACATGTCAAACTATAAGGAGAAGTTCTCCACTCTGCTGTGGCTTGAGGAGATCCATGCAGAAATGGAGCTAAAGGACTACAGCATGAGTGGAGTCACCCTGAAGAGGAACGGGGATTTGCTGGTACTGGAGGTTCCTGGCTTGGCTGAGAGCAGACCGTCCCTGTACACAGGTGCGGCTGCACTGCCAAGTTTCCCTGGCACCCAGCAGGCAGACACATGTGGCAGAAGAGCACTTTGAGCTGGCCATACACACGCACGACCTCATTTAGGTCCTTCCGGGTGGTATTTCACTTAAAATTTGATCTGTGATCTGTCTATATTAAGCATGGGGGGTTTTTTTGGTCACCCATTATTTAAGCAGTGGATCCAAGTAATGTTCTATTTTATTCTACTTCCTTGGGGCTTTATTTCATAGTGTAACAGAAGAAATGGGTGATTTTGTGTAGGTTTGACACAATGATGTATTTTTAACTAGGTGACAAACTGATTTTAAAATCTCAAGAGTATAATGGACATGTCGTGGAGTACATCGGCTATGTGATGGAGGTAAGAGGACAGTTCCTAAAGAGGGAATTCAGGCTGACTCAGCCATGCTCTGGGAAGTTTGAAGATAGAGTGAATCTTTGAATAATAAAGGGAATTTAGTATCTATAATTTTTAAGCAGATAACTTGTAAGTTATGCATAAGTCATGCTGTTTGCATTTAGTTGACTGGCATCTGTTCACACTCTGGAAGAGATATCAAGGTAGAAGCCTTAGAAGGAAGGACACAGAGTGTGCAGCTCTCAGGCTGGGGCAGAGGTCTCGTTGGCTTGACTTGTCCTGGTGATCTGGATCAAGGTGTCTGGAGGGTCTGTAATTCTCAGGCTAGTTTTCACTCCTGACAGACTAAGCACAGCCCAGGGAATAATGCTGGTATCTACTTGAGAAGGGGATACTTAATCTGTGGGTCAGAGATCTTGCACATACATGTGAGGTAGGAAATTTAAAAGCAAAAGAGCCTTCATTCATGGAGAGATAAATGGTTGTGGGAACTAAGAGTGTGATAAGGGTTCAAAGATAGACAGCATCGTCAGACCTTTTCCACCATGTTTGTTCTTTCCTCCGCTGTAATACAGGCTTTGTGCTGTGGTTCTGTTGACAAATACGATATTTTCTTAGAAGGTAAAAATCTCAGTAAAGCTCAGTGCCATCCTGATAATTGAGCACAGTACTTGAGGTCTAAGTTGCAAGCTAGGCTTTGTCCTGGGTTTCCTCCAGCAACAGTGGTAGGAGACAGTAGAAAGTCTCCACCGTGGACAGGAGGAAGACTACTGCAAATGACAACTCTGTAGGAGATGGATGTCTCTGCTTCAGAGGAGGAATGGCCTCAAGGTAGCCATGACAGAGAATTTTGATTGCCAGAAAGGGTCTTGATGGTCACCTCGGAAGGCATGGACTTAAGCAGGGCATAGAAGCTGTTGTCTTTGTAGTTGTATCCAGGTCTCCTCATCAAGGTTTCCTCATCAGTCAGAAGCCTATGAAAACTGGCAGAAGTGAAGGAGCATTATTTTGAGTTCTGGATGACTCTCAGAACTGCCACGGAAGTGAGCCAGCCAGGCTTAAGAAAACAGTGGCCTGGGAGTTTGCAGAACAAACTCACTAAAGTGCAAGGCCTGGTCTCATCTGGAAGCATTTCCATGTGGATCAGACCAAAGGTACCACTGCTGGCATTGATGGCTCTTAAATAAAGGGCCCTCCATCCTTGCTCCCAGAGCAGTTTAGATTGTAATTAGTAAAAAAGAAAAAAAAAAAGATTGTAACTGGCAGCCTGGAGTGCCTGATTGCCGCACCATGTCAGGAACTCTAGCCCTGGCACAAGGGATGCTAGACACTCCTGTGCCCCTTTAACTGACTACATTGCCATCACATCATTTCCTTCGTTTAGATTAGAATTTCATCTGGGACTTGACTGGCAGCTAGAGTGATAAGGAACTGCTAAAGCACTATCACTCTCAAGTGTATTTTCCTGATGAGGCTTCCACTCTGTTAAGTGGAGGACACCTTTCCTGTCACAGCTTATGTCCTCACTCAAAAACGGGTTTGTATTTTGGGAGCCAGGAAAAGTGAACTTTTTGCATGAGACTGTTGGTATACATCCTTCTTTTTACACTTAAATTTGTAAAGGACTTGCTTCTGATTAATACACTGTCTTCTTGTCATGACCTTCCTGCATATCCCACATCTTAGAGACATTTCCCAGGCTTTCCACAGGGCTGAGTTGATAGCCTATGACCATGGGCTAAAAGCTGCCTGATGGTAGAGAGCACAATACTGAGAAAAGTAGGAAAGAGAAATTATGTACAAATGTAAGTAGGAAAGGACAAAGGCCACACAGCCTTATCATTCCAGTTGATGATGAGATCAGTGCTAGAATTTATGACTCCCCTGCCCTGCTGCCTTAGGCAGGACCTCCAAGCTCAGCAGCACTTTGGTTAATGGGGGGAAGGAGCTGTCCTGCACTCCTAAAGGACTGTCCCCTATGTGCCCATGCTAGTGATGGCCATGAGCACTTATTAGTTATTGGCAGTGTGGTGGGCAACGCTTTCTCCCCCATGTAGAACAGTAGTCACTTAGTCCATGTCAAGAGTATCTATTCACCTTGCCACCTATATAGCCCACCTTGCTGGTGACCAAGTGGCATGAGGAGCCCACAGATAACCAGGTGACCATCTAAGCTTCTAAATAGTAAGCCAGCTACTGTGTAAAGTGGGAAGCCTGAGTATCAAAGCCGCCAAAGAAATAGGACCAGAGATCCTGGCAGGATGCTCTGTCCAGCAACCCCCTTGATTCCTGAAGCACAGGCTTGGTGTGAGCTGTGAAGCCACCCTGTGACTGATTTAGAACCAACACAGCAAACAGCTAGCCTGGCATAATGCTGAAGCACTGGAGTGTCCTGTAAGATGCCCAGTGTGCCATAAAGTCTGCTTACTGTATTCTGTAGGTACCAGCCATGGCTTTACTTGGTTCTGTCATCACATGGTATGGACACCAGGCTGGTATAGAAGGCTCTTGGGAGGCCTTCTGGCTGGTGGAGAAGTCACATCTGGAACAAGTAATTGTCACACTAAAGGCAAGCAAGCAAGGACAGTCAGCCAGCAGGGACAGTCACCCTCAGCCCTGGAAAGGTGTGCCCTCCTATGGCTCCAGTCAGGGAGTAACACTGCCCACTGCCGGCCGTTCATGCTCAGAGTCCTCCTACCTGCCCAGGAGCACGTCCCAAGGAGAAAGCACCATCACATGTGCCGCCTCCTCATACTCCTCTCACTCTCTTTTCTCAGAACTCTAAGAAATTCTTCACGGCTGCCTTAGCAGCTTTGTCTTGTTTGCTTGCTTGCCTTCCATTTTCTTAACATTACATACAGCCTTTTGGATTTCTGTCAAGGGACACAGTAGTCTGTGATGTTGCTAGCACCCTCATCTGCTGAAGGCAGTCTATGTTGTCCTCACCCTGGGTGGTTTGTTCCCTCATGTTTCTAGTGATCTTTGATAACAGATTCATTTTCATTTCTTGTAATCTCTAGGAAACCCTGGGACCCCTGTTGAGCTAGCTTTCCTTGTAAGGGGCTTGTCACAATGGCTGCTGAGAAGAGGGCCCGGAAATGGGCCCATGCCAGTGTTTCACCATGTGCCTTAACCTGTGTCCCACAGTCTCAGAATTGAGTCATAGCTTCTTGAACCTTCACTGTGGTCATATCGGGCTCCTGTTGGCAGCTCTGTGTTTGCTTTCCCATTTTTCTTCCCATATTTTCTCAGAAATTCTCTCTCCTTTTTGTCCAGAGTAGAATATGAGGGATTGATTTTTGCACTCTAGTTTTTTCTAGTTCCTGGTACCAGGAAGGGGAAGTCTTACTGTGACCTTTCTGTGGAGGCTGTCAGTGGGGTGATCCTACTACTGCACTGCAGTCTCAGAGCCTTTGACCCATGAAAAGTTTGTGCAGTGCTGTTGCTGTGAGTGGAGATTCTGGCCGGTGCCTCTTGCATATGTAACTTAATGACTAAATGATTTAATCCTTTCAGTTAATTTTGTAAATATTTAAGGAATCAAATTTTGGCTCAGATTTGTAAATACATTTTTTATGGTGTGTTGCTGGATATACATATAAGATTACTCCAAGAAGTCAAGTTAAATATATGGAAGTTAAATTGCTTCTTTTTTAGATTCATGAAGAAGATGTGACTCTTAAACTTAATACAGAATTTGAACAAACATACAACTCCGAACCTATGGATGTGGAGTTTACATATAATAGGTAAGGCTTCCCTGAGTCCCCATCCTTGATGTGTCTGCCTGAGAATCTGCTGACATCTCTGTGGTGATGCATGAGACACCGTGTTGGTGCTCTCTGTGCCTTTAGTGTCCAACACACCACTTGTGCATGCCCACAAGCACGGCTTTGTCACCAAATAAGTTATGGACTATAAAGATGCATGCATTTGCGTGTTCTTTTTAGACCTTATGTGCACCAATCTTGGGCTGATGCCCATTGTCACCATCAGTCCACTGGCCTCCTTGATCTTATCCATCCATTCATTTATCAGGTGCTACAGCCTGTAATCAAGTTAATACAGCTGTTCTCTCTTCCTCTATTAAACACCCTATCATTGACTAGAATTTTATGTATATCTTTCCCTCACTTTTCTTTCTTTTCTTTTTTTTTCTTTTTTGCTGTCTTATTTACTTTTCTCATTGTTGAGACAAAATACCCAAAGTTTAAGGGAGGAAAGGTTTATTTAGCTTACAGTTTGTAGAGGTTTCAGTCCATAATCAGCTGGCTTCAATGCAGGGTGACACATGGCAGAGGGACAACAGTTCATAGTGGTGTAAAATAGAAAAAGCAACAAGGGACTTTAACAGCTTTCTGCCCCTGTTATCTAGACTACTTAGGGCTGGGTAGCACTCACACCCTTAATCCTAGTGCCCTTGAACCTACCATTGCACCATGAATCAGTCACACACTCAACTTTAGCCACCTCTGAAAAAGCCTCACCTATGAACTGCATGAATCTGTGAGACATCTAGGCACAAGCCCTAACACTTGCTCTAAGTTCCCCATGTGCCTTCAAACTTGGAATCCTCTTGTATCAGCCTCCCTCATAGCTGAGATTACAGGTGTGTGTGTGTGTGTGTGTGTGTGTTTGTGTGTGTGTTTTGCAGGGTGTACTGAGGTTTTAACCTAGGAACGTTACAGTGAGCTACATTTCCAAGCGTTTTTTTAATGTGGTCTCATTACCTCTTTAGCATTTTCTGAGCTAATTGTTTTTCTTCAACCATTGATAGGAAATATTTCAACTTTATATCAAAACTTCCTTGTATAACAAGAATGAAAACGGAATTTTTTGGTGAATTCCTCAATGTGTTTCTGGGACTTATTAACTAATATTTACATTCATGTTTTTTATTGCTTTTTTGAGGTAAGATACTGGTATGCTGGTTGATACAGTTTTCTTGTTTGCTTGGTATTATTCTTTTCAAGTTTTGTCATAGTAGCTTTGAAAAGGTTTTTAAAGGTTTTTCCTTTCTCTCTTACTTGGAGGTGTTGGAGAGTTTAAGAGGGTGGAATAGTAGGACAGGTGGAGGCCACCTTCCTCAGCTTTTCCTCTTTAGTTGATCTGCTGTGCTTTGTTTTTTTAGAGTCAGTTTTGCTAAGTCCTAGGATGGCCCATAGCCTGCTATATAATTCCTCTCTAAATGAAGTTTATTCTATCTCAGACATCTAACTACCTTGGAAAGCTATACAAAGGGCAGGTGGAGGTGCCCACACCTGCAGTATCTGGAGCCCCTTGGGATGCTCCCAGACAGTTTGTGTATATACCCCAAATTCCTACACCATGAAAGTGGGCCTGAGCGTGACCTCAAGCATCCACCCTACACCTTATGATACAGTGGGGAGCACTAAGGTGGCTTTTCAGGCTCCCACATCCAAGTTTTCCAGAAAACTGTGTTTAGCGCAGGTTCTGAGAAGGTGTGAATTGGCTCTTGTGTCTTTTCTTGGTAGTCGAGATTTTCTTTATGGAACAAATTTCTTCATTTGTGCTTTGGCACTTTACCCTGCTTCACTGGAGATGAAACATGTTGTTAGTCTCTTTGTTATTTTCTGTGAATTTCAAGGGGGCATCCCTCAGAGTTTTTCCTGCTTATGCACTTTGTACAGTAGAACATAAATACTCCCAGGTGGGAAAAAAAGAATCCCTGATGTTCTACCATCTAAACTCTCTGTTTAACATTCCTCATTTTCTAATGTTTTGCCTAGACACATGTAGGAAAGCAACCCGAATCCTTCACATTCGCAGTGGTGCTTTTGAGACTTTGTAAGACCTGATCTCTAATCTGCTCTGTATTTATAAGTACCTTGTAAAGGTTACATTAGCATGATGACTTAAAGATTATTATTTTAGTCTCAAGATTATCATCTTAGTCTGCTGCTCCACCTTCTTAATGTTGCTATAACCAAATACCACAGATTGGGTAATATATTTTTAAAAATTTGTTTTTACCAGATCTAGAGGCTGAAGGATCCATCCAATAAGGTATGTGATGAGGCCCTTCTTGCTGCATCATAGCATGGCAGAGGGCATCATGAAGTGAAAGAGCACTCCAAAGGCCCAGAGGGCAGGAGCAGGAGAAAGTAGGGAAATGAATTTCAACTCACTTTCATAGCAGTGCCACTCCCTCCAGGACTAAGCTGCCTGTGCGAGAATGGTACTGCCCTCATGACCTAACACCTCCCCACACTGTCACACCACAGCAGTTACAAAAGTCAGATTGCCGTGAGCTTCACTAGCCTCAATAGTTCTAAATTTAAGAATTATTTTGTGTTTTCTTTCTGGCAGGACCACAAGCAGACGGTGTCATTTTGCACTTGAACAAGCCATCCACTTAGGTGTAAAAGGTAGTATTGTTACACTGCCATTGTAACATAATGTTCTCAGAGTATTTTTATAGCCTTCCTGTGAAATATTGTGTAAGACTCAGTCTCTTTAATCAAGTAGAAGTATGTGATATTCATGTTGTTACTTTTGGGAAGTTTTGTTATTTTGCTATTTTGCTATAAAAATAATGTGCCCCTAAATAATTGAAAATTAGCTCGTTGTGCTTTGCATCTCACTCCTGTAATATAATTCATTTTGTACTTGCAAAGAGACAACTAAATAACTTTATTGTATTTATTGTAAATAACATATAGTTCTAGCATAGTGCTAAGTTTAGAGATAGCATAAAAGGAGATCCACCAGAGAATGGAGTAGAGTGCTGGGAATGTATCTCAGTGGTACAGTTTCTGCCTGGCAAGTGCAAGTTCCTGAATTTGATTCCTGGTACAAAAAAAAAAAAATAAAAATGGAACTACTTTGGGATCAGCCATAAACATTTGTGTCCATTCATGTTTTCTAAGCATTTTTAGTATTTTTACTTTCTTACTTTTTCTCATTTTAAAGTACTGTTTCCAGAAGAAGTAATTTTACAGTCTCCTCAGGTGACAGGAAATTGGAGCCATGCACAACATGCCAAAAGTGACAAACAATCCATCACCAAGGTAATGCTTTTATGACTTCCATATATTTAAGTAGGTAATGTCATAGTAGTTGTTCAATCCCCCAACACCGGGGATTGAACCCAGGGCCTTTGCATGAGCTACATCCCCAGCCCTTTTTCATTTTTATTTTGAACTAAAGTATATCTGAGTTGCCCAGCCTGGGATTGAACTTGGGATTCTTCTACCTCAGCCTCATAGTGTGCTGGAATTAGAGGTGTGTGCCACTGCATGTAGCTTAAGTGGATACATAAATTCACTTCCAGGTATATCAGCTCAGTCTTGACTGTATTAGAGCCATGTAGTTCACCTATCCAAAATCACAGTTAAAATTAAAATATCTATAAAATATGTTTCTAGTCTGGGGATTTAGCTCAGTGATGTCATGCCTGCCTCTAAAGCACAAGGTCCTGAGTTCAATCCCTGGTACAGTGAAAAAAAAAAAAAATATATATATATATATAGTATAAGCTTATACAATTGCATATAGGTCTAAGATGCTGCAATACATTGTGTGGGGAAAAACAAGGTACAAGTATTTGTATGACCTTATTGTTTTATTTTAAAATTGTTTTTATTTTTTGGTCTTTTTTTTTTTTTGGTACCAGTGATCAAACTTGGGACCTTGCACTTGTGAGGCAGATGGCCAAACCAGTTGTATGCTTTTTTATACATTCAGACAGGTGCATTTCTGTAATTGTATGTGCATAGAAAATGCCTGGATATGTTACCAATTAGCTGAGGATTCTTTTGTTCAAATCAGATAGAAATTGCAAAAAGGCAGAGTACATCTTCTTCGGTTTTAGCAGCTCTGAGCTTTAAGTGCCAGAAGCTCTCTGCAACTCAGCAGCCAGACCTAATAGCTCTTAGTAGCTCTTCTGCAGCTCCCAGCCCTCTCAGCTAATCTCTGAACCCCTCAGTAGCACTCTGCTGCTAGGCCTCTATCCTCAGGGCTCGCATCCATTGGTGTTACCAGCTCTTGGTGCAATCTGCTCAGCCTTCTCGCAGAGTAAAACCGTCTGAGTGAGGCTTTATTGGGGTAGGTTGGATCACAAGAAGACACTGCACTAAATGGAAGTCCCAGGCTGGCCCACTTCTGTAGACAAAAGGTGCAAAACCACCCATGTGTATAACTTCCTGCCTAATAACCTCAGACTTTCTGTACTGTCATGGCTGTGCAGGAATACTGAGCTTACCTGACCTGTTGTGTGGGGGCAGCTGCTCCTCCCAGATAGCTAAATGAGAACATCTGAAGTATGCAAAGTGAGAGAAAGGACCGGAATGGTATATGTGCATGGTGAAAAATAGTTTTACAATTCTTTTTAAAGATAATTGATGTTTTGAAGCTGAAAAAATAATGTAGAATTTATAACATTTGTAGATCTAAATATACATTGGCAATACCACAAAGGATGGGAAGAAAAAAAAGCAGTATCATGCAGTTCTGAGAGGTTGAGTGGAGTGGTATAATACCACTTGAAGTAGACTGTAATCAGTTAAGGATGTATACTATAAACTTGAGGACAACCACTAAAAAAACACAGACCAACAAAGGAGTTCAAAAAGAATCAGAAATATTTAATTGAAAAGTAGGGACCCAAGGCTGGGAATTTAGCAAGTGCAAGGTCCTGCATGCAATCCCTGACACTGAAAAAAAAAAGGGGGGAACCTATATTCAAGCATCTGTAACCTTATGATGTTCTGTCCACTCATATAATCACTGAGAAAGGAGTAGTGAAATCTGTCCCTGTGATTTTGTACCTTGAACAAACAAAACACGGAAAGTAGATAACAAGGTGATAGATTTAAATCTAACCACCTCTGTAATCACATTAAATGTAAGTGGTCTAAACACTAAAATTAAAAGGTAGACATTGTCAGCTTGGATGAAAAAGAAAAAAGCCTCACTACAGTCTTCCTGCAGTATCCGTGGGAGATTGGTTTCAGGGTATAATCCCGCCCCAAGCACACCAAAATCCACAGATGCTCAGGTCCCTTATATAAAATACATAGTATTTATGTCTAACCTACACACCTTTCTGTGTCCTTTAAATCATCTTTTGATGACTTACAATACCTGATACAATGTAAATGCCAGGTAAATACACATTGTACTGTGTTGTACAGTGAATGATGACAAAAAAAATTGTGCATCTTAAATACAAACAAAATTTTTTCAAAAATTATCAGTCCACGGTTGTTGAATCTACAGATGTGGAACATGTATATACAGAGCTGTGTATGTTGCCTGTAAGAAACATTTTAAATGTAAAGACACAAATAGCCAGATATGGTGGCCCACACCTATAATCACAGCAGTCTAGGAGACTGAGACAGGAGGATCACAAGTTTGATCCTGGCCTGGGGAACTTGGTGATCTGGTAAGACCCTGACTCACAGTTTAAAAAAAAAAAAAAATTTAAGGGCTGAGGGTGTAGTTCAGTGGTAGAGCACTGCTAGGTTCCATCCTAAATACCACCACACACCAAAAAGATACAAGTTAAAAGTAAAATGACATGAAAAGATATATTTTTAAAAAGAGATAATAATCTGCATAGCCAAATATCTAGTGGGAACTCTGCCAAGATGTTTATAGTATTTGTTTGGGTTGAGTGGGCGGGTAGGGGGTGGGATTTTTATTCTTTATATTTTCTTAAAATTTTATTTTATAATAAATTGATAGGAATTTTTTAATCAGAAAAGAAAGGAGATAATAATCAAAAGAATGGGGCCGGGGATTTAGCTCAGTGGCACTGCGCCTGCCTCACAAGTGCAAGGTCCTGAGTTTGATCCCTGCTACCAAAAAAAAAAAAAAAATTAAAATAAAGAATGATGTAATGTCTCTGTTCGTATCAGAGAAAATAGATATCAGAGCAAAGATTTTCAGTATAAAGGAGATGCTATTGCAAGAAAGAAGATAATTTTTGAAGAATACGTTACTGTGATGGGCAATCTTGATTGTCAACTTGATTGACATGAAATATACGTAGATTAGTAAATTACACTTCTGGGTGACCTTGGGGACTATATTTGGTCCCTATCCCCTTCCTCTTGGGCTCTGTTATGGTTTGTGCCTAGATGTCCCCCAAAAGCCTCATCTGGTCATAGGTGGGGCTTTTTCAAAGGTGACAGAATCTAGAGCATGTGCTGGGATTAAGTGTGTGTGGTTACTAAATCAGTCCACTGACTGATTTGGCACCACCCTAATTCCAGTATCCTGGATACAATATAAGGGACAGAAAGGGGCTTATCTTCCCTTGCTTGCTTGCTTTTTCTGTCTTCTGCTTGCATGAACTTCTCCTCTGCGATGCCCCTCTGCCAGGCCACCCTGCCTTTTCTGTATAAGATTGCAAATGAGGAAAAAGAAACCTGTGCTAGTTTTGCTGTCACACCTCAGAATGCAAAAGTTACAGCGATGGTGTGTGATAAGTGTTTAGTTAAGTTGGAAAAGGCATTAAATTTGTATATGTATATATAGGATAAAACAGCAAGGTTTGATATACTGCCCATGGTCTCAGGGACCCACTTGGGAGACTTAGAATGTATCTTATACAGATACGGGGAAACCATAATAAGTTATCTTCCCCTCGTCTAGATACACATGCACTTACCTCTGTTGGTTCTGTTTCTCTGGAGAGTACTGACTTACAATTATGAACAACTTTGTATTAATAAATTCAACAGCCTAAAAGTGGACATGTTCAAAGACATAAATTGTCAAAGCTATTCAGCAGAAAAACTGGGCACTCCTAGATCTATTTAAGAAATTGAAACTATAGTTAGAAATATTCCCCACCTTCTTCCACCAAAACCCTGCCCCTGGTGTCTTTGCTGGTGAATCCTGTCAAACATTTCAGGAAGCATTAACACCATTTCTGCACAGACTCTAACTTGAAGAAGATATATTCCAAAGTTATTTTATGAGGCTGCTGTTACATTGATACCAGAACAACATCCAAAAGCTAGAATAAGAAAGCTACACACCACTATCATTCGTGAGCATAGATGTAAAAATCCTGAAACAAAATTTCTGTAAATTGAATGTGTGTGAGACAAAGAAGGGTTCATCCTAGGAATGAAAGGCTTAATTGACATCCCAGAGATGAGTCCATGTAGTTTGTCACATTGACAAACTAAAAAGAAAAAGGCGCATAATCATCTCAGTAAACATGGGAAAGGCTCCTAACAAAACCCAACATCCATTCTTGATCAAAACTGACTACAAACTAGAAATAGAAGGGAATATCCTTCCCCTACAAGAAATCTAACTACTGCTGAGTGCTCTTCCCTTTAAAGTAAGGGTCAAGACAAGTGTAAACAGAGCAGAAGGCAAGAAAAAGAAAAGGTATTTAACTCACATAAGAAGTCTGATGGTGGGCCTGGGATTTAGCTCAGTGGTTCCACTGTCTGCCTCATAAGCACAAAGACCTGAATTCAATCCCCGGTACCAAAAAAAAAAAAGTCTGATGGAATCTACAGTGAATCTATTAGAACTAAGTGACTTTGAAAGATAACAGATAACAAAATCAACATAAAAACAAACACTAAGGCCAGGGATGTAGCTCAGTAGCACAGTACCTGCCTGACAAGTATGAGGCCCTGAGTTCAATTCCCAGTACAAAAAAAAAAAAACCCACTATATAGCAATAAACAGTAATTTTTGGGCCAGGGATTTAGCCTAGTGGTTCTGCTGCCTGCCTCACAAGGGCAAGGTCCCAATCCCTGGAACAAAAACAAAAAAAAAAAAACACACATTTTAAAAAATACCACTTTGGGCCAGGCGTGGTGGTGCATGCCTGTAATCCCAGCACTCAGGAGGCTGAGGTAGGAGAATTGTTGTGAGTTCGAGACCAGCCTGGGCTACATAGTGAGTTCCAGGTTAGTCTCAACTACATAGTCAGACCCTGTCTCAAAAACAAAACAAATACCACTTTGAGGGAAGATGGAGATAAAGTCTCACTATACAGCTCAGGCTGGCCTTGAACTCACTATGTGGCCTAGGCTGGCCTTGAATTGTAGCAACCTTTCAACCTCAGCCTCCCGAGTGCTGAGATTACAGGCATGCACCACCATACTTGGCTAAAAATACCTTTTAAAATGGCACCTAGCTGGATATGGAGGTACATCCCTATAATGCTACCACTATGTACCTTTTGGAATGGCAAAAATTTAAAAGTCTGTCGATACCAAGGCTAGGTGAGCAACTGAAACTCATCATACACTGCTGTTGGGAATGGAAAATGGTATAATCACTGGAAAAACAGGGTCTTAAAAAAACTACACATGAGCCAGGCGTGGTGACTCAGGCCTGTAATCCCAGCACTCGGGAGGCTGAGGCAGTAGGATCGCTGTGAGTTCGAGACCAGCCTGGGCTACATCGTGAGTTCCAGGTCAGTCTCAACTACATAGTGAGACCCTGTCTCAAAAAAACAAAAAAAAACAAACAAACAAAACAAAACAAAAAAAACTAAACATGCTTTAGCATATATAACCCAGCCATTTGTCACCCAAGTTCATGCCTTGGAGAAATGAAAACATAGCCATACAGACTCTGTCAGTAACTCCCCAAACTTGAAAACAGTGCAGTGCCCATCACAGATAAATGAATAAATTGTGGTGTGTTCTTAGAGTGGAACTCTATTCAACCATACCAAGAACTATCACAGCAACATAGATGGATCTCAGAACAGTACTGTGTGATCAAAGTCAGACCAAAAGAGAATGCATACCACCTGACACTATTTGTGTGAAGTGTAGGACATGTAAACCAAGCCTGCAGTAGAGGAATGGAGCCCACCCCAGAACTGGGGAAGCCCTGAGATACGATCTGCTTGCCACCTTGAACAGGCTGATCGTTTCACATGATTGTTTTGCAAAATTTACAAACTCGTGTCTTATTGCATGTCAGATATACTCTGTAACACTCACCGGACGGTAATGGGAGGTCATGTTGGTGTAGCCTTCTGAACTAAAATTCAGCAACATGTAAAGTTTTTAATGGGAGGGGGCTTTGAGACAGGGTCTCACTATGTAGGTCAGGCTTGCCTCAAACTCATGATCCTTCTGCTTCAGCCTCCCAGTGCTGGGATTACAGGTGTACGCCATTACACCCAGCTCTCAAAGGGGAGCTTTTGGTACAGCAGTTTTACAGATTATAGAACTTACCTTGTGAAGGTAATAAAGTGATTACACAAAGGTATGTGTTGCAAAGCTGCAAATTACAGAGTTTTTTGTAGTAGAGAAAAGCAAAAAACAACTCCAGGGCAAACTTCATCAATGTATAAATGCACCCATAAAACCAGTTCTTGTGTGGGACCTAGATTGCAGTTGGGAGAGCAAGAGAGGAGTGCTGGCACCTTCCAGAAAGTATGCAAGATGCTGACTAGCAGAGTTCTCTTTGCCACTCAGGAGAGGCCTCCCACGGCCATCCAGGAGCATCAGCCTTCTGTGCAGGCCTCTCACACATGCCAGCCTTGGAAGGGGAACGATGGATTTAGTTCAAATCTAATTCTTTAAGGGCCAGTAGACCTCATGGCATTCTTTTCTTGCTCAGGGGCCTCTAATAATATTGAAAATTGAAGGAAATATATATATATATATATATGTAAATAAATATAATGCTTTTGTTTTGGTTTCTTCAACAGAATTTGTATTTCCTTATGAAAGAGTTCAAACATTAAGCATAAACTTTTTGGCAGCTTTTTATCAGATATCCTGTGTTTTTATTATGCTTCAAATGATACATCCTGTCACCCACCCAAAGAGCTGCTAAATGCAATAGCAGAATATTGGTAGGTGTTTATGTTTGTTCTTCAAACTAAACAAGTGTACACGAAGCTATTTTTTAAATACCACATTCTGTGTGACCTTTTATTTTTTTTTATTGAGTTTATTGGTACAATCTAGGTATACAATACAATTACATTCATCATTGGGATTCTGTACCTTTTGATTCTCATTTTTCCCCTTGTCCCTGCCCTCCCTTCACCCCCTCCTCCCCTCCCCATTTACAAACACTTTATTTCCATTTTTTCAGTTTCTCATATTTTTTTCCTCTCCCTTATTCCCTTTCCCCCACCCTTCCCACTTTCCCTACACCTTTAGCCCTTTACTTCCTATTTCACATTATTAATTATCTCATTAGGATC
>NW_022900931.1:594403-606805 GCF_012274545.1 Fukomys damarensis | reverse complement strand
GCCTTCATGGCTTCTATCATGGTCCTGAGCTCATCTGTTTTTTGTCAGTTTCTGCTCTAGAGTCTAGAATCACGACTTCCATTTTGCTCACTATCTCTATGGTTATCTGGGAAATTATTTCTGTTTTGAATTTTTCCAGCGCCTGACTGATTTGTTTTGTTACTTCCTATGCTTTGAGTTCAGGGTGTCCTGGTGGTTCACTATCGACCTTTTCATCCTCATTTGCCCTACTGTTTGCCATTGGTGAACTGGAAGTCTGTCCTTGTGTCTTGCTTAAGTGTTTTCTCATTTTAATTTTTGTTTTCGGACTGTCCTTGGTTTAATCTCTGGGTTATCACCCAAATCTTCCTGATATAGTTGCGCCCTAGCTTCTGTGTTTCTAACGACCCACAGACATTCTCATCTTCATAACATCAGAGAAAACAGCTCATCAAATCAATGGCAATGCTTTACCCCAACTGATACAATCAGCAACACATTAAGATCAAACACAACTTGGACACTGACCACCTGTGGTAGTCACTAGTCTATCACCCTTAAATCATTTGAATTCAATTGAAATCAAGAAGCAGTCCAGAACATGTCTGCAGTGAACAAAATTTCAATATAGTGTATTTACCATTTAATGGCTCAGACAGAGCGAGGATGCAAGACCCCTGATCTCAGTTAGCTGATGGCTGAACCCCCTGACGCTGACTGACCTTGGGCTGCAAGGCCCAGATTGAGTTCCCCATCCTTCTGAATGATTGAACCCTGCAACGTTCTATTACAGGTTTCCCATGCCCTTTCTTTAAAGATATTCAAAGTTGGGAACTCAGAAAAATACCCTTGATGACCACCTCTGTTTTTGCAGAGTGGGTCCAAAGACTGGCACAGTCAGGAGGTCTGAGAGTGCAGGGGGTGGGTTATGGGGGTTCAGGAGTGCCTGCGCGGCTGCCTTCCCGGTGCTTGAGCGATGGCAGCTGGGTCAGGAGCTGACGTGGTTCTCCTTCCCACGGTGGATTGGGGCCCAGGCTTCCTCACAGCGCTTGAGCGATGGCGGCTGGGTCGGGAGCAGGCATGGTTCTCCTTCCCGCGGTGGATCGCGGCCCAGCCTACCTCCCAGTGCTTGAGCGATGGCCTGTGTGACCTTCTTTTAGAACAGGAAAACTACAAAGGACCAAAGTAGATATTCGACAAAGGAGAAGAGTGTTGGTGCCAAGGATCTGCCAAGGATGGTGACCTCTGCTTCTGAGATGAGTGATTTGGGTACGTTTGTGTGCGGAGTTCAGAGAAGAGCAACTAAGAGAACTCATGCCTGGAAATAGGTGCCTCAAGAACCATGCTGTGGTTGAGGCCACTGTGTCTAACAGACACATTGCTCAGAGAGGGCAAGAGGACCTTTTCCTTGTCCTTACTGGACCCAAGAAGAGACTCAGTGCTTTAGGTTAAGTGACTTAGAAAAACTCAGATTATGGTTGGTTTCTGCTGTGGAGCTTTTAAGCTGCTGTAGACGTGTCTATCTGCCTGTCTGTCTGGTTGGTTGATTGATTGGCTTGTGTGAGACAAGGTCTCATTGTGTTGCCAAGGTTGGTCTCAAATTCCTGGGCTCGAATGATTCTACCCACCCTCAGCAGAGGCTACAGGAATATACCACGGCACTTGGTTTGTAAACATACCTTTGTAGCTGTAGCCTCTCTGACTTGTAGCTCAGCCTTCTGGGGATCCATCAGCGCCCTGATGCCTGTCTAAGCAAGGGTGTGCCCTACAGTTGTACAAAGCTGTCCAGCCTCTAACTAAACTCTCTTCACTATGGATGCAGTTGATGAAGCACATACTCCTAAAGGAAGAGATACAGAATTTTTCAATCTGCTGCTGAATGAAAATCAGAAGCTTGCAGTTAGAAGAATTCTGAGTGGTGACTGCCGCCCTCTCCCATACATTCTTTTTGGACCTCCTGGAACTGGAAAAACCATGACCATAATCGAGGCTGTGTTGCAGGTGAGGGCTGTGGTGGCTCTGTGATGTCTCTGGGCTTTGTTCATACACTGAGCCTGCAGGATGCATCAGCTTTAGCTATAGAGTCAGTCAAAGCATTTGACAAATCCATGTACCTCATCTAGGATGTTTATGTAAATAATTAGCGTCTTAAAGGCTTGTTTCCTAGCTGTAGAAGGGAACTCTTCATCTTTCATCTTTAGTATAGTAAACCATTTGATTGCATCATGAAGTTTTGCTGCAGAAGTTACCTTGACAGTGGTTAAAGTCACCAGTCTACAGAACTTGCTGTATCTCCTTTTATATTTCAAGTTCAGGAGTCTGATTAGAAAGCATCCTTCAAGTGCCTGCATCATTGCTGCACTGTGAGCTGTCCTGGAGAGCACAGAGAGCCCTCCCATCTAACCACTTGTCTTAGGCAGAACCATCACCTTGATGTCTTTGGGGCTACACCTCAGAGGAGTGTCGGGGTTAACATCTGACCTTTACAGGCCTTGAGCCCTGTTAATGTACCTGTTTGTATGTGTGTTGGAGGTTGCTTTGCAGATTTGTAGTTACCCTTGGTCTCTTATGTCTTGAATGAAGGTACATCATGCTCTGCAGGACAGCCGCATTTTGGTCTGTGCCCCCTCCAACAGTGCCGCTGACCTTGTGTGCTTGCGGCTACATGAGAGCAAGGTACTGAGGCCTGCTTCCATGGTCCGGGTGAATGCCACCTGCAGATTTGAGGAGGTGAGCCCCAGGCATGGGTGAGCACCATGGCTACGTCTTCAGGGAGTGGGTATGTGTGAGCAGAAAGTAGAGAGGTGGTGGGCACCAGACCATCACAGAAAGTCTTGAGGGAGAAGAAATTGCTTCAGTTTGCACCACAACCCAGTTACACAGTGGGGTCTTATTCCTGTTTTACTGTATCCTCACACTTCCTCTGTGCATATCAGTCCTATCATGAACAACCTAAGCTTTGTTAAATTCTCATGTTCCTCTTTATTTGATCCTCAGATGTATTGTCTCTTTTTAGTTCTGTTTTATTGGTTATAATTAACCCTTTAGGGAAATTACAGGCTTCTGGTTTGCTTATGAAGGAAGTATTGCTTTTAAAAAAGAGATTGAGACTAGAATATATATGAAAGTTGTTTCCTAGAAGGATCTGCAGGATCAGATTACATTCACTGCTCTAGAGTCTACAAAACATGGACTTAATTGATAATGAAAATACAGACATTTTCATTTAAGAAACCAATATTAAATCATTAGCCCTCACTGAGAAATGACAAAAGGGCAAGATTATCTTTTAGAATTCCTTTCAGCTTTGTTATTCTAGCCAATTTAACAACTGCTTAATTTGAAAAATAGGCTGACTCCACCCTCTTTGCCCTAGACCATCATTGATGCTGTCAAACCATATTGCAGAGACGGAGAAGATATCTGGAGAGCCTCCCGCTTCCGGATAATAATCACAACATGCAGCAGTTCAGGGCTTTTTTACCAGATAGGAGTGAGGTAAGCACTAGGCATCTTGTGGGTTGCAGCGTCCTCAGAACAGAGGTCTGTGTCCTTCTCATGCTGATTTCTAAGCCAAGGCTAAGAGGTGGAGAGGAAGGTGGATGTGGCCGAGAGTGGTGAGCAGGACAGGAGTGCTGTTTTTGCCGAGACCACAGAGACTCAGGACTCAACAATGGGACTGGCAGGCAGTTGGACTAATACACACAGAGATTCTGCAGCTGCAGAGCCCAGGCTCTTCACTTGGAGGAGACTACAGAACTAGAGTCTTAGGAGCAAGAGGGACAGCAGGGAGGAAACTGGAAGAGGTGGTCCAGCCTCAGGTGGATGTGCCTCCTGGTTTCACTTGGTGGGAAGAAGCCACCACAAGGCCTCCAGGCAGGGATGAGCATCTTAGAGGATTGTGGAAGGCTGCAGCTTAGGAAGCAGCTGGAGCCCTGTGCCCACTGATGTTGGGGCTCTGCAGGGAAGACAGGGCAGCATGGAAGGTGCCTTCAGGAATCCTTAAAGCCAGGGGAGAAGGGCTGGGTCTGAGGAGAGGCTGAGCAAGTGCATCCATACTGCTGTGCAGAAGATGGAGGGAGGCAGCAGGCAGTGATGAGAGCCAGGCTGAGGGCGAAGGGAAGGTGAGGCAAGACCTCCAAGTGCGATCTTTACCCACCCCTGGTAGGGTCAGCTCAGCAGTGGTTGTGCAGGTGACTGCACTGTAGATTGCACACACAGCATTGTGCAGTCAGCCTTGCCTGCCATCTCGCAGGTTACAAGTCATTTTGTGACTCTGTTTTAGTTCCTCTCATATTTATGAAATACCATTTTGTTGTGTGATCAGTATAGAAATGAGTGATGAGGTATTTTACATTTTTTGGTCCAAGTCTTCAAAATCCACTTTGAAGTTAGAGCACATTGTGTGTCACATTAGCCACCACAGGGCTCTGCCCCAGAGCCACATATGGCTGTTCACAACTGTGTTGGCTAGTGCAGGTCTAAACACAAGTGAAGAATTTGAGGTTAACTGAAATAAAGGCCTCAAGACAGAGAAACCTCCAGCAATCCCCAGCCTCCTCTGTTTAAGGCTGAGTCTTTGGGCAGGGCAGGGGCAGCGTGTATACAAGTCAACGTGAAGGTAGGTGGCCAGCCAGGGCAGGCTGCAGTACTACAGAAGCTTTCCGGGCTGAGAAAGCCTGGCGGGCCACCCAGAGAATGGAGCTGTGGAAGCTTAGAAGATAGCAACACAGGCAGTATCATCTGGGAGAAGTGACAGTAAATGGGGCTTTTACAGGGTTGAAAACAGAATTTTTATGTTCTGGGAAGGTGTATAATATTAATTGTTTTCAACAGAAATTGAGCCCTGAGGTAGGAAAAAGGAAGGGTAGTCATTTCCGTAGGAAAGGGTATCATCTGTGGGGTCCTTAGCTTGGAATTCACAAGGTCAGGCCTAGGATCAAAGATGCAAACAAGGAGCAGGGGGAGCCCAGCACTGTCCTAATCAGGGAGTCTCCTCTGACACTTGTCTGATCATCTCAGTGGGACACCAAGGCTCAGAAGCGAGGAAACATACCTAGCTAGCATCTGAGTCAAGGATGCGGGGGCACAAGCACCAAGCTCAGGCTGGCACAGGCTGAAGGCTTGTCCTGTTGCTGGAAGCATGTGGCTCAGGCAGACGCCTTCCTTGTCACCAAGCCTGACCTCTCAACCATGCTGCTGCTGCCTTGAGGCCCACCAGGATGCAGGCTGGTAAGAGGGCTGCCCCTGGACACCCGTCACTCCTGCAGCATCAGTCTGTCATCCTGGAAGTTTGGGTCACATCTAGGCTGACAGCCACTGAAGAGTGACTTAGGAGGGGCACAGAAGGACGAGCCACACCATCGCAGCCACCTGTCCAGGCAGCTGTGCCCACTGCTGCTACTTGACCAGCCATCATCATTTGGCATTGGCCACACTCCACCATCCTGTGGGAAAAAGGCAGAGAAGTGATGCAGCCTGTCAGGCTCACAGGGCTTGATAGTGGTGAAGCTCGTCCTGAAAGTGTGGGGGCTTAGTGACTGGTGGAGAGGAGCATAAGGGACAGATGTGTGGGGCCAGGGATTTAGCTCAGTGGCACCGCACCTACCTTGCAAACATCACAAGGTCCTGCTGTCCAAAAAAAAAAAAAAGGAACAGATGTGCTATGGAGGCCTCTAGCCTGCTGAGCCACCAGTGGGCGCTCAGGCTTCGCTCATATCCGTGTGCTGCTCCCTCTGCACAAACTGCTTACTGAGCAAACCCTGGGTGTCTGCAGTAGCTCTGCCACCATCCTCACCCTCAGCCAGGCAGTTGCAGATTCCAGCCCTTGACCTCCCTGGTGGCTCTGTTGTGACCCCCATGGCACAGAGCAAGGCCTTGCCAGTGTGTCAGCCATTGGTTGTTAAATAGTGTGATGAGAATACTGTTCAGAATCTCTCTGTCTCCAGAGTTGGACACTTCACACACGTGTTTGTGGATGAGGCTGGGCAGGCGAGTGAACCGGAATGCCTTATTCCTTTGGGGCTGGTTTCAGATATCAGTGGTCAGGTAAGGCCAGGGCTGTGTGTGCTGTTTCTGTCTTGATCCTGTTTTTCTGTGGTAATGGACAGGGGTCACGGGGTCAGGTGAAAGTACCAGGGTCCCAAAGACCCCAGGCCATGGCACTGCTACTCAGCACAGCCTCAGTCCTTGGAGGCAAGGAGGAAAAGGGCACCCTTTTTGTGATTTATTCACTTGAAGACAGATACAAGGAGCTGTTCTCTAGGTATCAGGGATGTAGCAGCGAAATCAGCAACTCTGGTCCATGCTCTGAGAGCCCCATATGCCAGGGAGAAGACAAAGCTTCCTGCTCTGCTAGGATCTAACCTGTGCCACCCCACATCCTACCCCAACCGTTGCCCACCCCCCACCCCCCTGCTCTGGGCTCTGCACTTAGATGCCAACCCTTCCAGCTGTGTATCACACTGGCAGGTGCCCTCCTGTTCTCCTTTGGTGCCTCTACAGTGATGTGGTTGTCATGTAAAACTCCTAACGCTCTCCCCGAGTCAGGCAGGGCTCATTTGGCATCTGCTTTACGAATGTGTTAGGCTCCTCCTAAGGGCATGTCTCATCCCTCTTGCCAGGTCGCCAGGCTTCATGAGGCAGAGAGTGAGGTAGGGCAGGAGGGACAAGGACTGGTCTAGGGACGAGAGTGACAAAAGACAGGCACGAGGTGGCTATGTGTGGTGCCTCTACCAGGACAGGGCTTCAGAGAGAAGGCTGAGTGGTTTCCCTCAACCTGGTACAAGAGAAATTTCCAGAATACAAGTCCCTTTGGTAGGTTGGTGGGAGAGAGCCAGTACAGGGGAGAGGAAAGATCTGCAGAGAGAAATCAGTGGAGCTGTGTGTAGGGGCTCAGACCTTTTGAGTCTCCTCCATTCCACTGGGTGGGCTGCCCAAGCTGTGGTCAGTTTTTCCTGCTGGCCTCCCAGCGTCTTCCCTTGTCTCCATGGGGTCTTCACCTGCATAACATGCTGACTCTAGCCTGTGAGAGATGCCAGCTGTTAGCCCTGACCTCCTCCCTGTGGGGTGGGGCTGTGATTCCTCCCCTGTCCCCGTGTGCTGCAGATTGTACTTGCTGGAGACCCCATGCAGCTTGGCCCAGTTATCAAGTCCAGGCTGGCCATGGCCTATGGGCTGAACGTGTCCATGCTGGAGAGGCTGATGTCCCGAGCCGTGTACCTGAGAGATGAGGATGCATTCGGTGCTTGTGGTGCATACAACCCGCTGTTGGTGAGTTTGAGTCTGCTGCATTCAGAGCTCCACTAGGATGGTGGCGTCCAGGGGTGGCAGCTGACGACAGACCCATGGGGTGCTGCCATGCTGTACATCAGTGCCCTCTTCTCCACAAGTCACATCGTGGGCAGAGGCTTCCCAGGAAGAGGAGTTTGCACCGCCACGGGAGCCCTGCTTCCCTCATTCCTCCCACTCTGAAGGTGCAGAATCCTGAGAAGCCTGCATAGGACAGCCAGGTGTAGGCACCTCCTGGGCTGTGGAGGCAGCTTGGCTCACTTCGCCATCTCCCAGACGGGGTTTAAAGCACTTTGTTCCTGCTCGTCTGTCCAAGGAGCAAGAGGTGTGCTACCTGAGGGTTCTGTTGGGATTGGAGGGCTCCGGGCATAGTGATACTGATGGCACAGAGTCACTGGAGTACAAAACAGTAGGAAATTAAATCCATGAGACTTCATTGGTGTAATGAAAGTAGAAGCAGTTTTTGTAGCCATGTAAAAAAAAAAGAGGAAGCCTTTTCCACTGGGCTCTCCACTGCCTCAGACAGATTCTAGGGGTGGAGGTGGAGCTATGGAACCTGCGTTTTTGGAAGCCCCTAGGACACTGAGCTCAGGAACCTCGGATCTCGAGGCCTATTACTAAACAGAAATTACTATAATACAAAAATTATATTCACTAAACTGCTATAATAAACTGATGAACTACAATACAAAAAAAGATTCCCTCCTGGATTTGTGTTCCAAGTGTCGATGATGTGCGATAGTGGAAGATTTTCAGAGAAATGGCCTGAGACTCCCCCAGCCATCAACCCCATGAGAAATATGAAGAGGTGGCCGTGAAGTAGAGAGATGGGAAGGGTGGCCGCAGGCCTCCAGGGGAGGGACCACCAAGCAGAAAGGCTCCCTCTGACCATGCAGTTGCCCAGGGTGAGACTGGCTGTGACATCTGCTGTGCCCGAAAAGGCGTCTGAGAGCTTTGCTGCCATGGGAGATGGTGTTCACACTCCAGTGTCCCTGTGCCCTAGAGACCTACCAGTGGCCTTTGTTGGGGGGAGGAGTAATGCTCTGTCTGGGCCACAGTACAGGCTCAGCGTGCTGTGCCCATCCTACTGTACCCCTTCCAAGGTCCAGGCAACTTTCTGGCCCCAGCCTCAGGACATAAAAACTTTGTCCTATGTCTCCCACCTTTGTTCCCAGAATGACTGGAACCAGGGAGACACGTGCCTCCTTCCTCTGTCCTGTTACATGTACCTCTCTGGGCTAGTGTTATGACTGATACCAGGTCAGGCTTAGTGTTGTTCCCCTAAGTCGAAGTCCTGGGGTTGATGGGTACCAAGATTAAGAGCAGGTCCCTGCACCACATCCCAGACCAGCTGGAGACAGAAGGAAGTATTCCTTATGCTGGTGCTGTTCTCACATCAACCAGCAGCACTGCCAGGGAGCTCTGACTTCCTGCCACCCAGCTGAGACATAACTACAGGCTTCACGTAGAGCCTGAGGTCGCAAGATCGTGGATCAGTGTGAAGCTTGAGCACACAGGAGGGTGTCGTGTCCCCTAAGAGATGTTTGGCTGGTCAAGACCAAGGAGCATGCCTGTCACCCACCTCCCCTCACAGTGTCCACCTTTCTCTCACACGAACCATTGGAGGACAGTCATCGGAGGAGCTTGGTCTGGCAGCTGGTCTCAGGCTAGAATAGGGGACAGGCAGGAGCAGCAGTGGACGTGGCAGGCACTCAGGTTGGCTGCGCAGAACCTCCTTCTCCTTGACAGGAAGTGTATGGAGCTGACTCCTTGTGTCCTGCACCTGTCCTCTCCCTACAGGTCACAAAGCTGGTGAAGAACTACAGGTCCCACTCTGCCCTGCTGGCACTGCCCTCTCGCCTGTTCTATCACAGGGAGCTCGAGGTCTGTGCAGACCCCGAAGTGGTGACCTCTCTGCTGGGCTGGGAGAAGCTTTCCAAGAAAGGCTTCCCTCTCATTTTCCATGGGGTGAGGGTAAGTTGTGCCTTGAACCACCAGGTGCTTACTGTGTCAGGTAACGACAGGAAGGGGTGGGTCAGTTCTGTCACAGCACCCACCCTGCCCTTCCTTGGTGTTGGTCTGTTCCATGGTGTATGTCTGACCGTCTCTCAGGGAAGATGAGTGCTAGTGTCTTAAAGATGCCAGTTCTTCCCAGATTGACCCATATATTTAATATAATCTAAATGAAAATCACTGCAGGCTTTTTCATGAGAAACTGATATGGCATTGTGAATGTTTCATTAAAAAATGAGTTAATACATTACAAAACATTACAAAATTGGAGTACATAAACAAGAACCAAGATATATTATGTAAAGGTACAAGATCCCAATGATAAATGTAACTGTATTGTTTGCTTTAAATGTTCCAATAAACTTAATGGAAAAAATGGAGTAAATAAAATATACAGTATAAAAATACATGTGGTTGATTAAAAAAAATACAGATTGGTGGAACAGAATCCAAACTGTCTGTCCTTGTGCCTCAGCCTCCCAGAGTGCTGGATGACAGGTGTGCACCGTCACACCCATCTTCCCATTATCCTTTAAGAAGATTTTCTCACGGTCAGAATGAGTCTCTGTTCTCTAATAAGAACAATCCAGGAGAGTGAGTTTCATTAGATACAGCCAGGGGGTTGGCTGAAAGCCCTGTGGCTGGAATAGGGAGGAGACCTTGCTGCAGCCTCCAGGACTGACTGCAGCTGGTGTGCTGTGGGTTCTCATGGGTTCCCTGGACTTTGGCCCTGTTGCCCTTTCCCTCTGCTTCTCCAGTAATTCTTGCTCATCCTCAGTCAAGTTACATAAAGGAAGTTCTGCCAGGTAGGCATGGTGCCACGCACTTGTAACCCAACTACTCAGGAGGCTGAGGCAGTTTGGAAAAGGCAGTTTGAAAGTTTGGAGGGCAGCTTAGGCAGAATCTAAAGGGGAAAAAAAGAAAAGAGTTCTTTCCTGGACTTCTGCTATTCATCAGTCCCCAAATGATTTGTGCCACCAGTCCTCCTTTGTAGATTTACTTAATGGTTACACTGCTAGATTTTAAGTTCTCCTGAGAGTAGGAGTTTTTCTGTCATATACTGTTTTAGCTGCTGATCATGGGCCCTTGGTAAGTATCACTTAAGTAAAGTTCTCTCCTTATTAATTCAGGGCAGCGAGGCTCGTGAGGGACGCAGCCCATCATGGTTCAACCCAGCTGAGGCTGTCCAGGTTATGCGCTACTGCTGCCTCCTGGCCCAGAGCATGTCCAGCCAGGTGTCTGTCAAGGACATAGGTGTCATCACACCCTATCGGAAGCAGGTAGGACCACTAGGATTCCTCCTCCTGCGTGACTGCTGCAGCCTTGCTTCCTTGGTTTGTGGTCTGTGGAAGGCAGAAACCAGCTCATTTTAAACAGCAGTAGGTTTTTAAAGAAGCAGGACAACCTTTGAAGGATGAAGCTGCCTGCCTTCCAGAGCCAGAGCCCAGCATTTCTTTCTTTTTTTGGTGGTACCGGAGATCAACCTCAGGACCTTGGTGCTTGCTAGGCAGGCACGGTGCCACTGAGCTAAATCCCCAACCCTTGCCTTTACGTGTTGCTGTAAGGGCATCTGGAATAGCCTTGATGTTTAGCTCTTTAAGAAAAAGCTGCTTCCCTCTCCCCAAAAAAGCTGCCAATATCAATGAGTTTTTCAAAGGAGTGTTTTTGGCATTCTTGGAGGGAGAGAGTTTGTTTTGTTTTGTTTTGTGGTACTCAGAATTGAACCCAGCTTCTTCTCACTGAGCTACGTCCCCAGCCCTCCCCCTTTTTTTGGTACCGGGGAATTGAACTCAATCCCTTGCACTTGCAAGGCAGGCGGCAGAACCACTGAGCCAAACCCTGGCCCCCCAGCTCTTTTTTAAAAAAATATTTGCAGGGCCAGGGATTTAGTTCAGTGGTTCTGCGGCCTGCCTCGCATGGGTAAGGTCTCAAGTTCGATCCCTGGTACCAAAAATAAAGACTTTTGCAGACAGGGTCTCACTAACATGCTAAATTGCCCAGGCTGAGCCCAAACTGGCAGTCTTCCTGCCTCAGCCTCCACCCAGAGTGTTGGGATTACAGGCATGCCCCAATGCACCTGAATACTGTTGGCATTCTTGAAGGGGACAGCTCTCATTCCATGTGACTCTTCCTGGTCCAGTAAGGGTCCCTGTGTTGTGACTGCACTGCCAGAACACCCACCCCATGCATTCATTGCCCTGATGGGACCTTCATGCCACACACATGAGTATCACTCGTGGAGCCCTTGCCTCTGTGTATGTAAACACCAGAGGATGAGGAAGAGCTCCCAGGAAAGCAGGGCTATGTCTTCATTTCTTCTGAAGCTGGGCCTGTGTGAAGTGAGACTTAGTTCTTCCAAGGCTTAAAGAAGGTAAGTGACTTGCCAAGAGCCCACAGGTCATCTGTGTTTGTGCATCTCCTGTCAGCTCCTGCACATTTGGCTGTACCATCTTCAACCACAGACATTTTCCCGCCCCTGCTTACTACTGCACTTTTCATGTTTTCCTTTTCCTAAGTAACCAACCTATCTTGTTACTTTCCCCTTTTTTGACATGGTAAATATCAGAAATCTTGGAAATGAATGAAGAAATTGGCCAGTGAATTTAAGAAAAGTTCCTCACATGTCCCCTGTGAGAGTGCTTTCTTCAGGGAAGGCAAGTCCCCCAGCCACCAGTCTGCCTGGAGTATGCCCTCCACCCACGGCTTTGCTCCTGGAGGACCAGCTGGCCTGGCTGCATGTTTGAAAGGAGCTCCAGTAGGGGCCGTGCTCTGTGGAGGCGAGTCATTGCTCTCTCAAGCCCTCCTGAGACCGCCTTTGGACTGTGGCCGTCTTCTGTGATATCAGCTCAGGATCTCTTGATATTGTCCTACTTGGAATTTGTTGAGGTTCTTAGATCTGTAGATCACTGTTTTTCATCAGACTTAGGTAGTTTGGGAGCCTGTATTTCTTTGTATTTTTTCTGCCCATTCTCTCTTTTCCTCTGAGGCCCTTCTCCCCAAATTGGTAGCTTGATGTCACCCCCACAGACCCGCACATGTTCCCTCCGTCTTTATCTCTTTTTCAGCACTGATGGTTCCTATTGGTTTATTTTTAGCTTTTTTTTTTTTTTTTTTTTTTTT
>NW_022900931.1:585454-594235 GCF_012274545.1 Fukomys damarensis | reverse complement strand
TTTTTTTTTTTTTTTTTTAATACCAGGCATTGAACTCAAGACTTTACAAGGCAAGGCAAGGCCACTGAGCTAAATCCCCAACTCTTTTTTTTTTGTTTGTTTTTGAGACAGGGTCTTGCTGTGTAGTTTACACTGGCCTTGAATTTACTGTGTAGTCCAGACTGTCTTTGAACTCTTGGCAAACTCTCTGCCTCAGCCTTCTGAGTGCTGGGATTATAGGCCTGTGCCACCACTCCTGGCAGCTCACTCCTTCTGCCATCTGGAATTTGCTGTTGATCCCTTCCAAGAGTCATCACCTCAGTTGTCAGACTTCAGGAGACTTCCATCAGGTTCTTTGTACTACTCTCCTTCCTTACTGGGAACCACTGCTCTCTTTGTACTTGCCTTGAGTCTTTCCATAGGCATCCTTTAATTCTGCAGACGTACCTACGATAGTAGTCTCAAAGACTTTGTGAAATCTTAACACCAAGAAACATGCTTCAGTATAATGCCTGGTTGTCTTCCTCCTCTGCCTCTTCACTCTTCTTCCCCGTACACAGGACCTTGAACGTGACAGGTAAGTGTTCTACCACTGAGCTACATCCCTAGCCTTTTGTATTTTTATTCTGAGAAGAGGTCTTAACTAAGTTGCCCAGACTGGGATCAAACTTTGAATCCTCCTGCCTCAGCCTCCTGATTAGCTGGACTATAGGCATGCACTACTGCAATCACTTAATGTCTTTCTTCTTCTTTTTTTGGGGGGGCGCGTTTTTTGACACAGGGTCTCACTAGGTAGTTGAGACTGACCTGAAACTCACTGTGTAGCCCAGGCTGGTCTCGAACTCACAGCGATCCTGCTGCTTCAGCCTCCTAAGTACTGGGATTACAGGCTCAATGTCTTTCTTCTTGAATGTGGATCATGCTTTTGATTTCTTTGTGTGTCTTTTTGTTGTTGTTGAAAACTAAGGATTTTAGAAATATAGTAACTTTTAAAAATTTTTATTGGTAGGGCCAGGGATTTAGATCAGTGGTTTTGCTGCCTGCCTTGCAAGCACAAGGTCCTGAGTTCAATCCCTGGAACCAAAAAAAAAAATATTTCTTGGTATATGATTATGATACATGATATTTACATTTTCTTTGGGAAATTGGTACATGAGTACCTTGATCTTCTGTCACTGTCTCCCCACCCTCCACTCTTTCCCTAATCTCCTTCTGCAGAAAGCTACCTCCCTGTTTCCTTCCACTTTTCTTTTATTTCACTATACTTCAGGTTTCTCATATAAGAGAAACCATGCAATCTTTATCTTTCTGTGTCTGACCTATTTCCTGTCCAGCACCTTTGGATTCTGCTTTCCCCTGAAGTTGATTGCTGAGTTTTATTCTTGCTTGCTGCTTTATTTCATCACTGCCTGAGTTCAGACCCTTACCATCCATCACTTTCAGTGCATGGCAGCTGATGTCCCTGTTGAGTTTTCTTTTTAGAAGGTTTTGCACTTGGCTCACAGAGTGTGTCTGCACAGCTTCATAGTTGACAAGCATTGGGTGGCGTATGTACTCACTGCCTTGTCCAGTAAGTCTGCTGGCCAGGGGTCCCTAGGGGCCACCAGGCACAGAGCTCAGGCTGCTTTGAGTTTCCTGGGCTTCTGTTTCCTACCAGGCTCCTTCAGTCTTCTCAGCCACGGTGCAGCTTCAGCCAGGAACATGCTGATCACCAAGCCCACCTCATGTCCTGGAGCTCTTCAGGCCTGCGCTGTCTCCAGGATCACCTTGCCACTGACAGCCCCCTAGGCCTGGCCTTACCCCACCCAGGTGGAAGAGCCCCCAGACCAAAGAACCTCAGGGTCCCCACCGCTGTCACCCACTGGTCAACCACCTAGTCTCTCAAACATCAACATTTAGATTGTATGGTTTTGGTTGATTCCAGAGTGCTGAAAGGTCTTTGTCAGTTTTTCCAGGGATGTGATTGCTCTGAGGGTAGCAGTTTGCCGGTTTCCATATTCAGCTGGCACTGTTTTCCCTGGATTTTGACCTGAAGCCCTTCAGGAGCTCTAGCAGACTCCTAGAGGAAGCCAGCTCCTGGGCCACCATGTTGGCCCAGAAGCCTTGGGACTCACCTGGTGTGTATGTCACTGACCCACCCTAGGCTCAGCTCAGACCTCAGGGTGTTCTCCAGGCTTCCACACTGACCTACATGAACACTTGGCTTAGTTCTTTGTTTCAGTGTTCCTCCATGCAAGTGTGATTTCTCTTGGGGATTGGCCAGAACTCTGCCGCACAACTTTTTCATCTCCATATTCAACATAGAATCTAGCAAATACAGGCCTCCCAAGCTCCTGAAGCAAGTGAGTCACTCATCTGATGATACAGCTGAGCAGTCAACAGTAACAATCAGATCTGCCAGCAGCTGGCAGCCTGCTTAGTCAAGACCTGCCTTTGGAGCAGTTTCTCCAGCCCTCACTCCCCACTTCCAGGACAGTTCCCTCCTGCCTCAGTCTCCACAGCTCAGTTCTTCCTGCCCTGTGCACCTGGCCACTTGGGAGGTTCTCTGGCTCTCTGGTCTGTGATGCTTAGGAAATAAGCATTGGGATATTGTAGCAGATGCAAAGCAGGGACACTGTTGGTCCTGTCTTCCCCACAGTCTGCTGTAGTGCAGTGATCTGTGGACTTCACAATTTAGGATGCGTAGGCAACTCTACCTTGGTCTGCAGGTCTGTGCATGGATGCAGAAATCGCCTCCACCTCCCACCCACTGTAGGTGGCCTGGTAGTCCAGGGCCTCCTGTGCACTCTGACATCTCTGCTGTGACTATCTTCACCCTGCATTTCTCATCACTCAAACCCTTCCACAGGCCATGTGTGAGTTATACAGGGCATGCTAGAGGCGGTGCTCGGAATCAGTGTTGCACTGGCAGGCTGCATCCGTGCAGCTGGGGATGAATCCCCACTGCCCAGCAGGGGTCCCGAGGGGAGTGGGTTTGAAACCCACCTTGAGGTCTCTGTGGTCTGAGCCTTTCACTGCCAATAGCTGTTCTTTCCCTATTTCCTAAAGCTGCCAGCTCAAACCTAGTGACCCCACAGCTACTGTCCAGTGTTTTCAGCATTCTGTGGTCTTCCAACACATATTGCGGCTCTCAGGCCGGATGGTGGTTGTATTAGGGACATCATTTGTTAGGAATTTTTAAAATTTTTTAATGTAGTCAGATGCAAACAGATGCTCCTTGATTTTCTTGGGCTTACATCCTCACTGTAAGCAGTAATGCATTTAGTACTCTTAACTTGCTCAATGTCACAGCTTAGCCACATCATGCAATTGCCATCCATATCCACTGGGGTTGGTCCCAGGACTCCTGTGAATACCACAGTCTGCAGATGCTCAAATCCCGTAGCAAATACGAGCTGTGCATGAACTCCCTGCTCTGCATATCATCTCTGGAGTACTTACAAGACCTATGCAGTGTAAAAAGCTGTTACATGTACTGTTGAGGTGATGACAGGGAAAACACACATGCTGCTCAATACAGGCATGGCCATTGTGGGCCTGCAAACATTTGTGATCTTTGGTTGGCTGAGTCTTTGGAATATGGGGGTTCGTGGATGCGGAAGTCCAGCTGTGCCCAACCGTGCGCCAAAGCTCTGTTGCTGCCCAGTACCATGAGAGTGTTGTCCTGCATCTCACTGGCCAGAGAAAAGATCACATTGGAAGTGTAGTGACTAATCAGTGTGTATCACTTTCACACTGTTGTGAAGTCAGACTTTTCTCAGTTGACCCATCCATCATAAGGCAGGGACCTTCTATAAACAATTTCTATTATGGTTTGTGGTGTTTTTATCAAAGAATCCTTCTCTGACTTAAAATAACCAAGTATTTTCCAAAATTTCCTTCTGGAAGTCTTAAATGTATGTATATTTTAAAGTAAATGCCACTTAGTATTTACTTTTGCTTATGCATAGGTTCTTTGTTGCAGTACTGGGATTAAATCCAGGGCCTTTGTGCTGAGCTACATCCCAAGTGTTTTGTTTTGTTTTGTTTTTAGACAAGGTCTTGTTAAATTGCCCAAGTAGAACTCAAAACTTGGAATCCTCCTGCCTCAACCTCCCAAAGTGCTGCATTACAGGTGTGCACCATTGCACCCAGATTTTCCTTTCCTTTCCTGTCCTGTCCTGTCCTATCCTTTTGAAAAAAGGTCAGTTCTGTTGCCCTGGTTGGCCTGGAACTCCTACGCTCAAGCAGCTCTTCTGCCTCAGCCTCCCAAGTAGCTGTGACTAAAAGCATGCTCACCACACCTAGCTCACATTTAGGATTCTTTGTTGTTGTTGTTGTTGTTTTGGGGGGGTGTTTTGGGGGGTTTTGTTTTGGTTTTTGGTTTTTTTGTTGTGGTGTTGGTGTTTTTTTTTGGGGGGGGTTGGTTTTTTGAGACAGAGTCTCACTATGTAGTTCAGACTGCTGTGGAACACACTGTGTAGCCCAGGCTGGTGTTGAACTTGCAGCAATCCTCCTGCCTCAGCCTTCCGAATGCTGGGATTGCAGACATGCACCACCATGCCCAGCTCATTTAGAATTCTTAATCCACTTGGCACTGAAACATGAGACTGAGGTAGGGAGCAGTGTTACTTTTTCCCTTGTGTGTCATCAGTTGCCCCATCAGTGTCAGGTGGGCAGCCCATCTTGTCTCATGGAACCACACTCAGCCCCTATGATGGAGAATTGAAAAGCAACCCTGCACATTGGTTGGTGTTTCATTTATACTGTTGTAGGTAAACAGATTCGATTTATACATTGTTTTCAATGTTTTAACCTGTTTGCAAGGTGGAGAAAATAAAAATTCTTCTGCGAAATGTTGATTTGATGGACATAAAGGTTGGATCAGTCGAGGAGTTTCAAGGACAAGAATATTTGGTGATCATCATTTCAACTGTAGGTACCCTGTCTGAGCTTGGGCCCTGTGGTTCTGTGTGTAAACCTGCTTAATATGGGTGTTGGGTGGCATTCGGGTATTAAACAGCAAGGCCTCATTCATAGCACAGACAATGTTGCAGGTGGGGACTCCTAGGCCCAGGTGCTACCAGAAATAGTGACTGTGGGAAGCTCTCCCACGCAAACCTCAAAGTTCAGGAGACAAGAGTGGAAAGAGACCCAGGAAGATATGTGGAGGAGGGTCTGTGCTGACGAACAAGTAGTTGAGCAGAGAGCATGTGTCAGAAAGGAGTTGCCCAACCACGTGGCTTCTACACCACCATCCAGTGATTGAAGCTTCATTCTGTATTTCTAAATTAATTCTTGACCAGTACATGTTAATTGCAGATAAATTAGAAAAATCCAATACCAAAATGAAAATAAGAACCACCTAACAGCCGTGTGTGGTGGTGCACGCCTGTAATCCCAGCACTTGGGAGGCTGAGGCAGGGGGATCGATGTGAGTTTGAGACCAGCCTGGGCTACGTAGTGAGTTCCAGGTCACTCTCAACTATATAGTGAGACCCTGTCTCAAAAAACAAAACAAAACCACCTAGACCCCTACCACCCAGAGGGAACCTGTTAGCATTTGGGGGTCTCCCTGTCTTTGGACAGAATGGTACTAAGATCTACTCTTGCCCTGCTTTTTAACTAGAAATTGGGTCATACTGGGACCTCATTCTTTAAAATGTTTTCAAGTATCAAGTTTTTTTTTATGCCAGACAAAAAAACTTCAATACTATTTTTATTTGTTTTTGTGTTTTTCCAGGTACGTTCAAGTGAAGATAGATTTGAAGATGATCGATATTTTTTAGGTTTCTTGTCCAACTCGAAAAGATTCAACGTTGCAATCACCAGGCCCAAAGCCCTGCTGATTGTGCTGGGGAACCCTCACGTGCTAGTCAGAGTGCGTATAGGATTCCAAGTTGCAGTTCTCTTGTGAGGGAAATGGCCCCTGAGTTGGTGATACAGACTCCCTTGTTTCCACAGGACCCCTGCTTTGGAGCGTTGCTGGAATACAGTGTTACAAATGGTGTTTACACAGGGTGTGATCTACCTCCTGAACTACAGTCTCTGCAAAAGTGAGTGGCTTGGCTCTGGGGGCCCCACACATATGTGCAGCCTCAGGGTCCAGCCACACTGCTTGCTTGGATCTTGTTGGCCAGTGGGCTGTAGTGGTCACTCTCCTGGACATTGATGTCACCTCCCCCAGGCCACCTAAAGACAGAAACACTGTGCACCTTGAGGGACACCCCACGGGGAAGAGTGCACTTGCAGCCTGCTGTGGGAGCCAGACTCTCTGTGCCTCTTCTCCCCTACAGCTGTGGGTAGACCGTGTACCCTGCAGGATCCAAAAGGACTGAGAAGAGTTGGGCTCACCTGACGCAAGGCGGCCGACGTGTGGGGAGGGGAGACCCCTGGGGCTGGCCTAGCCGCTTTCCTGTTTCTGTTCTATGGCTCCTATAGCCACTTTGTCTCATGGCCGTGAGCATTGACGCGGGCAGGGCACACTGAGCCAGCCGAATTATTACTGCCCCTGCCACTGACCTTGGTTCCTGTCACTGGGTAGCTACCACTCCTACCTACCTCTAAAATAAACAGTCAAATGACCTGCTTCCTCTTCATCTAAAAATGCAATCCTGTCAGTGGTCAGGGTCGCACGTGGCCTCTACACCACCATCCAGTGAGAGGATGGTGCCTCTGTCCACAGGCTGGATTGGCCCCACCACCCCCGGCTCCATCCTGAGCCGGACCTGTGTTGTACAGCAAGCAAGGCCTCCGTTCCACTTAGCTGAGAGCCACAGCCAGGGCTGACTGTACTAGGGGGCAGTGTCTAGGCCCACCCTGGCCTCATTGTTTCTGGAAGGGTGCACCCAGGCAGGGCCTATGCTGAAGCCCCTGCCTGTCTCCTTTATCCAAGAGCCGGCCTGTCACCAACCTCTAAGACCTTTGCAGGTTGGTTGGGCTCTTGGGGGAACCATGCTGGGCTACACCCTGAAACACAGAGTATAAAAGTGAAATGTTACGGTACGTCCAGCTCTGCATGGTCACCTCCACCTCACTCTAGTGGGTGTTGGGCTAAAATTGCAGCCTTTGCTCCTTTACAATATCTAGGAAAGAGCAGGGCCAGGTGCCTCACACTGTGGGAGCAAACGGGGAGCCTCTGCCTGATGGGTTCCCTTCCTACCCCTACCCATTCCCAGAGTGGCCCACCCATGCACCGCAAGGCTGAGGGAGCCCCACACCCAGGTGCACAGGTGGGTTCCTGCAGGGACTGGTGCAGTGCCATGGGAGAACCTTGTCCTGCAAGTTGACACTCATCCCATTGTGTCCTCCCACAGGGACTAGCCCTTGCCCAGGTGGAGCCTTGGGCCAGGAAACCAGGGCGAGCCCCACAGAGTGAATGGCTGGGGCTTCCCACCCTCTCAGGACCAGAATGGGCAAGGTACTCTCAGGGTGGAGAGCTGAAAACCTCTCAGGAGTACCTCTTCCAAATGGAAGTGAGAGCAGCTGAGCCTCCCCACCCTCCGTTATCCACTGGGCCACAGAGTTGCCGTTAGCACAGGCAGGACTCCTGGCCCCCCACTGGTTCCTCCCACTCCAGGAAAAACCCCAGTTCCCATCCCAGCCTTGGCCTCTGGTACCCTAGCACCTGTCTTGTCACCATCTAGCCTTTGCTATGTCTCATGACTTTGTCTCCTATCCTCTGCCCTATCAACACTGAACTGCCACCTGCCTTAGCTGCCATGTGAGTGAGAGGAAGAGTAGGAGCAGATAAGAGGAGGAGCAAGTGACCAGCAGGTCCTAGGAAGGGAGCCGGTGGCTGGGCATACAAGGCTGGATCCTGGTTCTCCATCGCTGGTGATAGAACCTGCCTCTGTCCTTCCAGCCTTAAGTGAAGTCTGTAGGCCTCACATCTGTCTTACATACCCACCCCGTACCACCAGGGGAGGCACCCAGACATAGCCCAGTGCTTTTCCCAAAGCTGCTGTAACTCCGTGACCTGGAGATCCTAGGGAAAGAGGCAAGGCTGGGGTGACCCACGCCATCAGGAGATGCAAGGGTGAGAGCAGCAGGGCCCTGCAGGCAGAAACAAGCTGTGCCATTGTCCGGGTGTGTGGACATCCCATCCAGGGACACCTAGGGCTGGGGAGATGGGGACTCAGAGCTCCTGTGTGTCAAGGACATGACAGCAGGCAAAGCCGTGGGCAGGAAAGAGAGGGAGTGCGAGAGACCATGGGAAATACAGTAGACAGGAACCCAAACCAGCATGGCCGTGTAGGAAGCAGAGGTCAGCCTTCCTGCAGGCAGGTATTTGTGCTTGGATAATCCCCTAGAGGAAGCTTGAAAACTCTCATCTGCTTTTAAATTAACTAAATTTTTTCTTTCATGATGGTTTTAAACTACTCCTGATGTCATTCCCAGCACATTGCATGGCCATTGTAAGGCAAAACAGTTGCACAGCTGTTTGTCCCTGACTGGTGGAATGAAAATGCTGTAATAGTTGATGCTACTGTCATACACTGAAGGACACCAACAGTCTGCTTTCCACAGCTAGAGACCAATTCCTCCTCTTGTCTTGAGCTCATGTTTCTGTTTCATTCCCCCATGGACTTGTACCCTAGTGTAGAACATGGTGGAAGTTGTGGGCACTGCACACTAAAATACCCTGTGGCCACAGGTGTATAAAGACAGGAGGCAAGCTCTGGCCAAGAGAAGTGAGTGACAGAAGGGATAGGCCTGATGCAGAGCCCTTAAGAGTGGAGTGCTTGGCTAGGAATTGAGTTCAATGGCAACATGCCTGCCTGGCAAGCACAAGGTCCTGAGTTCAATCCCCTGTACCAAAAA
>NW_022900931.1:582926-585352 GCF_012274545.1 Fukomys damarensis | reverse complement strand
AAAAAAAAAAAAAAAAAGTTCTGCTCAGCACTAGTGCTGTGTTGGGGTGGTAGGTGTTGATTCCAGAGTCCCCAGGGGCTCTGGGATCGATTGGAGAGTAGAACCAGCCCCATGCTGTTTAGACCATTTTAAAGTGGGCTGTGTGTTATGTAGCATGATCCAGCCTATCCTGACCAGCACAGCATCTCTTCTGCATCTCTAGGACAGAATATGCACATAAGCCGAGAGTATTTGTTTTAATTTGTGAAGTCAGGTTGAACATAGTAAGAATTTTGTCTGAATTGTCATTCTTGCAGTTTCGGTAAGTACCCAGTCAAATCCCAGCACTCTCTGAGATTGAGGCAGGAGGATCACAAGTGCTGGGAATGTAGCTCAGTGCAAAGGCCCTGTGTTCAATCCTATTACAGGGTGGGAGCAGTCACAATGACACACCTGTGTTGGCAGTTTTCATCAGTGTGATGAAACTGAATTAGAAATGCACCACTTAATGGTCTTTGTGGGGTGTTTTTGCAAACAGTCCATGTCTTCATGGGAAGATATTCCTTAGGTCTGGATGACATAAGCTTGTCTTCACACTGTTTTTCTGTTTCTTGCTTTCACGGATATGAGCTGGGAAGACCTGATCGCCTATGTGAGATATGGGGGTAGAAGTTTTGTTATGGTGGTGTTGTTCAACCAGTCAGGATCCTGTTGGTTAAAAGTACACGTTAATGCATCCCCAAAAGAAAGAATGAGCCGTTCCCCCAGTGCATTCCTTCTGGGACAGGATTTGGGAAGAGCACCCTCCAGTCTGGGCTACCCCAGGCACTGACACCACTCTACGCTCACAGGCTAGGCCTCCATGGTCCTACCAGGGTGCTATGGAGGACCACCCTCTGGTCCTCACCCACCTCCACTCAGCCGCCTCGCTGGAAGTGAGGACGGCATCGAGGTGAGAGGAGAGTGGGGTAGCAAGGGTTTGGGGCCAGGGTCAGCTCGGCCAGGTGCTGCTCCAGAACAAGAACAGCAACTCCACAACCTGGAGAACAGAAAACAGGATGCCATTTATGGAGAACTATGGTATGTCTAGGAAATAATCCAACAAGATAGTGCAATAAAACCTTTATGGAGAAATTATTATAGTTCTAAGATACAAAGAAGGTCTAATAAGTGGAGAGATGTACTATGTTACTGGACGATATCGCAGTACAGGTTTAAGTTTTTCTTGAATTAATCTATATATTCAAGGCGATCCTAGTATTCCAGCTAGATTTATTTTTCAGAAACCTGACCTAGGTCATTCTAAAATTCATACAGAAGATAAAAAAAGGTCATGAATCCTACATCAGTGTTCAAGAATACCTGCTGTGCGGACACATTGATGAGGTCTGAGGCCATAGGTAGATAGGAACACCGTCCCGCATAGGGCATGGCTCACCTGAGTGAAGGGCCTGGATCGGTAACTCCTCAACCCCAGGAAAACTCACTCACTATGAAAACTGGCTTCCTACCTATATTCTTCCAGCTAACAGGTTTATTTGCCAAATGGCCAGCATATCCCATGGGATTTCGGGAGTTGCAATCTTCTGATGAAGATCTCTTGTCTCCAAATTACTGCTTTAACCCACCTCAAAACAGAAACACTGTCACACCCTAGGAGGATAATGAAATGGCTCTATGACAGAAAGCCCAAAAGCCAAATCTTTTTAAAATAAAAGTTTCAAAACATGAGTAGTGTGGCTGACAACAGTGGTTTGCCACACTGCCTCAGCCATTGTTTTTGGGAAGCGTCAAGGGCACCCACAAGCCTGAGATGGAGTCTTCAGAGGGCCTCAAAGGTGACAAGTGTTGGGGCCTGAGTCCATAACTGGGTTAACCGGCTGGGAGCTTGTGGGGATGGAACCTGAGGCGGGATGCAGCTGACCGGGAGTCGTGGGAAGTAAAGTGTGCAGGTGTAGGAGCACAGAAGGGTGAGCATCCAGAGAAGAGGACAGACTGGACACAGGCCGGGCTTCCTGCTGTGGGCAAGAGTTTACGTCATACCTAGTAGGTGAATTACTGCAGGAAATTAAAACCCCAAGCTACTTAAAAACAGTGCTGCCACCTGCCTTGCAGGCACAAGGTACTCAGTCCAATCCAAAGGGGTGGGGGGGGGTGAAGCGATGGAGCCAGGGGTTTCTGCGAGTGACCAGGGCCAGGACAGAGCGCCTGCGCTGTCGCCAGTGGCCAGACCCAGACGTGGGTGGGCAGGAGGGCCACGGAGGTGGCAGGGAGCCTCAGGCTGGCGCAGACCTGAGGAGGTTGGCAAGAGCAGAGAAAGGAAGGAGGTGCGGGCTGGAAGCAGGTGCACCGCACGGGGTGACGTCGCGCCGATGGCCGCAGTGGAGGGACTCACGGGAGGGCAGGGGTCGCCGGGATTGGCGCCCCACAGCGTCTCCGTGCTAGGG
>NW_022900931.1:574480-581767 GCF_012274545.1 Fukomys damarensis | reverse complement strand
CGTCCGCCGTGCGCCGCGCCCACCCGGCCTGGTGGGGTTCGGCGACCCCGCCTTCCCATCCTGGTTCGGAGGTGTCGCCGGGGCTGCCTGAGATCCTTCCTCCGTTTTATTGTTGTTTTATCTCCCGTTTCTCAGCCTCCAGCCCGAGGGATTGGGCCTGTCCGCCCCTGCTGGTGTCAGATGTAAATGGCCGGGATCTGGGCTGTTTCATGTCACAGCAGGGTCTGAGAGGCTGGAGGAGTGGCCAGGTGAGGACCAGGAAAGGAGATTGAGCCCCCTACACGGTGTGGTGGAGGCCCCAGGCTGCCAACAGCGTTTGTGGACAGGTCCAGGCGAGCGGGTCCTGCGGGTGGAGACCAGGGCAGCAGCAGGTAGTGGTGGCCTAATCAGGCCGCTGTGCGGGTAGAGGAGGCCGTGGACCAGGGCAGAGTGAACAGGACCAGATACTCAGGCGTTGGGTCCACATCTTATGGGTGTGGGTGGGGGGCTCAGGTCACTCCCAAGTGTGCACAGGTGTGGGAGGGGGTCCTAACCAGAAGTGACCTGGACAGAGAGCACTGTGCCAGTCTGTGGGGGGCAACCTTGATACCCAAGTATGGGGTGGGCAGGTGGAGGCTGGCAGTTGGGGACAGGAAACACCTCCCCCAGGGGAATGGGGTGATTGGGCTGAGGAGGACTGGGGCCTGGGTATCTGTGGGCTGTGCCTCTGGTCCAGAGGTGCCAGTTTTGGCAAGAAAATTGTGGGGTTCCTGTACACCCCTAGAGGTGCATGTGCTGCTCTGTCCTCGGCAGCCACTGAGCAAAGGGCAAACTTTGCCTAGGTAATTGTTTCTTCACAAACCTCTACAGATACCTCTTTTTAGGAGACCCATGACCTAGAGATGCCAGATTTGAGGGCGGTCCAGGCTTCCTACTCCCATCCCCAGTTCACTAGTGTCCAGGGGCTCTGACTTGGAATTAGACACTCCTATAGGTGGGACAGGAGGCTCCTCACACTTGGACCCAGTAGCGTGCACACACATGCACGTGGGCCCTAGGTCACCCCTAGGTATGCACGGGTATAGGGCAGCTTGGGTCATACCACATGTGCACAGCCATCATGGGGCCTTGGGTCATACCCAGATGTGCACAGATAGACACCGTGAGAACTCAGTGTGCTCAGGTGTATGCATACAAATCATACGTAGGTGTGCATAGGGTGGGCCTTGGATCACACTGTGATAACTACTGCCAGCTAGGTGGGCTTAAAGCAACCCAAATTTATCTTTCATAGTTCTGAAAGCCTGAAACCAAATATCCAGGTGTAGGCAGGGCTAGGTCTTTCTGAGGTACCTTGGGGAGAACCCCTTCTGCCTCTCAGACTTCTGGTGTGCTGCCAGCAGTCTCTGGTGTTCCTGCAACTGTCGCTGCATCCCCTTGGCTCTGCACCTGCCTCAGCCTGGCATCTTCCATGTGTCTCTGTGAGAGCCCAAGTTGCTGCTTTTCAGGGACACAGTCATGTCAGGGCCCGCCCTGCTCCCTTGTGACCTCATCCAACTCCATGACTTTTGTATCACTGTTTCTAAAAAGCCAGCTTACAAGGCCGGGAATTTAGCTCAGGGGTTCTACCACCTGCCTCACAAGTGCAAGGACCTGAGTTCAGTCCCCCCCCCAAAAAAAAAAGCCAGCTTAGAAGCCAGGTATAGTGTCTGTAATCCCAGCACTTAGGAGGCTGAAGCAGGAGGATCATTGAAAGTTCAAGGCCAGCCTAGGTTACTTAGTGAGTTCAAAGCCAGCCTGAACTACATAGCCTGAGCCTGTCTAAAAAAAAAAAGAAGAAGAAAAGCTACCTCACAGACACAGGGCTAGGACTTCCACCTATCCTTTCCAGGACAGAGCACCACTCACAACAGACACAGGACACATGTGGGCACATGTGGGCCTCACTACCCCTGGGAACCCTGTGTATACCCTACATGCTGACACTGTGGAGCCCAGCTCACCACCTGTGCCTGCACCCAGGCCCTTCGCCCATCAGTGTCCAACCCACTGTGGATATGGGAGCGGTCCTGGGGCCTACGCAGCATGAGCAAGGCAAAGTTGAGAGCCACAGGATGTGGCCGGCCAGCTGGACCATTTGCAAAGCGGAGAGGCTAAGGGAGATGTCTCAGGCTGTGAGCAGCCACGTTCCCTTTGCTGTGCCACTGCCGCCCCCGGTCTTGTGAAGCACTGGGTGGTTCTACTGGCTTCAGTCCGGGTCCAGGACAGGACAGTGGCTTCCTGGAACTCTTCAGAGCTCTCAGTGTCACACAGCCTGGAAGTATGCAGGGCCCCCTAGACGCATGCAGACTGCTGGAGCTGAGGGAGCCCCCAGACACAAGGAAAATTGAAGCGTGGGAAAGGGTACTGGGGCAGCCAAGTTTCCCTGGCTGTGACCATACCTGAAACAACCTACAAGAGGAAAGATACATTTTGGCTCATGGTATCGGAGGTTTCTGTCCATAGTTGCTGGTTCTGTTGGTTTGGGCTGTGATGTGGCCGAAGACCTGGCAGAGGAGAGCTGCTCACTGCATGGCAGCCAGGAAGCAGAGGGGCCGGGAAGGGCTGGGGTAGCGGAGGCCTTTTAAGGCCCAGTGACCTGCTTTTACCTTGGCCCTGCCTCTTAACAGCCAGGCAGCTGTGAACTCATCAGTGGTCACCGTGCTTGTGATCGGTCACCTCTATAGGGCCCACCTTTAAATATTGGAGATGAAGCCCTCAGCACAGGACTCTGGGAGTTACTTCATATTTAAGTCGTGTGTGCTTTACAAGTGGGAGTTGTACACAGTGGACCTCTAGGGACCCTGCCAACCCTTTGGGACCCCTAGGGTGGGTGGGGGTACGGAAGGGGCACGGTCGGAAGCTGTGGCCTTCTAGGAGCGGCCTCCACTCCTCTGCTCTTAACAAAAACATACCTGAGGACCTTTGCCCCGTTGTAAGAGGTGACTGCCATGAGGCGTGGGCCATATGCAGATGTCTGTCTGCCGGTGCCTGAGCCGGAACATCAGGCAGGCTGCTGGGGTGCACACCCACGCCCCTTGCTCCAGGCCAAGTCCTTTCTGGCTAAGGTAGACAGTTATTAAGTCCAATAAGCAGATGCAGGATGCCAGGCCTATGTCCTCCATCTGTGGCCTGATTTGCGTACCGTGTTATCGGGGCTTGCACAGAGGGAACACATATATTGTCCTAGGGGATTGTGGTGAGGAGCAGCCCCGTGAGGTCTGTGGTCAGCCCTCATCAACCTTATCCTGAGATTACCCAAAACGCAGGGCCTGGATGTTCTTATGGGGGTCCCTGTATAGTGGGTTCTGTGATCTTAGGATGAGCCCTCCCTCGGGACTAATCCCTGCCCCGCAGAGCCGGTGGCCTGGAAAGACTGCACACCTCTGACCTGAGACCGACTAGTGATGGGCACAGGCAGGCGCGAAACAGCCTCTGCCTCTCCAGCCCTGGCCGTGGTCAGCGTGGGACTCGGGGTCAGGTGGAGAGGCCAAGGTTCGCTGGATTCCTTGGCATCATGTGGCCCTAACATGGCTGCGTACTTGGGTCCCCAGTGCTTGGGTGTTTCTGGATATTGTCTAGGTGAGCGCTTCAGCCACAGGCATGGGCTCCCACCCAGCATATACCCCAACCCAACGTGGAGAGGAAAGGCATCCGTCATACTGTATGGGCCATAGGCTCTGTGCCAGTGGCTGGTGCCTCCTGGGTCTCCCATGTAGGCCTTTGAGGCATGGATCTACCCTCTTCTGTGGCCCCTGAGGGTCAGCCCTTTTCCAGTGGGGTTCCCACCCAACAGGGTCCCCCTATACTCTGGAGGGTACTGAGGGTCCCCTCCATAGGAGGCAGGCAGCTCACTAGTATCAGGGCCCTGCACCTCTCGATACAAACCAGGTGGCTAAAAACAACATACATGGCTGGGGTATAGCTCAAGGTGGATCTGGGCCCTTGCCTAGTGAGTTCCAGGCCCTAGGTTCAGTCCCCAGTGTAGCATAAACACATGTGTGGGCATAGACACACACACACCCAATGTGTCAAAAATTGAGAAATGCATGATAGGTCTCAAGGAGTCAGCAGCGTTGGTCTTCCAGAGGCCGCTCCATCTTCAAGCATGTAGCTAGGACTAGATCCTGGTGATCGCAGTGTCCCCCAATAATCCAGGATCATCCCCTGAAAGGTCCTTAACCTTATCCCAGCTTTATCATATAAGGGACGTAGTCTAGGGTTCTGAGAGCAGGACACGGACACCTGAGGGTGGTTACTTGGCTGACCACAGCCTGAGGGATGTGGGGTCTGGATTCCCCCAGGGTGAGGGGACTGAGAGGGCAGTGGTGGCCATGAGGCGACTCTGAGGAACCTGCGAGCTCCAGCTAGCTGGAGGAAGCATGCTGGGCAGGGACACTCTTGAAAGTGTTCCCTCCCCAGGTGGCAAGAATCGGGGGCAGGGCTGCAGAAGGCAGTAGCTTCACTTCGGGGATGGTGGAGGCCAGGTGGCCACAGGAAGTGAAGCTGTGCCTCGGGTTGTTGGGAGGGCTGGAAAAGACACTGTCCAGGTCTGGAAAGCATCCCAAATAGGCAAGTGTCAGCAGTGATCAGAATCAGGCACCCTGCTCTGGTTGCGGTGCTGTTGTTGAGTTTGTGCCTTGCTCCGGCTGGGCAGGCTGGAAAGGAGGCTTCTGGGCTGGAGGCCCAGTGCTAGGGCCCACACACCACTGTCCCCAGGGAAAGACTGGCTGCAGGATCAGCCAGACCCTCGTCTCTGTCAGACACCTGCACTTGCCCAGACGGAACCCTGTGCAGCTTTGGTGACAGGGCATCCAGTACCCACATCCCTGTGGTCCCACCGGTTTCAGACCCAGAACCACTGGCCAGTAGCCTGTTCACCCGCACATTGCCCAGTCCTTCGGTCCCTGCCATGCCATCAGGAGCACCACGTGCAAAAGGGGGCGTTCCTCCTCGCCACACAGTGGCTCTGCAGAATGCTCTCAGCAGATGAGAAAACTGAGGGTCAGGGTGGCACATGGGACTTAGCTGCCAGCAGGCAGGGAGGTGGTGGAAGGTGCCTCACATCACACCATGGGGCAGGCAGCACACCTAGCATGTGGGGCCACTCCTGTCCAGCCTGGGGGGGGACAGGCCAGTCTCACGGCAGAGCCAAGGAGCCACTGGAGCCTGGGTGTGGGGTCCCTCTTGGGGCCTCTCCATTCCTGCTGTAGACAGCCAGCTTGAGGCCTGAGAGGCTAACCCTTGGAGAAGAGTGTCCCCACCCCTGGTTCTTAGGGCTGGCCGTCAGGACTAAACTAAGTGAATAAAGTGCTACCTCTCACCCAGGAGCTTTGGCCTTTTCCAAGCCCAGCTCATCTCAAGGACCTCAGGCCTTAGGAACCAGCTCTCTCCCAGCCTCTCTCCAGCTCCTGCCCCATCTGAGGCTCCTTTGACCCATCCATACCTCCTCCGGAGCCTCCCATGACTTCCCGGTAGGATGCAGTGAAGTCTACCTGGCTGGGTCGCATCCTGGTGATCCCTGAGGTTTCCCGAGCCCTTGCGTGTGGCACTATTAGACTGTCAGAGGTACCGGGATGGGCCGATGGCAGCCCATGGCCCTGTGCTGTGCCCAGTGAGGAGCTGGGGTCCCAGGATGCTGGGACTGGCGCTGGAAGCATTTAGGGGCAGTGAGTGAAGTCTCTGTCCAGATGTATGGCTGGCCACTCTCACAGCCCTGGCCCCGGGTGGCAGCAGCAGTGAATGGTGCTCTTCCTTGCCAGACTACCCAGCTCACAAGGCACAAGTACAGACAGGGAGGCCCTTACTTCTGTGCCCAGCCTAGTATGACCTTGAACAACCCAGACCCGAGTGGTGGCTGTCTCTGCAGTTGAGGAGGCCCCTCTGCTCGCTTTCTGGGCAGAGGCCATGTCCAGTTGATGAGCCTTCCCGACTCTGCCCACCATTGTCCTGTGTTCCTCTCCAGGGTGGGCATCTTGGGGAAAGAGACATCTCTCACCTGTCACAGGCAGTCTTTTCTTTTTTCTTTTTTTCTTTTCTTTTGAGGTATGGGAGGTGAAAGCCAGGGCCACTTTACCACTGAGCTACTTCCCCAGCCCATTTTTGTTTTGAGGCAGGGTCTTGCTAGTTTGCCCCAGCTGAGCTTGAACTTGGAATCCTCCTGTCTCGGCCTCTCACAGTGCTGGGGTTACAGGTGTGCACCACCGCACCTGGCTCACAGGCAGGCTTCGCTTGGCACTTGGACTGCTGTAACCAGATAGGTGCGTCCTTGCCACCTGCCCTACCCAGTGCTAGGTGTCTGACCGCACACAGCAGTGGCCAAGACCTGGTTTTGGTCCAGTTGAGGAAATGGAAAATGTGGTATGACCTGCCTTGTGCTTCTCTGGGACTCATTTCCCCTCTTGCAAAGTCTTTGGGGACGGAACAGGCAAGACTGCTCAAGCGACCTTCAGGGTGATCTCTACTCCACCATGGTGGGGTGTAGAGAGGGGAAGCTGGCCCAGGAGTTGAGGTCTGGGGGATGCAGGCCCCACACAGCAGGCAGCTGAGTGGGAGGGGACTGCGCAGGAGAGGCATTTGGGCAGGGTGATGACACCCCACCAGTGCCGCCACCTCAAGCCCTGGTCTCCCAGGTCAGTCCCGCCTCATGCCCTAGCCTGTGTCTCCTCTCACCCCCAGAGGAACCTATTTACTGTTACACCCCGCACAACTTCACCCGCGACCAGGCTCTGTATGCCCGTGGCTACTGCTGGACGGAGCTGCGGGATGCGTTGCCCGGTGTGGACGCCAGCCTGTGGCCATCGCTGTTTGAGCACAAGTTCCTGCCGTATGCACTGCTGGCTTTTGCTGCTATCATGTACGTGCCTGCGCTGGGCTGGGAGTTCCTGGCCTCTACCCGCCTCACCTCCGAGCTCAACTTCCTACTGCAGGAGATTGACAACTGCTACCACCGGGCAGCTGAGGGCCGCGCACCCAAGATTGAGAAGCAGATCCAGTCCAAGGGGCCCGGCATCACGGAGCGGGAGAAGCGAGAAATCATCGAGAACGCTGAGAAGGAGAAAAGCCCCGAGCAGAACTTGTTTGAGAAGTACCTAGAACGCCGGGGCCGCAGCAACTTCCTGGCCAAGCTGTACTTGGCTCGGCATGTGCTCATCCTGCTGCTCAGCGTGGTGCCCATCTCCTACCTGTGCACCTACTACGCCACGCAGAAGCAGAATGAGTTCACCTGCGCGCTGGGCGCGTCCCCGGACGGCCCGGCGGGCGGGGGGC
>NW_022900931.1:568976-574409 GCF_012274545.1 Fukomys damarensis | reverse complement strand
CGGACGGCCCGGCGGGCGGGGGGCCTGCGGTACGTGTCAGCTGCAAGCTGCCCTCCGTGCAGCTGCAGCGGATCATCGCGGGCGTGGACATCGTGCTGCTGTGCTTCATGAACCTCATCATCCTCGTCAACCTCATCCACCTCTTCATCTTCCGCAAGAGCAACTTCATCTTTGACAAGCTGCATAAGGTGGGCATCAAGACACGCCGGCAGTGGCGCCGCTCCCAGTTCTGTGACATTAATATCCTCGCCATGTTCTGCAACGAGAACCGCGACCATATCAAGTCGCTCAACCGGCTGGATTTCATCACCAATGAGAGCGACCTCATGTACGACAATGTGGTGCGGCAGCTGCTGGCCGCGCTGGCCCAGTCCAACCATGACGCTACTCCCACCGTGCGTGACTCGGGCATCCAGACTGTGGACCCCAGCGCCAACCCCGCGGAGCCCGACGGCTCTGCCGAGCCACCTGTGGTTAAGCGGCCACGCAAGAAGATGAAGTGGATCCCCACCAGCAACCCGCTGCCGCAGCCCTTCAAAGAACAGCTGGCCATCATGCGTGTGGAGAACAGCAAGGCCGAGAAGCCCAAGCCTGTGCGCAGGAAGACGGCCACCGACACACTGATTGCCCCATTGCTGGATGCAGGTGCCCGTGCCGCACACCACTACAAGGGCAGTGGGGGTGACGCAGGCACTGCCACCGCCCCCGACAAGAAGCACGCACGCCACTTCTCTCTGGATGTGCACCCCTACATCCTGGGCACCAAGAAAGCCAAGCCCGAGACAGTGCCCGCTGCCCTGCCTGCCTCCCGCAGTCAGGAAGGTGGCTTCCTGTCACAGGCTGAGGAGTGCGGGCTGGGCCTGGCCACAGCACCCACCAAAGGTAGGGAGCCAGTGGGGGGAAAGGGGAGGGCAAGAGAGAAGCGGTCACCTGGGAACAGGATGCATGGGGTGCAGAACTAATGGGTTAGGGGGCCAAGAGGCAGTGTGAGGAAGAGGAAGGCTGAATCCAGCTCCAGCCGCAGCAGCTGCCCTGGCAGGTGAGGAAGAGCACGGTCCTGGCCCGGGCAGTTATGGTCCTCCCACTTTGCAGCTGGCCAGCTGCCTGGCTGAGAGAAGGGAAGACAAGCCTGCCCGGCAGGGACATAGGGAATTTCCCCCCCCCTGGGAGGTTCATGGCCTGCAACGCCTGTGTTCTACTGTTCACAGATACCCCAATCCCTGAGGAGACTCCGTACCCCACAGAGCCGGCCAGGCCCGGGCTTCCTGCTGGGGGCCCATTTCATGTCTGCTCCCCCCCCGCACCCCCCACTGTGGCCCCTCTGTCACCAGCCAGCCTGGGCAAGGCCGATCCCCTGGCCATCCTGAGCCGAAATGCCACCCACCCCTTGCTCCACATCAACACGCTGTATGAGGCCCGGGAGGAGGACGAGGGGGGACCCCGGGTGCCTCCGGACATGGGTGACCTCATCGCCATCCCCCCAGCCCAGCAAATCCTCATCGCCACTTTTGAGGAGCCCAGAACAGTCGTGAGTACAGTGGAGTTCTGAGGGACAGGCCACTAGGGCCCCTGCATGAGTGCGTGGACGCGGCCTCTGCCCACCTGGCACTGCCGCCCCAGCCACCAGCTGCATGCCGGGGCTCAGCGCCCTTCCACCTGGCTCGACAAGGCACCGGTGCGAGGGGTCTGGGGCAGGGTAGAAGCAAGGTGCCACCCACCCTGAGGCAGGTGCTGTGCCAGGTGCTGGGCTGCAAGATGAAGAGTTTATTTTTTTAGCCAGTTTTGTTGTGGGCTGAGTCTGTCAGGACAGCTCAGTGGCCCCAGCCCAGGGCAAGCAAGAAGGATACCGGGGCCAGGGCCCAGGGGTCACTCACGGAGGGGCCCCACCCCTGCAGGGGCCTGATGCCCTCGGGTGGGGGCAGGGGCGGTCCTGGGTCCAAATCAACTTGCACTTTCTCCCTGTAGCCTGACATACACTTTATTTTACTACGATTACTGTAACTGATGAGCATATTTATCACTGGGAGACTTAAGAGGAGTTTAAAGCAAGGGATGTGTGTGAATGGGTGTGACATACAAGTGCAATAGTGAACTACAGTGTGGGGCAGAGGCCCTGTGCCCCTGTACTACCAGCGTTTGTGAGCAGGTGTGGGTGCTAAAGAGCTTGAGTGTGCGATGTGTGGATTGACCTGCGTGTGCAAGGGGCACCACATACGTGTGAGCCAGCAGTTGAGGGCAGGTGGGCACCAGCATTCCAGAGAGGGAAGGAGTCCAACGCAATAACCACACCCCTCCTGGGCCCAGGCTGCTGCTGGCCCTGCCCCTATTACCTCAGCCACAGCGGCACGTGATGCAGTATTAACGAGGTAGCACTGAGCATATCAATAAATGTTATTCTGATAACCACTAGTCCTGCCATGCCCCACTCCCTGCACCGCGCCTCCCCTCTGATCTCCAGAGCGGTCCCTGATTTTCTCAGCTGGCCAGGGCTGCCTGCCAGGGTGCAGGGGTGTCGAGCCTCCACCCTGAAGTGTGAGGAAGGGAGGCTGGTATGTGGCTTCCGGAGGGATTCCGCTGGAGCCTGGCCCCGGGCACAGGGAGATGTTCCTTGGGTCAGACACAAGAGTGTGGGAGGCAGACTAGGTGCCAGGTATGCAGAGCTGGCAGGGCCCAGGAAGGCTTCCCAAGGAGGTGGCTTGGTGGTGCTCATCTTGGGTATGTTCACCGTGGTGGGGATCCATGAATAGGGCCTTCAACCTTAGGTCAAGGGCTCAGTGGGACAAAACTGGCCCTGGAAAGCCTCATGTCCTGCAGGCCAGAGCAGGTGACCCCAAGCACCTGAACCGAGGCTCCTTGGAGGCAGGGGAGCTGGGCCCACACCGCAGGGAGTGCAGTCAGCTGAGGTCAGAGTGGGCCCTCCTGCTACCCGGCCTGGGCCTCGTGGAAGCTCCCCCCAGCAGCCCCTTTTTAGCCCTAGGTGGACAGGGCTCCCCAGTATCCCTGGGATCAGGACAGTCTACCCCCTACCAGAATGGCTAAGGTGCAGCCAGCACCTGCATCCTGGGCAGGAGACGTGTTCCATTTAAAGTGTAGCTTTTACTATCAGCTCTAAAATGCTTGTTACTGCCCAGTATGGTGAGCACAGCACAGCAGAAGATGCCTGCCACGGACAGACATGTGACTGCTCACAGATCCTACTGAGGGGTGCCCCGTGCCACATGGGGCACACAAGGACAGGCGAGGGGGAAGGAGCGATGTGGGCAGGCAGCTCCACTGTGGCTCCCTAGGAAGAGCAGGGCAAACAGGTCAGGGGCTCAACCTTGGCTGGTTTGCAGAACCTCAGCAAGTAGGCAAGGGTAACCCTGGTTGCCTGTCTGGTTCTGGAGTGGCTGGGCAGGTGGACAGTGGCCCAGGGTGTGAGAGCTAATGGGGTGTGGGCTTTGAGCCGGTGGTTTGCGAACAGTGTCATCGCCAGCCCCGATAGGGTGGCTGCCCAGGGTCATCAAGGCCCCAGTGTCCAAGCCTCAGAAACACAGAAAATAAAAGATGTGGTAAACACACCCTGTTGGTGGATTCTGAGCACCCAGTCAGAAAGCTTGCCCCTTGCTGAGACAGGAAGCTTCCCCAAGCCTGGCATCCACACCTCCAGGGGAGGGCCCAGGTACCCTCAGGAACCCAGAAACCTGGCCATCTGCTCTCCAAGCTCATGACAAGCCCCTGCCCCTCGACCTATATCCAGACACCAACTCCACACGCAGAGCAGGAAACCCAAGTGAGGTTGCCCTCACCCTCCCCAACCCCACACATTCACCCTGCCTGTCCCCCTGCCTGGGCTTAGCCTGCACACCCCAGGGGCTCGCTCTGGGAAGGTGTCTCCTTGGTCAAGGAACCTGCTGGTCCAGGCAGTTCACCTAGGTTGGGCTCCTGTGCTCTCCCTGTGGGCCCTGTTTCTTTCTGTGGAGAAACAGGTAGAGCTGGGCAGAGGTGGACACAGCCCTGATTCCTGGGAGCCCCCAAGTCGAAGGGCTGTGCCCACCCCTTCTCTATGTGTCCTAGCTAGATTTGTCAGTCACTTTCCTGTCTGGGAAGTCTGTGCTGTTAAGTGACCCTTTTTTGCACAGAGCTGACCTTTGTAAGGAATCTGGGCTGGAGTCAGCATCCTGGTCCTGAAGAAGCAGACATCACTGCAGGGGCTGGGGACCTGAGCTCTGGCCTCGTGGCCTTGTGAGTTACTCCAGCTTTCCAAAAGCAGGCAGCCAGAGACCTGAAAGGAAGGATGGAGTGGCACACACCTGTAATCCCAGCACTCTGGGAGGCTGAGGCAGGAGGGTTGCAGGCTTGGGCAATTTAGTGATTTAGCAAGTCAAAGTCACTGTCTCAAAATAATGAGCTGGGGATGTAGCTCAGTGGGAAGGCCTAGATTCCATCCCCAGTACTGCCCCCTCCCCCAAAAAAGTGCTGGTCCCTCAGCCAGGTGGGGCTGAGTCCCAAACCCTTTGCCCTCCTGGCTCCCCTTAGTGTATCCTCGCTGCCCCAAGCCCACCTCAAGAATGCCCTCCTTTGCTTGGCTAGTTCCCCATCCCTGCCCTGGGCTCGTACTCTCCAGGCCTTCCTGGCCGTCTCTTGCCCACCCACAGTGACAGAACAGAACCTGCCCCAAACCAGAGAGTGCTTGGGACAGCTGAGAAAAGCCACTGGAGCTGTGCAGCCTGAAGCGGGAGGCTCAGGTCCTGCCAAGCGAAGATCTGTCTGTTTCCCTACCAGCCTGGCTGAGCACCCCTAAGACTCCACCTCTCCCCTCTCCACTCCTGGTCCACACAGCCCCAGCAGGAGACCAAGCCACCTTCCCAGGTGAGTCCTGGTAGCCACTCCACCTACCAACTCCTCTCTGGCAGAGGCAGGCAGGATGAGTGGGTTCCTCTCACAGAAGAGGTGGCTCTGGGAGACCCCTGCAATATCCCAGTCAGAATAGAGCAAGGCCTCTTCCTGCCCCAGGAGCCCAGCGCTGGGATTCCACCCAGTTAGGGAGGTGGCCCGGGTTGACCCTGAGTTGGGGGAAGCTGGTGACCCTGCTCCCGGTGGGAAAGTGGCCAGAACGGCAGAACTGATCAGAGAGAGCAAGGAGTGGCCGAGATCTGAGGCCTGGGGCCAGAGGTAGGTCCTTCACCCCGGGGGACAGGGGCCACAAAGGGGACCGGAAGCTGTGAGGAAAGGAGGTTCGGTGGGCAGCCGGCTGGCACATGCTGCAGGGGTGGGGACTGTCCCCACGGCCGGCCCAGGAGGCCACCCCGATGGGGAGGTGGGACGTGACTCTGCGGAGGCTCGGCGAGGCGGGTCCTGAGCAGCCCGAGTCGGGCCAGGTCGGCGCTCCAGTCCCTACGGGCCGATCTTGCCTCGGGAGTCAGGCGGGGTACGTTCCCGCCCCTTCTACGT
>NW_022900931.1:557219-568300 GCF_012274545.1 Fukomys damarensis | reverse complement strand
CCCAGGCGCGGCCGCCTGTCTGTCCCTCGACGGAAGCCAGGACGGGCGGTGTGGTGTGGGCGGGCACCTCTGTCCTCCAGCTCGGTGCCCCTCCCCCAGCAGTGCCCCCCACACCCGTGCTCCGGTCTCGATGAGGTGGTCGGGCCCTCGGCCACCCTTTCCTTCCTCTCGGCCACCCAAGGCTCTCCTTGGGAGCAGTGAGGGCTTCTGGGGGCGCCTCTGGGTGCCGGGCGCCTTGGACTACGCTGGGGAGCCACATTGGCCTGGGAGGCAACTTTTAGAAGGGTGAGGGGCGATGTCAGTCTCAGCCCTGAGTGGTGTCAGCTGTCACCGACTGGGAAGCTCAAGGACAGACACTGACCTCCATAGTGCTGAAGACTGCAGGTCCGGGATCGAGGTGCTGGTGGGCTGGTGCTGGGGAGGGCTCTGCCTGGCTCCTGGAGAGAGCCTTCTCCCCACAGAGCTGTCCAGTTGCCTGCGTAGGAATCCCATCATGGGATCGGTCTTTACTTCTGAATATACTTCGCTGGGGTTAGGGCTCCAGAGTGCTAATTTGGGGGGACACAATACATTTCCCATAAGAGACCTCGCAGAAGGGATGCTGCTGAGGCTGAGCAGGGGGCCATGTGGCCTGGGGTAGCTGTGGCCGATGCCCTGTTTCACGTGTGGCAGCCACATCTGTGCTAAGCCACCCTGCACTACTCAGACCAAGTGAAAGGCTGCTGGGAATCCTTAGAGGCCTGAGCCTGTGGAAGCCCTGCTGTAAACTGAGTCCCAGTCAGCAGGGATTTCTTTGGATTGCCAGCAGGCCTTGGGGGAAGGCAGCTACCGCTGTGGTGTTCAGCACCTGCCCCAGTCCTGCTCAGCAGGGAGAGCTGATTGGGGCCTGATCTGACAGACATTGTAGGGTGCTGACCTCACTGTGTGGCCGGGGTCAGGACTGGAGACGAAGCCAGGTGCTGCCTACCAGCTGCTGGGATTTGTTTCCCTCGAGGACAGCAGCAAGGGGTCTGCTGCCTTGGTCTGTGCCAAAGGTTTGAGCCTGTCTGGGAAGGACAGGTGGGGAGCACAGGACTATGCTGAATGCCCAGGTGGGTGTGGGGAGGTGGAGGCTGGGCTCAGGTCTCCAGACAGAAATACTATGCAGTGAAGGGTGGTTTAGCAACCTGCTGGAAGTGTTCCAGAGGAAAGTACACAATATGATAACTTCAGAGACTCAGGATCACAGGCTGTGGTGCTGGGGACTTTAGTGGCCTTCCTGCCTCCCACCCCATCAGGCACTGCCCTTGGTAAGATGCCAGGGAGCTGTGCAGGGCCTCCCATTGCTTTTGAGTGGCTGGTGGGGCTTAAGCCTAGACTCCTGGCTCAACAGGCTTCTCCTGTCCCCTTAACCCGGTGGCACCCAGAGGCAGGACTGTTTCTTGCTACTGAAGCCTCTCCAAGGCAGACTTGGAGCCCTCTCCTGGCCTCCTCAGGCACAGGCACACCCAGGGCAAGCTGCAGAGGGTGGGTTGGCCTGGCTGACCGCAGACCTGTGGCTGGGCGCCTGTGGGAGGGCAGGGCAGGCTGAGGCAACGTGGTCTGCTCCCATTCGCTGGCAGTGCCACAGCCTCCCGCCCGCTGCCTTCACAGGATGTTTTTTTTAAGAAGATTTTTTTTGTTTTTTGTTTTTTTGCTCCTGCTTTGGCAGCCTTGTGCTGCTCATTAATAAGAGTTGTTTGCTTCCATGTGTGAAGCCGGACTGAGGAAGATTGTTTCCCATTCCTTGTCAGGCAGCAGTTGTGGGCCTGCAGGGTGGACCCTGGCCCTGACTGTCCTCTACCTTCCGGGTTCATGAAGGGGGAGGGCCCACAGGCACACTGCCTTCCCTCCCAGCACACCTTCCTGTTCCTGTCGGTTGGTTTTCTCTGTAGAAAGAAAGGAGGCCCAATGGAGCTGATGACTGTGGGCTTTGACAGAGACCTGGCTGTGCCCAGATGGAGCCAGCAGTGGTGCTTCACAAATGTGCTGGCCTTTATGATGCCTGAGTAGGGCAGGCTCCAGACCTGGAAGCCCAGAGGGAAAGGAGTGGGCCGGGTCTTTCCCTATGGGGCAGGCCATTGAGGACTGAGTTCAGAGGCCCAATCGGGCTCTAATTACTGCTTTCCTTGGTCTCTGCTGACCTCCCTGCACATTCTACAGCCCAATTGCTTCCTGAGCCCTGACCCTGACCCTGCTGCTCCCTGCCCACACCACTTCCTCTGCCAGAGGGCTCTGCTGGGCTCGGGATGTCCTTCCTCTTCTAAGTCAGCCTCGGGGCACATTTGTATCAAGCACTTGTTTATGCCCAGAGAGAGATGCTGTCAGCCCAGAAAGTGCACTGAGTTCCTTTTCTGCGGCCGGGAAGCTGAAGGTGGTCATCACCATCCATCCTGACAGACACAGCTGAGGGCCTAGGTCTGCGTGTATGGCAGGGCTGCAGGACATGGAGGGGAGAGAAGTTTGAGAGAGCACACACTTGTGCTTTCCGTTTTCTCTGCATCATGAAAGTTCTGGGTTGTGTGCTGCAATGATGAGGTGGAAGTGAGTCCAAGGCTCCCTGCCAGCACCATGGGGTCACAGCTCCCCCATGAGTGTTCCTTTGGTGCACAGCTTGGATATTCACAGACCCTCAGAACATGCCACGCTGCCTAGGCGTGGCTGAAAGCAAATTGGGGCTATTTTAGTTCACTAACATTACAGCATACAGGTTCCAATAGCAGATTTCTCAGATCGGGGCCACACTCAGCTGTGAACTGCCTTCGGCTCACAGGCTGGCACCACAAGTGTCAGTTAAGGAACCAATCTTGGTCAGGTCTTACAGCTTCTTCCAATGCCTGCTGAGCTCCTGTGGCTCACGTCTTGCAGTTGGGTTGTTTTAACTGCTCTGTCAGGTGGCATTTGTCAGGAAAAATGGAATGCCTTTGGACCCCACTCAGCAAGTTCAGGAAGAGCTATACAGACACAGGGGAGCATTGCCAGTGTTTCAGTGGGACCCTGGTCCCCACCAGAGCCTTAGTGGCCACAAGTATGGGTCTGGTGGAGGCCATTTGTCCCCCTTCAGTCAGCATGACCCTTGTCCCTCAGTGAACACCTGGCATTCCAGGGCTGTGTCCGCAGAGCTGGGGGCTCTTTGTGAGGACACAGCGTGAAGCCCTGACACTGTGAGCTGGCCCTCTGTGGGGCCACCCTGGACTTCTTCTGCCTTACATTTCTCTCAAGCTGGAGGAAACCCTGGCCCCAAAGGGTGCCACCCTCTCTGCCTTCCCCAGGACCCCTCCATCTGGTTGGGTGCTGCTTGCCCATTTCATTGCTCTTAGAGGCTGTGGGTTTTTAAACCAGGCCTTTCCTAGACCTGTACCTTGGCAGCCTCCTCTGGCGGTCAGGGCAGGGAGTATGAGGGTCATTCAGGATGCCTATTCCCAGCCCTGAGGACTGAGTCCTGTTTTCTAGGCATCTTCCATCTGCTTGGAAGCTGCCGTCCAGCCATGGAAGGGGAGGAGCAGCCACCTCAGGAGGTGAGGGTGCTGGCTGCCAAGCCTTCCCACGAGGTTTCCATCTACCCTGTGGCCTCCTCAGGTCCCTCTGGTTCATTCTCTGCCAAAAACTTGCTGTGGAGAGCAGGTTTTCTGCATCCTGGCAGGAAGCCCCTCCAAGGGGAAGGTGGGGTTCCTAATCTGGGGGGTGGAGTTCACGAGCAGCTTCTCCAGGGCAAGTGGATGCCAGCCTGACCTCTCCCTCCTGCCCCAGGCTGATATGGAAACTGTCATGACATCGGGGGCCTCAGAGTCGGTGCCTAGGGTGCTCTCCGGAGAAGCCCAGAACCTGTGTATGTTTCCCATGGAACCGTGGGGTGTGGGGCTTGAGGTATCTTCGGCACAGATGGTGCTGCAAGCAGCACTGGCCAGCAATCAGGAGGGGGCTCCTGAGCATGAGTGATGAGGGTAGTGGGGGCCCCCACTGCATCCCCAGTGCCCTGGTTGGAGTTGAGCACCTGGTCCCTGCTGTCCCCCACCCTGGGGCTCCTGAGGCCCACAAGGACCAGGCACGTGGACAGGGCAGCCCATTGGGGCACATGCTGTGGGAGTCAGACCCCATCCACGGTCCCTAGAACACAGAGCCAGGCCTTCGCCCTCTGTGGCCCTGCTTTCCCTACAGCCGACGTGGACGCCTTCAACCTGCTCCTGGAGATGAAGCTGAAACGGCGGCGTGAGCAGCCCAATCTGCCACGCACGGTGACCCAGCTGGTGGCCGAGGATGGGAGCAGAGTATATGTGGTGGGCACCGCCCACTTCAGTGACGACAGCAAGCGGGACGTGGTAAAGGTAAGACCTGCTCTGTCCACAGCTGCCCACAGTTGCGTTCCAGTCCTATAGCAGCTGTAGCACCTTGTTTGTAACTAGAACCTGTTCCTAACTTCCTTTGGTTGCTTAAAGAATTGAGGGTCATCAGCAGCCAAGTATTAGCACAGGGCAGCAGGTGAGTCCCTCGGGGTGATGCTGCCTTGCAGACCATACAAGAGGTGCAGCCTGACGTGGTGGTCGTAGAGCTCTGCCAGTACCGTGTGTCCATGCTGAAGATGGATGAGAGGACGCTGCTGCGCGAGGCCAAGGAGGTCAGCCTGGAGAAGCTGCAGCAGGCCGTGCGGCAGGTGCGTGCTCAAGGGGGCAGGCGTGGGGGCAAGGCCAACGTCCCCATGTGCTGTGCCCGGGCTGAGGTCCACTACACTGGTTGGTACATAGTGCCAAGTCTACCAGGGGCTCTGCCTAGTTGGAACCCCGACCTCAACCTGTAGGAGAAGAGAGGGCAGATCTGCGCAGTCTCAGTAAGAGAGGAGCCAGCCAGGCCACTGGGCTGGAATTGGGGGTCTGAGCAAGCCACATGGCTGCAGGCCCTCATCCTGCACTCCTTATCGAGACCCAGACAGCACACCCCCTGTCTGTCTGCCTGGTGTCAGCGCCCTGGCTCAGGTGTCCATGGCAGTTTTCTATTCGGCACCCTGACTGTCCTATAAAGAAAGATTTCCTAAGAGGACACCTGTGGCACAAGTGGCTCTGGAGGGCAGGGCGCATCCTGGTGTGGGAGGAGTCTGAGGATGTGGGGCCTGGCACTGCCCAGTCTCCTGCCCCACACTTGTGCCTCTCTCCCACAGAATGGGCTCATGTCCGGGCTCATGCAGATGCTGCTGCTGAAGGTGTCAGCCCACATCACTGAGCAGCTGGGTATGGCCCCTGGTGGCGAGTTCAGAGAGGCCTTCAAGGAGGTGGGCACTGGGTATGACCTGAGGGTGGCAAGGACCTGACCCTGGGAGGGGGCGGTGGGAGCTGCAGGGCTGTGCCCAACATGGCCTCTGCTCCAGGCCAGCAAGGTGCCTTTCTGCAAGTTCCACCTGGGTGACCGCCCCATCCCTGTCACCTTCAAGAGGGCCATCGCTGCACTGTCCTTCTGGCAGAAGGTCAAGCTGGCTTGGGGCCTGTGCTTCCTGTCAGACCCCATCAGGTAAGGCAGCACCTGGCCTGTGCACACCCCCAGCCCTACCCACTGCTTGCTCCAGCCACGCGACCCACATGCCCTAAGCCCGGCGCTGCAGTGCCTCCCCTGGGCCAGCAGCCCGTCCCCCAGAGTTGGTGGCATGGCTCTGCCCGCAGCAAGGATGACGTGGAGCGCTGCAAGCAGAAGGACCTGCTGGAACAGATGATGGCTGAGATGATCGGCGAGTTCCCTGACCTGCACCGCACCATCGTGTCGGAGCGTGACATCTACCTGACCTACATGCTGCGGCAGGCCGCCCGGCGCCTCGAGCTGCCCCGAGCCTCTGATGGTGAGGGTCACAGCCTCTGACGGTGATGGTGGCAGGTTCTCTGGGACACAGTGGCTCCTGCGGCACACTAGTGACCTTTGCCCTCTCCACAGCTGAGCCCAGGAAGTGTGTGCCTTCCGTGGTCGTGGGTGTCGTGGGCATGGGCCACGTGCCTGGCATTGAGAAGAACTGGAGCACGGACCTCAACATCCAGGAGATCATGACGTGAGCACCCCTTGGCCCACTTGGGGTCCCCCCTTCCCACCCCAACCCTAGCAGTCTGGGCCCCAGGGACCCACACATTGGTGGCTGGGGCTGGGGGGCTTGTGCCCCAGCCACGCCCAGCCCACTCCTCCCTCCATAGTGTCCCCCCGCCATCCATCATGGGCCGAGTGTCCCGCCTGGCCGTGAAGGCTGCCTTCTTCGGGCTGCTGGGCTACAGCCTGTACTGGATGGGCCGCCGCACCGTGAGCCTCGTGCTGTCACTGCCTGTGGCACAGGCCTGCCTCCAGAGGGCATCTGCGGCCCGGCCTGGCCCATAGGAGGCCACTTGGTGCAGTGCAGGACAGCTGTTCCCCCTGCTGCAGCTGGGGTTTCCTGAGAAGCCGGAGGGGCCAGGGCACCTTCCTGGGAGCATCCAAGCCACCCCCTATGGGGGTTCAAGTCAAGTCTCGCCTGCCCACCCCCCAGCCTACCCTAATAAAGGGATTATTTAACTGTCTGAGCTCAGGCTCCCCAGCAGCCCCACTTTCTCCAAACCCAGAGACTTCAGGGCCCAGTGCAGGCCTGGCTGCCAAGTGGTGGGCTGGGGAGGGGCTCCAGTGCACACGGGTCCTGCCCACAGTGGGCTCGGGGCCCTGGCTGCACCCTACCTCACTGTGCCTTGTGTGCCCCGAGCATCTGGTCCTAAGGTTCTCACGGGCGCTCGGGGCCCACACAGCTCTTCACTGTGGAACAGGGGAGCTGTGGCCACCCTGGACAAGCCTGCAGCATATGTGCTGCATCTCTGCCTACAGAGATTCTGTGTTTTGAGCTTTTTTAAATGTCTGAAAATTTTTTACTCAGGTAATTTTAACTTTAAAGAAAAAAAAGCAAACTGGAGCAAATGTCAGGAAATACAAGCCTTAAGTCCAGCGGGACAGGAGAGTCTTGTGTTTGTCTCTGTCCTGAGCAGGCCCAGGCAGCCCCACAGGATGCTGCCTCCCTCAGGATCCTGGTGGCCTGTGCCCAGCACTCTGCCCCAGCCACCGTGTTCTGGCCCCGCTGTGTCTAGTTGTCCCTGTGCTGACTGTCAATCAAATCAGGGAAGCCCTACAGAACTGGGCCAGGTTGCCAAGCCACTGGGTAGCCCTGTCTCATACTCGTGAACTTGTTCCTTAGAAATGCAAATAAATTCTAATTTTGGAAGCTCCTGTTTGTGCACTGTGTGGAAATGGGGCTTAGGTGAATTAGGGGGTCCTGGGGAACATGCCCATCTCAGCAGAGAACAGAGGTCCTGTCCCGGTTGGTGCCCCCGCACACCTGGCCAGGGCCCACCCGGCAAGGTGACCCAAGCACAGCTAAGGGAGGGTACTGAGCCCCACCTGCACCTGTGGAGGGTGGGAGCAAAAGGCCCTTCTGCTGGTGGGTGCTGGGTGGGTTCATGCTCATATTCTGTTCCTCTAGGAAGGGTGGTCCTCTGTCCAGTGCTGGGTCTCTGTCCTCCATGGCTTGAGTCAGGTTGGTGCAGCAGTGCCCACGGCTAAGTGGCCGACAGTTGGGCTTGGGGCTTCAGAGCTTTCAAACCTGCCCTGACCGGGACTTCTCTCCGCAGGCGCAGGTTGGGTGCTGGAACCCCAGGTCTGGCTGGGCACAGTGAGGAGGAGCAGGTGGGTGCAGGCTGGGCCCCTCAACAGCCCTGTCCAGCCTGGCTGGTCTCCCAGCCTAGTATTCTCCAGCCCATCACCCCAGCAAGATGTCTTGGTGCCCAAGGGCGTGTCTGCTCCCTGTCCAGCATTTCTGGGTCCGTGTCGGGGTGTCTGTGAAATAAGACATCCTTGGCCCACACAGGAAGGGCCAAAGGCAGGGCAGCTTAGACCACTGCCGGGCACAGCAAGCACTGAGTGCAGCAGGCAAGGCCTATGGTGGACCCAGAGTGAGGGGTTAGGCAGTGGAAGGACTAAGAGGTTAAAGGCCTGCCTGGGACTCGGCTGCTCCTGAAGGCAAAGAGGTAGTCACAGTCTGAAGTGGGAATGGTGGCTGCCCAGCTGTTGGGGCGAGGATAGGAAACTGTCAAGCTATCCGTCTCCTGGCTTGGGCAGGGAAGGACTGTTCTCAGAGTCAAGTGGGTGACCCCAAGGGCCACCATTGCCAGCATCCCGCCAGGTGAGTACCCCAAGAGTGAGAAGACCCAAATGCCAGTGCTCAAGGTCAATGAGAGGCAGAGGCTGAGCTGCACTCCCAAGGGCACAGGTTTGTGGAGTCCTGCTCATATCCAGTGGTCTCAGGCAAAACCGCATCCACCTCTGGGGGAATGAATGAAGTCATCACAGTTGAGGTCCAGTGGTATTTAGAAATAAAGAGCACTAGGCATGGTGGTACACACCTGAGGTCCTGGCACTCTTAAGAGGCTGTGGGGGAGGATCATAAGTTCAAGCCAAGACCCTGTCTCAAAAAGGGTATGTAACTCAGTGGTGAGCACTTGCCTAACATATACAACATCCTGAGTCATTCCGTAGTACTAAACAAATCAGGGAGGACTTAGGCCTGGGGTAGATATCCAGGGCATGTCAGAGCGGAGTCCAGTACATGTCACAGTGGACAGCGGCCAGGGCCTGGGGAGATGTGAATTTCCACCTTGGTTTTAAATACCTGAGTTTCTTCATTTGTTTTACTCTGGGAAGTACAAACACAACAAGGTGCGCACTTTTCAAATAAATAAGTGCTGGAGGGAATGTGGATGTTGGACAGGGTGCCTGCCTGAGTTGGCGAAGGCCCTGACTTCCCACCTGGCCAGGCTCTCTGGGACACAGGCTGTGACTTGGAGTTGAGACTAGGGAGAGGCACAGTTTTGAAGACCAAGGAGGGAAGCAGGTCTATTGCTTGTGGCCCAGATTATAGCCTGGTCCTGTGGCTTTGATCTCAACAAGAAACCTGGCAGTCAGGAAAGGAGCCTCGAGGGTTAGGTGAAGCAGAAACGGGGGACTGGCTGGACATGAGAGATAAAGTGAATTCCCATGTCCACAGGCAACCACTGCAGGGGCTGAGATGTCTCAGACTGAGCTGGCTACAGACCTGTGGGACATGGACACCACGACAGCTTCCAAGTCAGCAAGGAGGCCAGACGTGGTGGTGCACAGCTGTAATACCAGCACTCAGGAGGCTGAGGCAGGAGGATCGCTGTGAGTTCAAGACCAGCCTGGGCTACATAGTGAGTTCCAGGTCAGTCTCAACTACATAGTGAGACCCTGTCTCAAAAAACAACCACCAAAAAAAAAATCAGCAAGGAGGCCGGCCCAGTCCTCCTGCCATGCCTCAGTCCATGACTCAGGGACCCCAAGAGAATGCCAGGGAGTGCTGGGGCTCCGCAGCCACCACCCCAGTCAGCTCCCCACTTTGCTGAGAGACTTATGCAGGCTGGAAGTGGGACTGGCAGAGGGGCAGGTAGGGTTGGGAAAACGGGCCCCAACAACCCCAGTACCTCTGCCAAGCCTGCATTGCAGGAAGGGTGGCTGCTCTCCTAGTGCTGACTGACCCTGGGTGGGTCCTGGAGGGTGAGGCATCCCTGACAGCTCTGATCTGGGAAGCCAAGGGGCACAGGCAGAGGAGCTTCAGAGTGCCCTGCTGACACCATGCAGGGGCTGTACTGATAGCCAGGATGGCTCCTTCAGCATGTTAGACTTGAGACCACACTGGCTGCCACAGCAGCTGCAGCCAGGCCAACCTCAGAGGGCTGTGGCAGAGCCTCCTCAGCCTGCACTGATCCCTTTGTTCCAGCTTCCTGTGCAGTCATGTCCAGGCTCAGTTATCTCAGTTGCTTGGGCAGTAGAACCTCTCTCACAGTGCATGTTCGGGCCTGCTATCAGCTGTGTCCTGCACTGGGCCAGGAAGTGTGGACCTGCCACCTGCAGGCACTAAGGAGGCCGAGCTACTCTGGTGTGGCCAGAAGCAAAGCCACTGGAGCTGGGGACGCCACTGCCCTTGTGCTGGCTGAGTCCCTCGGGGTTTGAAGCTCTGAACCTGGCCAGCCTGGCATTCACAGACCCTCAGCAACCCCGTCTTGCCAGATTCCTGAGGGTGGATGAGGCCATGCCAGGCCTGGGAAGTGGGTGGGAGAACTCCAGGCTCCCTGGACATTTATAAAGGAGGCTGCTAGAAACAGCGTATGGCCCCAATGCAGTTGAGGTGGGGAGTAGCGGGGGATGTTCGGGGTGGGGCTGCTCTGTGGGCTGAGAGGGTTTCATAGGCCCTGAGTACCTGTACCATCCACTCACCCATGAGAGGTGGGAGAGTTCACTGTGGTCACACCCCTAGGGGCAGACTTGGGTCATGGTAGCTCTTACATCCATGCTGTGACTCCAGGAGAATGGCAGGAGGGCAGGACAAAGGCGACACAGCCATGAGAGAGCATGTGTGTTTGTCCAGGGTCCCTGAGCTCGGCTTAGGATCTCAGATTTTACTTTGGACCAGGTTAGCATCAGAGGCATCTGAACCCTTCATCTTGCAGCACCTGGCCAAAGGCCTGGCCTAGGCACTGCCCCCGCCCCAAGGAATCTGGGCCTGTGAGTGTCCCTAAGGTTCTCAGCACTAGGTGCTGTCCTGGGGAAACCAGCACCCCATCATCCAAGTCGCTGCCCTCCAGGACTACAGGTAGCAGAGACACGAGGTCATTTTTCAGAACAGGGTGACAGGTGCCCATGGAGGCACTAGTGACCAAATGCTGGGCTGCAGTGTGGAGTCTGGCCCAGCGGCCTTCAGCCTCGGTCCCTTCTGCCGGTGTCGGGGCCAGAACTGCTGGCCCGGCTTGGGGGCACCCCGGAGGAGGTCTTTGGGGACGTCTCTCCGTTTGTCACCTAAGCCATAAGTCTCGAACCTATTAGTTCCTCTCAGCCTGCGGGTCATGGCGGACAGGCAAGGGAGACAGCCAATCAGAACCAAGCTTCTATGGGCGTGGTCCGAGGAGAGGAGGCGGTGCTCGGCGGCGCGGGGCTTCCGTTCGGGGCGGCCACGCTTCCGGCTGAGCGGATGGCCTTTCTCAGAGCCAAGCTCCGTGCCTTGCCAGCAG
>NW_022900931.1:547202-556757 GCF_012274545.1 Fukomys damarensis | reverse complement strand
ACTGCAGCTCAAGGGCGCCGGCCCCACGGCCTTCTCCAGGTGCGCGGGGCGCCGGCCTTGTAGCTCCTGCCGCTCTTCTGATGTGGAGTCGGAAGAGTCGGCGCGGCTCCTGTGAGGGGGAAGGAGCTGGACAGGGAGGCAGGATAGGAACCTCCGTCCGGAGCACGACTGACTGGCACAGGGTGGGCAAGTATCTCCCACATTTTAAGAGCAAGCACCACGGCCTGGCCGTGCTTTGCCCTGTAAACACGCCGGGGACTTTGGACCCTGTTCCACGGCGGCACTCGTGTTCAGTAAGGCTCCCAACCCAGGGGCCTAGGCAGTGCCGGGGAGGAAGGGCTGCTGCCCAGCCCCTTCCTCCAAATGCCACCCGGGGGATCGGGAGGACAGCAGCTCTTAAGACCAACCCTTACTCTGAAGGGCACATGGTTGACCAAGGCAGTCCCAGGTCCAGATCTGTATTCTGGGTACTCAGCAGTTTTCACTGCAAAGTTCTTATCTGTGTCCATACTCTTTAAATGCTTGTTGAGTAGCTAACTATGTGGGTAAGTTGGCATCTTAGGATTAGACATTCTAAATCCATGCCTTTCATCCCCTCGCTTCAGCCACCGACATGGTCACTGGACCCCATCTTCATATCCCAGGCCACATCCTCAGAATGGCTGGTTCTTCCTCATCCCCTGTATCCAGCCCTTTCAGCTCTGAGAGGTCACTAGACCTTTTTATTTGGAGGTAGGATCTCAGGTGCTTATTATCCCATCATTCTGGGAGGCCGAGGCAGGAAAATAACATGTTCAAGCTCAATGCAGGCAACTTAGTGACTTAGCAAGACTGTCTCAAAAAATTTAAAAGGGCTGGGGATGTAGCTCAGTGGTAGAGTGCTTACCTAGCATGCTTGAGTTCAGTCCCCAACTCAAGATGGGGAACACTGTTTTCTTTTTAAAAAGCTGTTAAGATACTTCTTTCCTTGCTGGGTGTGGTGGCACACATCTGTAATCCCAGCACTCAGGAGGCTGAGGCAGAAGTATCACTGTGAGTTTGAGACCAGCCTGGACTACATAGTTCCACGTCAGTCTCAACTACATAGTGAGTTTTTGTCTCAAAAAAAAAAAAAAACGAGAAAGGTACTTCTTTCTTTGAGGAGAGGGAAACTGCCTGATGCACACTAACCTCTATATTTTAATTCCAGACAGGCCGATGGTCGAAAAGTCCTGAGGTCAAGTATCCGTGAGTTCCTGTGCAGCGAGGCCATGTTCCATCTGGGGGTCCCCACCACCCGGGCTGGGGCCTGTGTCACATCCAAATCCACAGTGTTGCGAGACGTATTCTATGATGGTAATCCAAAATATGAAAAGTGCACAGTTGTGTTGCGTATAGCTCCCACTTTCATAAGGTAATGCTGAGCCCCTTGAGGCCTGTCTACATGTGCTTACAGAGCTGGGAGATTTAGGTCTGTGCAGTTGGGATGTCCACAGAGCATTTGCTCAGGGTGACAGTGCCAGGCTGCAGTCAGGACCCTTGTCACTTGGAAAGTCCAGACTGTCCACAGAGTAGATGCATCACCGCCAGGAAGACCTGTGGTGCAGGAGGTTCCTGTCACTGGTCCTTGGTTACAGCCAGAAGTGACAGGTAGGGCAGCTCATGCGAGACCCTGGGCAGTTTCCTAGGAGGTGCTGCCATGCAGAGGGACTAAGGAAGGTGCACAGCAGAGTTTATGACAACAGAACCACCTAGCAGTGGCCAGGAAGTGGCCTCTGCACCATCATGAGTGTGTGTCTGCCCCCCACCTGTTCTCACAGGTGGTCTAGGCTTCTCATCCACAGTCCTTTCTGCCTACTCCTGTCTCTTCCATCTGGCATTCAAGATTTTCAGAACTGACTCCCTAAACCCAGAATAGTCAGGAGGCCAGAGCTGTGGTGGGCTGTGGCTCACCTGTCCTGCCAGGCACTGGATGACCACCAGCTGTCCACACTTGAGTCAGGCTGTGTCTGCCTGTGGCTTCTGACCACGGAGGTGGTGGAAGGACCCAGAGCCAAAACCCATCTCATCCTGGGCTGCCTTTGTCTATGCAGCTCTGGTGACATTGGGTGAAGATGTCCTGTGCCTTGAATGGTGGCTGTCACTATCCTCTACCCTGTCATTGCCAGTAGCAACCCCAGTTACAACAACCAAATGTGTCCCTAGATGCCTGGCAACCCCTAAGGACAAGCTGCTCGTTGAAAACCATGCTGGTGCCAGCCAGGATCCCCACCCCAACCCCACACAGTTGAGGTGCAGGAAAAGCTCTGGAAACTTCTGAGCCCCAGCACCCCTTGAACTGTCACAGTGGTCACTGTCCAACTGGGTGTTGCCCTGCCATGGGCTGCAAGGTCTCCCACAGCTTCTTTTTCTCCTTGTTTTTGCAGGGGCTTGGTACATCTGACCTGTTCAACACCTGGGTCTTCCCTCCAGGTTTGGATCCTTTGAGATCTTTAAGCCGGCTGATGAGCACACAGGGCGTGCAGGCCCCAGCGTAGAGCGGAATGACATCCGAGTCCAGCTGCTCGATTATGTGATCAGCTCTTTCTACCCTGAAATCCAGGCTGCCCACAACTGCAACAGTGATCGTGTGCTGAGGAATGCTGCCTTCTTCCGGGAGGTGGGTGGAGGCTATGTGGCTAGCCCTTGGCCCACCTGCTTCTGGACATGGCTGATCTGGGTAATGTGCAGAGGCTCCTGCCCAGCAGCTCTGCTCTTTCTGGGCCTGTCACCATCATGACCTCACACATAGAGAGACTGAACAGTGGGAATCCTGGTCAGGGTGGTGGAGGCAGCAGCAAGAGGGTGTGCCAGTCCCCTCAGGCCTAGCAAAGCTGTCACCTTCTGGAACAAGAGCACTCTGGTGCTAGTTGGTGCTGATAGGTTTGGGGGTGACTCAGGCTGCCCTCTGGGGTTTGAGTCTTCCCCCCAAACTCTCAGGCCTGACCCTACCCTCACCCAGTCGGTGCAGTACTGTCCCATCACATCCAGCCTGTGGGAGACCTGGACCTCACCTGACCTGCCTGAGGCCAGCAGCACTCAAAAGCCTACAGACCGAGGGCTGGGGATTTAACTCAGTGGTTCCACCACCTGCCTTGCAAGCGCAAGGACCCAAGTTATATCCCTGGTACCAAAAAAATTTGCTGGGCGTGGTGGTGCACGCCTATTGTCCCAGCACTCTGAGGCAGGAGGATTGCTGTGAGTTCAGGACCAGCCTGGGCTACATAGTGAGTTCCAGGTCAGTCTCAACTACATAGTGAGACCCTGCCTCAAAACAAACAAACAAAAAACCCTAGGGGCTGGAATAATCAAGAGCTTCTCCGTGGACTATAACAGCCAAGCCAGTCAGCAGACCTGGGCACTGAGCAGGCATCTGGGGCCCCATCCTGTAGCACCTGCTCTTATGTTGAAGCTCAGCCACACACTGTAGGTGTGGCGTGGGCCAAGGGAGCCGGGAAATGAGTATGGAGCCTGCCTGGCCCACTCAAGGCAATGCATGTATGCCTGTGCACAGGGCCTGTGGCTCCTCAGACCTTGCAACCTAGGGCCTCATTCTCAAGGTGACTGGTGCCGTGTGCCACAGCAGCTGTCTGGCTGGGGCTGGGTGGGGAGCATTGTTGGTGGACAACATGCAACATGGAAATGGGACGGTTGTTTTCGGGGCACGTTGACATGGACCCAAGCAGGCTCCCATGAGGTCTCCCCCTGGGCCTGGGTCTGCATGGCCTGATTTTCTAGGGTGTACGCAGAAGCAAGGGCAAATCCCCTCACTCCTGAAATCCTACAAGGGGAGATCCCTGGGGAGAATGGCCAGGGTGTGTATGTGTGTGAGGGGTAAGGGAGCAACCAATGCCTGTCCTGCCAGGTCACAAGACGCACAGCCCGGATGGTGGCTGAGTGGCAGTGTGTGGGCTTCTGTCATGGTGTGCTGAACACTGACAACATGAGCATCGTGGGGCTCACCATCGACTATGGGCCCTTCGGCTTCCTTGACAGGCGAGTGGCCCTGGGAGCAGCATGAGTTCACGGGGGTGGTAGGGGATGTACAGAAGCCATGGGCTGGGTGAGCACAGCTGCAGCCACTCTTTCTTCAGTGTTTAGTTCTCAGCAGTGCCAGGTCAGCCACTCCTGGGGCAGAAACACCCTGGGGGTTTGAGCAATGCACTATGAGTTGTCTTAGCATTTTATTTACTTCTTCGGTGAGGGATTTTGTGGTACTGGAGATTGAACCCAGAAGCACTGTCCTACCCGTAGCCCCAGGCTTTTATTTTAAGAGTTTTACTAAATCATTGAGTTACTCAGGCTGGTCTGGAAATTGTGATCCTCCTGCCTCAGCCTCCCACATAGCTGCAATTATAGGACTGTGCACTCGGCTTGTTTTAGCATATTAGAAGAGGTTGCTTCACAGATGAGGGCCACCAAGGGCCCTTGGCCTGGAGCTGCAGGGACGGGAAGCACGATGGTGGCCACACAGGCACCACCCTTGGCGTGTCCTCTGATACTACCATGTCTGTTGCCCTGTGACAGATATGACCCTGACCATGTGTGCAATGCCTCTGACAACACCGGGCGCTACACATACAGCAAGCAGCCTGAGGTGTGCAAGTGGAACCTGCAGAAGCTGGCAGAGGCACTGGAGCCCGAACTGCCCCTTGTCCTGGGCAAGGCCATTGTGGCTGAGGAGTTCGACACCGAGTTCCAGAAGCACTACCTGCAAAAGATGCGCAGGAAGTTGGGCCTGGTGTGGGGCGAGCGGGAGGAGGACAGCACCCTGGTGGTCAAGCTCCTGGAGACCATGCACCTGACTGGTGAGCAAGGGCTCTGTTGTCGATGTGGAAACCAATTCACACTGTGAACTTTTTCTTGGCAGTATGGGGCTTTTTTTCTTTTAAGATAGGCTCTCCCTGTATAGTCTGGTCTTTAACCGTGTAGCCCAAGATGGCCTCACACTGTCCTGAGTGCTGGGATTACAGGCGTGCACCACCACGGGCACCAAGTATATACATTTTTAGGTAATTTCTAGCCTTACTCCATTGTGGCTGGAGAATATACCAGTCTCTTTTAATTTACTAAACTTACCCGTGTATTCCGGAGAAATGCACCAAGAATGTTGTGCTCTGCTCTTGCTGGCCAGGATCGCTGGTTGTTGGCTGCACTGTTGTTCAGATCTGTCCACTACTGATAGCACATTAAGGATACTGAATCTTCACTATTATGAATTTGTCCTTTGGTTCTGTGAATGTGTGCTTTGTGTTTCATGTGTGGTGTTGGTTTTTGAGACAGGGTCTTACTATGTAGCCGCCTCGAACTCACAGTGATCCACCTGCCTCAGCCTCCCGTGTGCTGGGATTACAGGTGTGCACCACCATGCCCAGCCCTTTTTTTTTTTTTTTTTTTTTTTTTTTTTCTTTTGTGGGGTATTGGAGATGGAGGTCAGGCTTTGCGTTCCCTTTTTTTTTTTTTTTTTTTTTTGTATTTTTCCATGGTAGTGGGGATTGAACCCAGGACCTACGCACTGAACTATATCCTTGTGCTTTTTCTTTTATTTGAAACCTAGTTTTGAAAAGTTGCCCTGACTGGGCTCAAACTTGAGATCCACCTGCCTCAGCTCCCTAAAGTGCTGGGATTACAGGAGAACAATCTTATGTCTACATCTTTTTTGATGAATTATCACTGTGTAACACTCCTGTCTCTACATTTCCTCCCCTATACTTGGACATGGTAGGTAGTCCCCATACTAGGCTACAACCCCAGCCCCTTTTATTTTTATTCTTGGTTGGCACTAGTATCCATTTCAACTCTCCAGATTACACTGAATGTAATGTTCACAATAAACATTCCTTCCTAGCCAGGTGTGGTGGCGCACACCTGTGATCCCAGCACTTGGGAGGCTGAGACAGGAGGATCGCTGTGAGTTTGAGACCAGCCTGGGTTACATAGTGAGTTCCAGGTCAGTCTCAACTACATAGTGAAACCCTGTCTCAAAAAACAAAACAAAAAAATTCCTTTCATTTACAAGCTGTTTAAAGCAAGTCTCCTATAGATGGTATATATAGTTGGATCACGGGTGGTTGTTTCGAGGTAGTCTTGCTATGTATTCCAGGTCAATCTTCAATTCCCTCGTAGCACAGTATAGCCCTGAACTCATGATCCTCCTGCCTCAGCCTTCTAAGTCTTGGGATAACAAGCATGTATCAGCATACCTACCTGGATTGTGGGTTTTTTTGTTTTGGGGGTTGGTGGTTTGTTGTTGTTGTTGGAGGAGACAGCTGTGTAGTTCAGGCTGACCTTGAACTCTCCTGCCCCAGCCTCCCAAGTGCTGGAGTTACAAGCATGCACCATCATGCCTGGCAAAGATCTCATTTTCTCCACTGGTTTTTGCTTAATTGATTTTTTTGGCAGCACCTACTTGGAATCCCTTCTGATTTGTCTGCTGTTCAGGTGTTTTTTTAGGGGTTACCATGACTCCATGGTCAGGTGGACAGGGTCAGGGCCAGCCTCAGCCCCTCTGAGGGTCACGGGGGGTGATGACAGGCAGGCTCAACACCCATGGAGGGAAGGGGACTGGCGCCTGCCTCGGTGCTGACCACACCATGTTCCAGGGGCTGACTTCACCAACACTTTCTGCTTGCTGAGCTCCTTCCCAGCTGAGCCAGAGGCACCAGACCTGGCTGAGTTCCTGAGTGCGTTGGCCTCACAGTGCACCTCCCTGGAGGAGCTGCAGCTGGCCTATCGGCCCCAGATGGACCCACGGTGCGTAGCAGCGTCACCTCCTCGTTTGTTTTTAGAAGGGGAGGAGCATCAGGAAGTGAAGGCCCCAGGCACATCAAGGCTGAGGTCCACAGGTGCCTTGGGTCTGGCAGCTGCCCTGTTGTGGTAGGGCAGTCCCGCTGGGCACTCATGGGCACACTGGTCAAGCAAAGGTCAGGGACACTCGTGTGGCAGAGGTAGTCTCTGCAGAACAGGGGCAGCCCATGCCTGTCCCCCACCCCCACAGGACGTGTGAGACCATGAAGAAGCCACACAATGCAGAAAGGACTTTAGTGGGGGCAGTGATGGTGCTCAGGATGTGGGTACAGATGCAGGCCACAGACAACATCCCACTCCCCTCCGCCGAAGCCCTGACTGACACTGCTACTCCCTCTGCAGCCAGCTCTCCATGATGCTGATGCTGGCCCAGTCCAACCCGCAGCTCTTTGCACTCATCGGCACCCAGGCCAACATTACCAAGGAGCTGGAGTGCATGGAGCAGCAGTCTCAGCTGCAGCGCCTGACCTTGGAGGAGCTACAGAGCCGCAACAGCACACACTGGGCTGCTTGGCTGCAAGACTACAGGTGAGCTGTTCCGGGCCCTGGGCACCAACCCCAGGGCCATGGCCACCAAGCCTGATGGGGGATCTGGGATGATTCCAGAGCCCGGCTGGACAAGGACAGAGAAGATGCCGGTGACACTGCCACCTGGCAAGCAGAGCGTACGCGTGTGATGCACGCCAGCAACCCTAAGTACGTCCTGCGGAACTACATTGCACAGAACGCCATCGAGGCTGCTGAGAACGGGGACTTCTCAGAGGCAAGCACACTTGTCCCTGCCCCTGGGAGGGAGAGGGTGGGCAGCCAACCAGCAACCCCTCACCCTGCTCTCCCTTAGGTGCAGCGGGTACTGAAGCTGCTGGAGTCTCCTTACCGCCCAGAGGGAGAGCTTGCTGAGGCTCCCACGGCCACAGGCCCTGATACGGCTGCCTCAGAAGCCAGCAGGCAGCCGTCCTACAGCAGCAAACCTCCACTCTGGGCAGCTGAGCTCTGCGTGACATGATCCTCATAGCAGCCTGGGGGATCCTCCACACCCCGGGAGTTTCCTGAGGCCACTCGCACTGCTCAGACTATGGCCAGCCCTGCACTCTTCATGACGGCAGACACATCTAGTCAGGACCTGACCTGTTTCTGTCCGATGCTAGGTCAGCAGTGCTACCCTGGTCCAGTGGCCACAAGGACAAGGGCCCCACCAAGTGCTTGTGGGTGAGGGTAGCAGGCCTCTGAATAAATCAGCATCTTCAGCCCGTCCCTGGTCAACTCTGTGCCCTAACCCTGAAGACGCTCACGCATCCTGGTAGTAGCTGTTGAAATTGATGCGCAGCAGGAAGTCTTCAAGGTGGGGTTGGTAGCCGCGGTTCACCAGCTTGGTCACCACTGGAGGGCAAAGGAATTCTCAGCATGTGGCCCAGGCCTGGCCACGCCCCTGCCCACCTCAGGGGAGGCTCACCTTTGAAGAGGAAGTGGGAATAGTACTTGAAGGTGCTATAGGACTGCTGCATGAGGGCAAAGTTGGGGTGCTCTGTGCCCTGGGGGCCACTGGCTGGGCCCCAGGCCTGGGAGATGAGCTGGCTGCGAAACTTGAGCACCAGGCTGAAGATGCTGTGGATGATGTTCATGACAGGTGCCGCCTTCTCCGTCAGCAGGCCCCTAAGGTGGGCATGGGCAGAGTGAGCTGCCCCAGCCCCAGAGCCAGTGAGCCCAACACCCTCCGTGACTGCACCCCACCTGAAGACAGCCTTGTGCAGGTACTCAGCGTGGGCACGCTGGATCTCCTCCAGGTCCCTTACTGTGGCCAGCCGGGCCCTGAACTCGCACCAGCTGACATGCAGGATCTGGTTGGCAATGTAGCCCTGGGTCACCTTCACGAAGTGCTGCATCTCGTGCTTGAACAGCTGCAGCTGGCGGAACTGCACCGAGCCAGCCGCATGGCTCACCAGGGCTGGGCAGAGGGCAGGGGGCCCAGTGAGGGACAGCCAGGGTCCACAGGGGCCGGTGGGTGGGTAGGCTTCACGTGACCTCACCTGTGCGCTTGAGGTGGAAGCAAATGTCCTTGAGCGTCCACATCATGAGCTTCAGCTGCAGCAGGAAGGAGAAGATGGCGCCATACTTGCTGAGGCAGCTCTCGGTGATGATGATGTTGAGCGGCCAGTCCACCTGCTTGGGAAGCCCCATCAGTGCCTGCCCACACTCAGGCCTCCTCCAGCCCTGGGTGGCGCTGCTGACCTTGTACCTGAGCTCCAGGCAGCTCAGCACGTCCGGCGTGTTGGGGGCGAAAACTTCAGGCAGGTGCTTGAGTGCAAAGGAGAGGCCGGCAGCATGTGGCGAGTCCCCATGCAGGCTGCACTGCAGCGCCTTGCTCAGGACGCAGTTGAGGGCCAGTGGGCTCAGTAATTCCCCAGGCGTCTGTCCGGCCCCAAGCTGGGCAGGGGAGGAACACATGTCCCAGGATCAACCCTGTGCCCCAGCTCTGCCAGGTGGGCCTTGGGCCTTGGGCCTCAGGCCAGGGGACAGTCCCCATCCCGTGGTCCCCACCCTGCCAGGCTCACTTTCTCAAAGAGCAGGTCGCTAAGGGACTGTGCGAACTCCCCATCCTCCATCAGCAGGAAGTGCCGCAGCGCCTCAAAATGTGACTCCAGGTGCAGCTCCACAAAGAAGTAGTCAACGGCAGCCTTATTTACCAAGGAGACACTGGCAGGAGGGGCAGAGTCAGGGGGGCAGGGGGCA
>NW_022900931.1:532418-546783 GCF_012274545.1 Fukomys damarensis | reverse complement strand
ATGGGGACTCACTGGGCGGCCAGCGGGGCCGTGAGGGAGTACTTCATGAGCACAGGCAGGGTTAGCAGCTCGCTCAGCTGCACTGCGGTCTCGCCCACGGCCGGCCGGACCTGAGGGTCCACGGGGAAGGTGAAGGCTTGGGGAAGTACGTGATGGACGAGATGGGCGGCGGGGGGATCCGCTGTGAGACAACACACTCTGTTGTGGTTCGGGAAGCACTGGCCCAGGGTACTCGCCCGCTGTGCCGTGCACTCACACATGGCCTCGTAGCTGTCCGGGTACTGCTCCAGGGGGTACAGTCTCGCCAGGCCAGCTAGGTAGGCCTGTTCCTCATCCCATCGCCGGGCCTCAGCCTCCACCTCTGTGTCTATGTCCACATCCACATCCGCCGCCTCCTCACCAGGGCCGGGAAGCGCAAGAGCAGCCGTGTCCTCCTATAGAAGCTGACCTCAAAGCACTGCTCCTAGGCCCTCCACCTGACCCCCAGGGCATGTCCACCCTGACCTGTGAGTCCAGAGGCTGGTGTGGAGACAGGTCCTCGATGTCCCTACTCCACCCTGGGCCTGAGCAGACACAGAGAGGAAGGGCATCAGCCCAAGTGCCATGGAGGTGACAGCGTGGGACTGGCCCAGGCAGCCTGTGTCCCTCAGCCGCCCAGACCCCAAGGACTAGGAGCCCGCAGGCAGCTTCACATGCTCTATACCCTCAGACCCTGGAACCCCACCACCACAGTTGCCCTCACCTGGCTCCTCGATGACACCACCTCCCAGAGCGCCCAGCGTGGCCACAGGAGAGGGTGAGCCCTGGAGGCCACCCTCCTCCCTACCGCCTGCTCCAGGGGATCCGGTGGCAGGCTCCGCTTCTGCACATAGAGGTGGCCCATATTCCCGGGCAAGGCTCTCTGCTGCCAGGCTGCCCACCTGGGACCTGTGGTCAGGGAGGCTATAGGACAGCCTGGGGAGATTGAACTCAGGTTCCAGGAACGTAAGCTGAGTGGTGTGGCCATCCCAGCATGGCTGGGAAAAAGCCACATCTGACATAGTCTCCCCAACCTGGATGCTGGCATCAGACACATGCCCATGGACATTCCAGCATGGCCGGGAGGCAGCCACGTCCAACACAGTCTCCCCAGTTTGGATGCAGGCGTCTGACACATGGCTATGTGTGTTCCAGCGTGGCCGGGAGGCAGCCACATTTGACACGTTCTCCCCGACCCGGATGCTGGCATCTGACACGTGGCCGTGGATGTTCCAACGTGGCCGGGAGACAGCCACATCTGACACGTTCTCCCCAATCCGGATGCTGGCATCTGACACATGGCCGTGGATGTTCCAGCGTGGCCGGGAGACAGCCACATCTGACACGTTCTCCCCGACCCGGATGCTGGCATCTGACACATGCCCATGGACATTCCAGCGTGGCCGGGAGACAGCCACATCTGACACATTCTCTCCAACCCGGATGCTGGCATCCGACACGTGGCCGTGGATGTTCCAGCGAGGCCGGGAGACAGCTGTTCCAGCAGCAGAGTCCTCTGTTGGAGCAGCTGCCTCTAACATAGGTGAGAGGGACCACCCAGGGAGATGGCTGCTGGACTCCTGGGTAGCACCATGTGTGAGTGGGCATGGTGGATGCAGAGGCACCTGTGTGTCTGGTGCACACTCACCTGGATTCACACCTGTGTCCACCCACAGCTGCTGCTCCTCACAGCCCTTGACATCCTGTGGGGACTCTAGTGAAAGCATGGCAGTTGGAGCTGGCCTCAGAACAGTACTAAAATCATATTCCTGTGGCTGGATGGGCAATGTCCCCTCTGCTGAGGGTACCTCTACTGTGGGTGAGGGGAGCAGGTTTGAACAAATCGCCTGTAATGCATGATCGAGGAGAGGGGTCCCATCCTGCACAGGCTGCTCAGCACCTGATCCTGCAGGCAGGAAGTCCGTGATGTTCAGGCCAGAAGAGAATGGCTTGGCCCCCTCTACTGGAGAACGTAGGGGCTGCAGTACTGATGCATTCAGCCTACCCAGACAATCCCGGGGCTGCTCTGGGAGCCCTGGATCACAGCTACAGCCTCCATCTGAGTGCTCAGGGATTGCAGACAGGACCTGAAATGGAAGTACACACTGGAGCCCATCTGGTCTCCCTGTCCCTCAGTCAGGTCTGCAGCAATGACCTACCCACCATGTGCCAAAGGACATGGGGACATCCAGGCCAGGTGCATCCAGCTGGGAGCCCCAGGTCCTATGCCAGCACCTCACCTGGTAGCATGTAAGCGGAAGGACACCCAGTGGCTCCTGTGGCTGGCGATCCTCAGACATGTCTCTCAGCATCTCCTGAAACAACCCAGCAGATGAGGTGGCAACTTCATGACTGCAACACTGGCACCAGCACTCATGATCTCCACACAGCAGCCTTCAACCACCACACAGGGCTCAGTTAAGCACCAGCTCCATACCGTGCACCTACACAGCCCCAGAGTAGGGCAAAAAACTCCTGCAGCCAGGAGAACTAGGGTCTACATGCAGAGGCAGAGAACCAGAAGCTGACACCCTGAGATACCTGAAGGCGCTTCTCATCTTCTAGAAGGAAGCGAAGCCTCACACTTTGCAGACGATGCCTCTGGACTCTCCACAGGGCCTTCTGCTCCCGACGCGCTGCCTCTGCAGACAACTTGCTATAATGGTCAACCAGTGCCTGCCTGAAGCCATCGGAGGACACGGTCACTTCATCCCTCCACACCATCCAGCAGGTTTCCCAGGTGACCTGGTTTTGGCCCTGACGTCCCTCTTCCCACAGGCTCTGAGCTCGTCAGGTGGATTTTTTTTTTTTCCTTCCAGATGAGGAGGCCATGGCAGGCTAGTGCCCAAACAGGAGGAGGCAAACATCTGCTGCAAATACCAAGAAGCCACAGCAGAGGAGGAGCTGGCCCCACCCTCTGGAAAGGGTCTCCCTTGCTAGCTACACAACAGGCATCTTTCTGTTCTGTAGGACTAAAACAGCAGAGGACTGGAAGATCTATGCACAACAGCACCCACAGCAGAAATGGTGCAGACCCAGCAACCTGAGCCTCCCACTGGCAGGCAGCTGGGCCCAAACAGAAGTGGCCATCTCCAATTTGGCCACCATAAGCCGAGAACATGGCCTCTGTATCCAGTTTCTAAACATAAGCACGAGTGCTGCTCACAATGGCATGGGCTCACCTGGCATGACCCCGAGGTACAACTCCACCTGCGCTATGAGCAGCACTGAAGGCTGGGACAGTGGAGCATCAAACACCAGCTGGGAAGAAGCTGCCCTCCTAGGAAGGGCTCCCACTTAAACAGGGAAGCTCCAGCTTAGGGAAAAGCTATGACATCTCAGAGACAGACTCCCAGGAGCTCTGCTAGGCAGATGGCCCTTCTCTGCTGGATATTAATCTAGCAAGATGCATACACCAAACAGAGGGTACTTATAATGAAGACAACTGAATAGAGACGGGACAGCATCACAGTATGTGTGCCTCACCTGGACCCAAGTCCATAAGGAACCTCTGGGCCAGCTGAGGAAGCCCACAGGTCCTACCTTGGTGGACGAGGTGTGCCTTCAATGTTTCAAAACAGAAAGCAAACTGACCATCACTAAGACCAAGCCGTGCCCAGGCACCCTGCCAAGCAGCCATACCTGGCCTTCTTCTCCAGCTCCTCCTCCAGGGCCTTCAGCCTCTTCTCCCTGTCTCGGAACTCTCGGGCGTAGCTGAAGTCCTCATCTAGCTCCTCCCGTCTGGCAGCCAGACGCCGCTGCACAACACACACAACCTCGTTTGCTAAATGTGGATTCCAGAGGCCAGAACCCCCGAGGCTGGGCCCACCCACCTCCTGGTCCTTCACAAACTGTTCCTTCAGCCGCTGGAACTGCTCTCGCTTCTGGGCATCCAAGGCCATCTGCTCCGAGGTCTGCCAGTCTACATTGAGCAGGGGAGAGGCACGGTCACGGGGAGCCCCAGCAGGGCCCCAGAACCATACTGGAGAATGTGGAGCCGTGCTCACCACCGAGTTCACGAAGGACCCTGGAAGCTGCCTCCCGAGCATGGGCAATTAGCTCTTGTTTTGCGATTTCCATACGTAATTCCTAAAAAAAGTCAACACACAAAGTGTCCAATTCTTTCCCATGCCCTAGCTTGGCCCAGGAGAGGGCTGCACAGATCAGGATAAGCAGGAATTATTTCCCCGTCACCACTATGAGAGCATAGGGCGAAGTTGCGGAAGTCTTTGGCTCCAGGCCCCTCTCTGGAGTTAAAGTAAAGTACTCTCAGTCATTGGGGGTGAGCCCCCCAGGATGTGCCCACTAGAGAGACTGAGGACCTTGGAGAGGGGCTCCCTGCTGCCCACCGAAAACCAGACCAGGAGGGTTTTCCTAGGAACGGCACTGACCCACCATCTATCCCCTCCCAGAGCATACTGGAAAATAATGGCCCTACTCCAGCCACTCGTCCTCTCTAGGCAGAAGTCACTGGAGCAGGAATCCCAGCCCTGCCGCCCTAAAAATGCCTGTTTTCTTCACAGCCAGGGGGCCCGGGGAAGCTACCATGGTGCTGCCCAGAAGGCAAAGCCATCAACCCAGGGAGAAGGAAGAGCCCCTGCCCTGGACACATTTTTAACCCTGCTGGTGTCCCCACCTGCACACCACACACAGTGTCAGAAGGAGCCACCTCTTTCTTGCTCAGCTAGCCTGGGGCCTGCATTAAAGTACCTTTTCCTCCTTGCTGATGGAGCTGTGGCGGGCCACCCGCTCCATGCGCCCGACATACACTGCGCAGTCCTTCTCAACCTCCTTCAGCTCCTCGAGGGAGAAAATCACCGAGATGCGTGGGACGGGGATGTCCGACCAACAGAGGTAGTGCTGCCAGGGAGGAACTGCAGTGAGAATGCGTGGAGGCAAGGACAGGCAGGGCTCAGACACAAAAAATACAAGGATGGGCACACAGTTCCGCTCAGAAACCACACATCCCTTACCACAGGGGCAGCATCACCCTCAGTGTCCCTGATGTGAGGGGCATCAGACAGCCCCTGCCCAGCACCTGGAACCTTGCCCCAGGGGCCACTAGATGGGGCCGACACCAGATTCCCACAAAAAATGCTTTAGCAGAGGCCGAGAAGCCCCGTGAGATCTCCCGTCCCTCATGCAGAGCCAGGGTCACACCTGGACGGCTGGCTTCTAGCTCCCCCTTGCCAGTGTGTGGGCCCAGTGCCTCACCCGAGGGCAGCAGAGCTTTAGCAGGTTGATGGTTTTCCCACAGACATATACATCGTGTGCCACGTGCCTCAGGAACACCGGGACGCAGTCCTCCACCTCTTTGGAAATAAGCACGTAGCCATGGGTCCAGTACGACTTGTCTACAGAGGGTGTAAAACACAACATCTGAGTCACTGGGGCCCCACTCGGGTGCCAGGCCCCACCCAGCGGCCACAGCCACCTACCTCTGCAGCCGAGGTACTCGTCATTCACCTGGATCATAAACTCCCCACAGACGTCTCTAAAGACCCCACTGTACACCCAGTCGTGGATGAACCTGCCACAACAGGGAGGCAGAGTGAGGCCATGCGTGGGGGTGGACAGGGCTCCCACCACGATTCTCAGTCTGAGTCGCTGCGGCCGCCCACCTAGGCACCCACCGTGTGTAGGGCTCACAGCTGGTCTTCAGTAGGGACAGCAGCACGGGGTAGTGCTCATTGCTGCAGTTGTCCAACGCTTCCTGGTAGAGGTAGGACAGCAGCCTCACGCCCTGCAGAGGTGAAGGTCGCTGTAGAGCTTTGCACGGACGCCACCCTGCCTGCAACCAGCACCCTCCACACAGATGAAAACTCACAGTGGGGAACGCAGCCCTGGGCTCTCCTCCACCAGTCCCCAGGAGCATGGCGCCGACACCACAGAGCTCAGCCAAGTACCTAGACCAAAGGCCAGACCACAGACAACAGGCACAGGGTCCCCAGGCTGGACCGGACCAATAAGTAAAGCCCCTGTGTATCTTCACACTCCCCCAAGGGACTGGCTTCTGGTCGGACCCCTCCTATACTGCACCTGACCCCAACTCCAGCCTCAGGTCGCCTTGCTTCCCGGAACGTGAACTACCCCAGCCCCTGCCACTCTCTCTTCTCCTCTGACAGCCCCTGTCCAGGGACACTGCCCATTGTTTCCACAGGGTTAGTGAGGCCACTGAGGCCACATCCGCACACCCTATGGGCTGGGGCCCAGGCCAGGCAGGGCCGCACCATGTAAGGGCCATCAGTGGCTCAGAGGGCCAAACTCCATCCCTGGAGGCCCCTTTGCCCTAGCAGGCTACGTCTGTCCCCCAGACCTGACACCAACTCCATGCTGAGGCTCACCGGAGCTGCCGGCCCAGCTTCTTGAAGAGAAAGCCGATGGTGAGGAGACTCAGGGTGGGTGGGGTGGCCAGGACACAGGCTCGGTAGTACTGCAGGTACCTTCGCAGGCCACTGGTGAAGGCCTGTGGGTGAGAGCCAGGGCAGGGAGGCTGCTACACCAGCAGTGCTGCTGCCCACCCTGCATCCATGGCATAGGAGGACAGGAGGCCAGAAGACAGGCCCAAGCTCCCACCAACCCTGTCCCTGCCAAGTCCTGCCCCAGACGCCAGCTCTGCTGGAAGCACAGGCAGCACAACACACAGCCCCATAGTTCCCCAAGATAAAGTGGCCAGAAATGACCCCTGTCCACCACCCCAGTGACCTGGCCTGGCCTGTCCTGCCCGTGTCTGTGGGAACTATGGCCCCTCTAAAGCCTGGGTACCTACCCACTGTGACCCGTGCCCCTAAGGCCTGCAGCCTTGGGTCCCCCTTGGGGCTTCCAAGCCCCCTCGAAGCCGTGCCCAGCCCTCATGCAAAATCCACCCACATGGAGCTAGCTACAGGCTTTCCACAAAATGTGGGTTCTGGGAGGCAGACAGACTCACTCTGGGCACGTTCAAAGTTAAGGTCACCCTGCTAGGTACAATACAGGGGCGCACTTGGCCCAGACATGCTGGCCCCAGGCTCCACTAGGACAACAGCAGAAGTGAAGCACATCACCAGCGCCCCCAAAGGTGGGTCTCCCGGCTCTTCGCTCCAGAACATGAAGGCATACCTGGAACACCAGACCCCTGCCGCAGGAGGAGCCCAGGGCGGGTTGCAGGGAGAAGTGGCTGAGGCGTGTGTAGCAGGTCCCATACACTGCCACTTCTGACAGGATGCTGCTGATGCTCTCAGGGGAAGCACCTGACACGTGGACGCCCCGTACCACCACGAAGGCCTGAGCTGGCTATAGACAGAGAGAGGGTCCAGAGGCCAGGACCCAGACCCCAACATGCTGCCACCTGGCCCTCCAAGACATACAAGCAGGAAGTTCCAAAAGCAAAAGGCAAATGTCTCAAAAGCATACCCCAAAGGGCCTCACTCCTAGTAATAAGAGATAGACTGATGACAGGACAAACACACAGAATGGGGAGACAGGATCCTGAGTCCAGAAACAAACCCTCACATTTACAATCAACTAATTTTCCTCAAGAGAACAAGACCCTTCACGGAGGGTCTGGATGGTCTTTTCTTTTTTCGTTTTTTGGAGACAGGGTCTCACTATGTAGCCCAAGTTGGCTTTGAACGTATGGCAATCCTTCTGCCTCAGCCTCCCGAGTGCTGAGATTATAGGCACGCACCACTGTGCCCAATGAAAACAGTCTATACAAGCAATGGGGCTGGACAACTGGATGTCCACAAAAAGAGTAAAGCACCCAGGACAGAAGTGGAAAAGAGGAACCATGCTTCTATTGTTTCACTGAATCAATAAATATGTCATTCTGGTTCAGTTTATAAAAGGATAACAAACTAACATTAGAATCCAGACAGGCTGACAGTGGCTATGACAGAGCCCCCAGTCGTTCACCTGGCAGAGGGAGAACGTGGCCGACGCCACCCCAAGCAGGACATTCAGCGAGTCCTTCACCAGCTCCTGCTCGGTCACTAGCACGGGCCTCGGGGCCTGCAGGAGGCCCCCGCTGAGAACCTGTAGCTCCTCTTGGCGGAGCCTGCAGAACCTGTCGAAGGTGTCCCTTCCTGCCTCTGTGAGGTAGGGCTCCTCTCTGTGGCCAGGGGGGCTGTGAGGGACACAGAAGGGAGAATGGTAAGCAGAAGGGCAGCCAAAATCTTGGCCCCAAGCATATGTCCCTTCAGAACTTCACAAGAACAAAGGGAGGAGGGTGACTCAACTCACCCTCAAGACACAACTAAGTGTGAGTGCCGCAATTCCCCAGCCTGTCAGCATCAGCCCTAGCTGCGCCCAATTCCACTGGGTACATGCCCTGAGATTCAGAGTGTTCACCAGCCTGGTTTTGAGAAACCACCCACAGAAGGCCCGGGGTCCTCAGGACAACTCACTCACAATGAAAGTTCTCCCATTAAAAATGAACACAGGTATTTAGCTCAGTGGTTCCACCGCCTGCCTTGCAAGCTCAAGGGCCCAAGTTCAATCCCCAGTCCCTCCCTACCCCCAAAAAAGGAACACTAAGTGTATACATCATGTTAACACAGCATCATTCACAACAGCCAAAGAGTAGAAGCAAATTAAGTATCCAAAAAAGATAAGTGGATGAATGCCCATACACGTGGGATAGCATCATTCAGCCATGAAAAGGATAGAAATTCTGACAGCTGCTGCATGTGGATGAGCCTGGAGGACACTACACTGGGTGGGCGAGCCAGTTAACAAGGGAAAACACCACACCACTACACCAACTGGAACTTCCTACAGTAGTCAAATCCCAGGTACAGAAATGAGAGGGGACTACCAGGTCCTAGGGACAAGAGGGAACAGGGGCTATTACCAGTGGAGAGGCTACAGCATCTCAGAATGATGAAATAATTAAACATTTGTACACTGGTATATACACTCAGCACATAGAACTGCACGCTAGGAAAAGGCGTGGACAGAAACCCAAGTGCAAGCAGAAGCGCTCGCGTGCGTGTGTGTGTGTGTGTGTGTGTGTGTGTGTTTCCAACTGGAGATTTTATTCAAGGGGTAGGAGTAGAAAGAGAGAGTAGAGAGAAAGAGCAAGACAGCGAGCAGACAGAGAGCAGGAAGAAGAGGAAGAGCTGTGTGTGTGTGCATTTTTTTGGTTCCGGGTATTGAACTCAGGTCCTTGCGCTTGCAAGGCAAGTGGTGACACCACTGAGCTAAATCACCTAAGCATATATTTTACAGTCTCTACATAAAACAACGTATCAGGGCCAGGGATGGAGCTCAGTGGCACAGCACCTGACTGGAAAGCAAGAGGCCCTGAATTTGATTCCTGGTACCAAAAAACAAACAAAAAAAAAGTAACACAGAAGAACTATCACTACTACCCAACAGGACAAGCAGGTAGAGTGGCCTGGGGTGACTGTGTACCATGTGGGCACACCACACAATGCACCTCACTACACACTCAGGTTTCAAACCCACCCTCAGTGCAACTCTCTATTTGCACCCTGAGTCTCCTGGTCTCTGAAGGGCCACTCCACATTTAAGATCGTAAATTTAAACATCTCGGAAGCCCGGGCCTTGTGTTGCATGCATGTAGTCCACCCACTTGGGATGTTCATTTTAGGCCAGCCTGCGCAACATGGCAAGACACACATCTAAAAAAACACACCTAGAGAACATATGTCCCCTTGAGAACACCTGTCCACTAGAGTGCCCCTTAGTCCTGACACTCTGTGATCAGTTGTTTCCTTTTTTTTTTTGTACCAGGAATCGAACTCAAGGCCTTGTACTTGCCAGGCAGGCACTGTTGCCACTGAGCCAGATCCTTGGCCCTCTAGTATTTTTTTAAGCAGGCAGTGGAACCACTGAGCTAAATCCCTGGCACTACTATTTTTTTTAATTAAAAAAATTTTTTTCATGACAAAGAGAGTAATAATAGTTAATATATTGTGCATCGGGTACCAAGAAAAAAAAAGCGAGGGATTTAGTTCAGTGGCACCATGCTTGCCTTGCAAGAGCAAGGTCATGGGTTTAATCCCTGATACAAAAAAAACACACATACACATAAACACACAAGCACACACACACACACACACACACACTGTTATACTGCCCATAATTTTAAAGGTAGTTACTCAGCCAGGTATGGTGGTATATGCCTGTAATCCCAGTACTTGGGAGGCTGAGGCAGTAGGATTGTCAGGAATTCAAGGCCAGCATGGACCATACAATGTGTTCAAGGCTGCTCTGAACTACATGGCAAGAGCCTCAAAAAAAAGTTATCAGAGCACAAGACATAGACAAAAAAGACTCTTACAAAGAAACAAACGGGTAATAGGACAAAGCATTCTTTACAGTGAACTAAGAAAAACTAGTAGTATAAGTACATAAAGTGAGCATATATATTAAGATATTTTTGAAACAATGGAGTAGGTAATTTGAGGAATTATTTGATTTATTTATCACCTATTTTGCTTTTTTTTTTGGTACCAGGGATCGAACTCAGGACCTTGTGCTTGTGAAGCAGGCGGAGGAACCCATTTGCTCTTTATTTGTACATATATTTGAGTTTATCGCATAAGAGAAACCATGCGATATTTAAGCTTGTGTGTCTGACTTATTTCACTTAACATTATGTTCTCAAGTTGCATCCATTTACCAATGAATGCCTCAAGTTTATCTTCCCTTATGGCAGAGTGGTGCTCTGCTGCGTATAGGCATAAACACCAGCTCTGTGGTCAGTTCTATGCTTTCAGAGGCCACCAACACGATTAAGTGTGTTTGGAACAAGATGACAAATGAGCCATGAGAGACCATGGCTCCCAAACAGTGACTAGGAAAAAACAAACTGCTGCTAGTAAATATTTCCAAAAAACAGCAGTAAGTTATAAGGCCAATCTTTAAACATGCGAGGGGCTAGCAGAGAACAAGACCATGAGATTTGCTTTGTGCATACAAGAAGACAGGACTGATACCCTAGAGAGAATTCCGAGACAGAGAAGCCCCTGGAAAGCCAGACAACTCCCAACAGCACTGCACTGGGAAGCAGGGCACTGGCCACCCCTGGAGAAATCCCAAATGGGCAGATGACTTCGTCCAGGAAAGCTGCCCCTGGGGCACAGTGAAAGGCACATACAGGTTCTTAATAACTGTCCCATCACATGCTCCTCTCCAGGAGACCCTGCGGGAGGCGGGGGCCAGGGCCCTGTGGTGACTCTAATTCAGTGTTCCCCAATCTGGTCTCCCACAGCCTCACCAGCAGAGGGCTCCATGAGCAAACATTTAGGAAATGTGTATCCTCTACTCTCATTCTGGGAGTTTTCAAAAGAACCCAGAAAAGATCTTGAAAAGTCTGTCTTGAGCGCAGAGGCCTCTGGACTCAAACCCACCAAGGGAATGAGTGGCCACTGCATGAGGAGCAAGCTTCGAGCGCCAACTGAGGAAAGGCTGCTACCACCGGAAATCCGCCAGCAGAAAGAGCTACTCTCGGTTTCTAGATGCACAAGTCTCCTTTGGTCAGCATTCCGTGCCCAGAGAGCATCTCCTCCTGGCACAGACCATGGCCTGCCAGGCAGCCCTCAGACACCAGACCAGCAGCCCTGGTGGCGAGGATTGCTCTGACTGGAAAGTGTGATCCCCAGAGGGTAGTGGCTCGGTGGGATCCTCCCTTCCCCTCGGCATCGCTCACCTCTCAGAACTTGGACAATGTTGCGCCCTAGCTTACTACAATTAGCCTAATTCCATCACAGCAGCTTCTAGAAACACCTGTTTGGAGTCACCGTGTAAGCAATGCCTACAGGACACCTGATGCCTCACTGTCATGGGGTGCACGGCTGGAGGGACTGAAAGGCAAAAAGACTCACCATCCAATTCGCTCCCAACACCGCCGCTTGCTGACCTCACAGGTAAGCGCAGCTTCCCACAGGTCCACATCGGGGGTCATGCTTGGTTCACACTGGGAATCAGGAGTCAAATTGGAAGCCGACTGGAACCCTTCATCTTCCCACTGATCCACGCTCTGAGGGACCTGGAGACCACAGGAAAGAGTAAACCTCTATCTATTCCTGTCTGAATACCTGTATGGGATAAATTCCAGGAACTTTATCCACATGCTTCTACTTACTCACCAGAGGGGCAACCCGGCAGAACATTTCTTCTGCTTTTCTCAAGCACATATGCATAGCATAATAAATCACTTACAGAATTAAAATATACACTATGGCTACCTATTTTGAGTATATTTATTTACTTTACTTTTTTGAGACAGGACCTCACTATGTAACCCTGGCTGGCCTTAAAGTCATGGCAATGAGCCTCCTAGGTCCTGGAATCACAGGTGTGAGCCACCACACCTGGCTTAAACACCTTACAATGAAATGTCTTTCACCTGAAAGTTCCATTTTTGGGGAAACATAAAATCACACTAGATATAGAAAAATTTGTGTACACCATGTTTGCTATAGCATTGTTTCAAAAGAAACTAAACATTTCATAATGAGGAAATGACTAATAACAGTGTATCCTTGGCTAGGTGTGGTGGCACACACCTATAATCCCAGCACTCAGGAGGCTGAGGCAGAACTGCCACAAGTTCAAGGCCAGCCTGAGCTACATAATGAGTTCAAGGCCAGTCTGAACATAGCAAGATGCTGTCTCAAGTAAAACAAAAAAACAGTACATCTGATAGTCACAAACAGGAAAACTGAGTGATCCACTCCTTTCTCTTCATTCAACTGTGGGCACAGCCCGCTCTGGTGATTATCCATGTTTAAATTTAGGAGGCCATGACGCCCTAGGTGGCTGGTCTTTAGTTCCAACGCCAGTGAGACAAAATGAGAGGTACTTGTAGTCAGGTGTCTGATCGCAATAGGAGACACCTGAAGTTAAAGGTTTCTGACCCTTAACATATACTAGAAGCCTGAGTCATTTGGAGGCTCGTGGAGAGTTCCTCTTCCTAGATTCCTTTTCCTTCTCGTGTTGCTGCTGCCATCCTATGATCTTCAATAAACATAACTACTTACTACAAGGTGTACATTTGACAATTCTTTCCCTGTCATACGCAAGAACCTGGACTATTTTGGCCCACTCAACTGTAACTATCCTTTCAAAGACTTCTACAAAGCAATAAATACAAATAATTTACTCTACTGAGAAAAACATCCAATGTTTATAAGAAACAGACTAAATTGCATGCATATCATGAACAAATATTGTCACATGTGGGTGAAATATGGCTTCTGCAACTGACCAAGAGACTTTATTTATTGGTACCAAGAATCAAACTCGGGACCTTGTGCTTGCAAGGCAGGTGGTGGCACCATTTCTTTTGTATTTGAATTAATTTAAATAGCAGCTCCAGAAGGCAAAAGAGACTTAACATGCCCAGTAGACCAGTGCTTTGGCCTCCCTGCCCTCTCAGCAGCTCTGCCTTGGAGTGAAGACCCCAAGACACCTGAGGACCTGAACTGGAGCTGCTCCACCTTTACTAGGATACAAGAAAGGACAAAGACAAAATTTTCCACGCCCTTGGAGAGAAACAAGAAAAAACAAACACAACCTTAATGGCCAGTCCAGAGAGGTCTGCACTGTCTGGCACAGGAGGAAGGTCCAGTCGCACATCCATGTCGTAAGTGCGGCTGTACACAAGAGCACCGAACAGCGAGACCCGGGTGTCTCTCTCAAACCTGTCACCACAGGGGTCACCAAATGAGAATAGACCGATGGTGGGCAGGGCGGTGCCTGGAGCCGCCTCCATCACCTTAAGTGATTCCTGGACCATGTTGTGACACAAATACTCCTCTCTGGAGATGAAGGACTGAACGTCCATTTCAAACACGCTCAGATCATAACAGTCGTAGCCACTGTAAGGAACGTTTCTCCCTGCGTGCTTGTTGTTAAAGAAATAGTCCCGTTTTCTCTGCAGGATTTGAGGGGGGCCACTGCCCGCCAGCTGAACCAAGAGGTTCAACACGGACCCCACCTCCAGCAGCGGACAGCAAGGGCCGGCCTCCAGCCCCTCCACCAACTCCTCCAAGCGGTCGGCCTCGGGGCCCAGGCCGCCCACCCTCAGGTCGAAGGACAACATGAGGACCTTGTTTCTCACTGGGAGCTTGGACAGGTCGGGCTGCAGGGGGCGAGAGTCCTCTTGGAAAAGGTTTGTGAAGAGCGCATTGTAGGCCACCCTCTTGAGACTCTGTTTGGCCCTCTTGCGATCTACACTGCGTTGCCCCGGGCGAGGCTGCGCAGCGGGCAGGAGGGCCTCGCACAAGTCGTCGAACAGCTGGGTGATGCTGGCCATCACGCCCTGAGGCAGGAGAGGGCAGCCGAAGGCCGAGCGGTGCTGACACAGGTCGGGACGCAGCCAGCAAGGTTGGCGAGG
>NW_022900931.1:526449-531873 GCF_012274545.1 Fukomys damarensis | reverse complement strand
GCGCCGAGGTCTCGGGCTGCTCTGGGAAGCCGCTGCGGGGCACTCCCGGGGCAGACGGCTGGGAAGGAAGCTCCGGAAGAAGCGCAGAACCGCTAGGCTAGGAGTCCCCGCGCCCCTCCGTGGACTCTGAGGCCGCCACCCGCAGCATCTCCCACCGCGACTGCAGCTGCGCTCGCAGGCTCATCAAGGCCTGGCGGTCCTCCAGAGACGCCGCCAAGAAAGGGCCCAGGCTGGGTGGCGCCTCTCCATACAGCGCCCGGACAAGGACCTGCGCAAGTTCAGGTGCAGATTTCTGGGACAGAGAGGAGGCGAGGCGGGGACAGTGATTACCTGGTTTTTTTCAGCACCCACACACAGCCTTCCACCCTTCCAGGCTCACCTCCTCAAGGAGGGCCAGGACTCGGCCCCCCGCTGGCCCCCGGAGCACTGCAGCCAGGAGAGCAGCCTGGGGCTCCTGGAGGCCATGGTCAGGCCCCAGCGCCACCAGCACCAGGTCAGGCTGGAAGCCATAAGCCATGGGCAGCACCAAGCCAAAGATGCAGCTCTGGAACCCTCCAGTCGTCTGTGGAGACAGCAGTAGAGCCCAACCCCCTCGCCTAGGGGACACTTTCCTGCTGGCTTCTGCCACCCCACTTCCCAACCTCAGAATCCCTGGAGTCTTGAGGGGCCAGGGCCTGCGGGTGCTCCTGACCATTGCAGGGAGTACCTGCCCCGCCAACACAGTCACTCACCTCTGGCAGTGGCATGGAAACATGGAACATGGACACTGTGGCTGCTTCCTTGCCCCGGATGTTAAGCCACAGAATTCTCCTTCCAGGGAGAAACCAGGGACATGTGCAAATATGTTTGAGCATGGACAGGAGAGAAGAACTCAAGGCCACCAGTAGAAAAGTAGAAAGACCCTCTGGCCCCCTCCCAAACACCAAATGAGGAAGGTAGAATTCTGTACTAACAGTGCCCCACCCACAGGGGCCTGCAGTCAAAACACTGTCACGAGACTCTCCACCTGCACAGTGAGAGATATGTGACCTAAGAGTAATACCCATCATCAGCAAGGTCCAGTGGCCGATCCAGATGTCCCAACACCACACAGAGAACCCTGAAGAAGAGTCAACCAAGGCCAGGCTGTGCTCCACACTGCCCAGAGTCTATTCCCAGGACCCAATCCATGTGGCATTCAGGGAAGGGGCACCCATGGGCCAGCTGAGACTCACCTCTGGGCTCCAAGAGACAGAACTCGCTGAATGGCCACATCCAAGTTGGCTGCTGCAGCAGGTGCTGAAGTGGCTGCCATTCCACTGTTTACCTGTGGGGTGAGGTAACAGCCAACTCTCAAATGAGATAAACATCCATTCACTGAGCTACATTCCCGCCCCTTTTATTTTGAGGTGGGGGGGGTATCACTAAATTGACCCAGCTAACCTCAAACTTGTGAACCCAATTCACGCTTCCAGAGTGCTGGGATTATAAGCATGAGCCACCACGCCCAATTTATTCCCACCTTCACTTTCAGTTTTGGTTTTTGTTTTTTTTTTTTGAGACAGGGTCTCACTATGTATTGAGACTGACCTGGAACTTGCTTTGTAGCCCAGGCTGGTCTCCAACTCAGTGATCCTCCTGCCTCAGCCTCCCAAGTGTGGGGATTACAGGAGTGAGCCACCAAGCCCGGCTAAAAATTGTTTGTTTTTTTGTTACTTTGTTTTTGGTACCGGGGATTGAACTCAGGTCCTTGTGCTTTCAAGGCAGGTGGCAGAAACACTGAGCTAAATCCCTGGCCCTCCACCTTCACTTTCAAACCCTGACTACATACATTACTGTTAGACCTGTTACACTGTGAGGTCAAGAGAGGTTTACATTCTACGTCTGTAAACAAGATGCTTAAAACCAAAGATGAGTTTAACCACTTTCCCTCTTTCTCAAAGAGCAATTCCCTGGGCTGCTCTGAGATCAATCCCTGCCCAAGGTACCCATGTCCCTGTGGTCTGCAAACACAGCCCTCCTGGGTCCACAACCACCCCAGCCCCTGCCCAGCAATCCTACCTGCCCATCCAGAATCCCATTTAAGAGGTATAGGAGCTTCCCAAGTGCCTCATCCTGGGCTAGGGATTCATGTGGCCTATGATGGGCAGACCAGACACCAGGTGACAGCACATCAGTCACAGATACAGACACACACGTGATCATGACACTCTCCCCAGCCTGTCCTGCCCACCTGGCCCAGGCTTCTGTCTCCCACTTTGGGGATGACCCCTCCTGACGAAGCACATGAGGGGATAGAGCCAGGGTAGTGTCTGCAGCAGTCAGGGTAATAGCCATTCGAACAGGGGGTGTGGGGTGGAGATGCTGCTGATCCAGGAGGAAGCTCAACGAGGCCACCTCTGCCTCTGCCTTACAGATAGGATCTCCAGGCAGTGGCGACAGGGGCTTCCCCTCTGTGGAGTGGGTGCTGGTACTTAGCACAGGGGCCACATCTAGGGGAGAGTCAGAGTCAAGATCACTGTATAAGACCCTGAGGTGGAAGCCACCAGCCTAGGCCTAGGCTGTGCTGACCTTGCTGTCGGAGGCTCTTCCAGTGAGGGGCCTGGGCTGCCCGGACATTCTGGATGGACTCCAGGGCACTGTGGGGAGAAGCAGAATGGAGACTGGAGCCTGCCTCCTACTCCAGGCCTTCCCAACCTGCGCCATTCTCACCTGTGACATGGCACCATGGGCCCCGACAGGACAGGCACAGGGTCACCCAGCAGTGCCCGCACCGTCATGCACACCGACTGTGCCAGGGACTCCAAGTGGTAGCCACCCTGGGAGGAGAGTGGAGATGGGAAGGGGAGGAGTGTCCCTGGGGTGGGCTTACTACCCTGGGAAGGGCACCCCACCCCTCTGGCCCAGGCACCCTCCAGCTGCCCCCTGCAGTCACCTCCAGCACTGCACAGATACGGCCACCAGCCAGCACCTGCAGCAGCTGTGTGAGGTGGCCAAAACACTCTGGTGTGGCCTGCATCTGTCCCTGGAACCAGAGCCATGTGTGAGGGGGGGCCTGGGCTCTGAACACCAGAGGCCCCCCCAGCCAGGCCAGGCCCTTACCTCTGGGTCCCCAATGGCTGAGTCAAATCCTGCTGAGATCAGCACCAGCTCAGGGTCAAACTATGGGTGGGGAGGCAAGAAAGAGGCTGGAGCCTGGGTAACAGGAGGGCCGCATTCTCAGGCTAACCCCCTCCTGAGACTCCAGCCCTCAGAGCTGTGCCATGCAATGACAGGCTCACAGCCTTCCTCCTTCCTTCACGGAACTCTGGGCAGGCATGAGGTACCCTGCTCTGGGGGACATCCAGCACACAGTCACCTCAGAGGCCAGCGGGAGCAGCACATGCAGGAAGGCAGCCAGATAGTCAGCGTTGCCCATTCCAACCTGCAGCATGGTGGAGGGAAGGCATCAGCAGGCAGCCCTGCATGTTGGGTCTTTACCCTCAGGGACTCAGGCACTGGGGGGATCTACTGGGATGCACCAGCCTAGATTCTGGAGGCCTGGAGCTAGGGGGCACAAGAGGTACAGCCAAACAGGTGGACTGGGTGGAGGGTCCCAGGTCGAGGGTGGGCACCTGATTCCAGGGCAAGTTGACAGTGAAGCCACGGCCCTGTCCCTGCCCAACAGTGTCTGCGTCTGACTCTGGCAGGAAGGGCCAGAAATGTCCATGCTCATAGCGATGCCAGGAGAAGTAAAGGACACTGTTGAAAGCCAGCCAGGCCACTGGTCAGAACCCTTGGCCTTGTAAATAACCCTGACCCCTCAGCCCATGGCTGACTCCCCCTTCCGATTTTTCTAGGTCACACTGTGCACCCCCAAGAAGGATTGCAGGGAAGGGTCATGTCCCCAAACTCAGCTCACCTGGGGTCATCCTCGAAGATATACTGGATACCCTGGCCATGATGGATATCCCAGTCAACAATGAGAATCCTAGGTTCAAACGGCACTAGGGGTCATGGAAAGGTGGGCCTTCTCACCTCCAGGCCACAACCCAGCCAGGATAGGAAGGGGCTGAGTGGGTCTAAGGCACCTGCTCCACCACTACCTGGCAGGCCCAGGGCCCCCCATCTTTGCAGCCAGCCTGGCACACACCTGTGCAACCCATGTTTCCGCTTGGCATGTTCGGCTGCTATAGCCACATTGTTAAACACACAAAATCCATTGGCAGCTGCCCTCTGGCTGTGGTGCCCAGGAGGCCTGAGGGTGAGAGTGGGGTATGGGGCAGAGCAAGGTCATCCTGTCCCCTCACAGGGCCACTCACGGGAGGCAGCCAGGTGAGGGGGGTCAAGCGCACCTCACCAGGGCAAGCCCATTGTGCACGGCTCCAGTCAGCACAGCATCCACCAGCTGCAGCACAGCACCCACGGCCAGGCGGCCACAGTGAAAGGTGCTCTGTGGGACAGAGGGTGCAGATTAGCCACTGCCTGCCCTCCTTGTGCCAGGTCACCAACTGCCAAGCACAACAGGTTAGGCTGGCCCTGGGGTTCTGGCAGTAGCAGCAAGCTGAGCTTGCAGGGCACAGACAGGTTGTCAGCAACGAGGTGACACAGGCACATGGGTCCCTATCTGGATGGATGAGCATGCACAGGAGTACCCCAGCGACACACCGGGTGGAAGTAGACCGCATCGTACTGTCTAGAAAGTGCCTGGAGCTCCTCTGTCCCCAGAGTCTGGGTCCCCCGAACCAGGGCCACGTATTCTGGGCTGGAGAAAGGCAAGCAGGCAGGCAGGTCGTCAATAGGCACAAGGGGCAGAGGACGGGTTGGGGTTCCCAGTACCAGCGCCCACCACTGCTCCCTCTAGCGCAGAGCCCAGGCTCCTCCCAGTGGTGAAAGGGACACATGGGAAGGGCTGCTTCGGTGCTCATAGGTTCCTCTGACCTGTGCACCAAGCCCAGCTCTGCCTCCGAGGCCTCTCGGGCTGTCACGTGCAGACACCTCTGCTCCAGGCCACACTGCCGGAGGCTGCCCAGAGCTGCTGCCAGGCGCTCAGGACACTCGATCTTGCACTCCGAGCTGGGGCAGACAGAACACTCAGTGTCCAATATCTCCTCCTAGGCCCTACCCCGACTAGGTCACACTTACTCGTCCCACAGCAACCGAGTGGCCATCATGTCCTCGTGATACACGAGAGCAGTCCCCATAGCTAGACGGTGGTCACTGCGCTACTGTCCTCTGGAATGGCACGCCCTCCTCTGGCAAATGAATACACTGTCTGTCCCCGCCCCCCTTACAGCCCGGGGACAGCTCAAAGCCTGGGATCTGGCTGGGACGGAGCTCGGAAACGGTGCCAGCAAACAGTCCCAGGGTTCCCTGGGATCCCCGGGGTAGCTTCCTGTCTGCACTCAGGTCCGGCCCAGAGTCCCCACCCCCCAGCGCCGCCCCGCCCCAGTCCCCACCCCCCCT
>NW_022900931.1:518269-526433 GCF_012274545.1 Fukomys damarensis | reverse complement strand
GCCCCGCCCCGCCCCAGCCCCCCCCCCCCCTCCAGCGCAGCCCAGTCTCTCGGCGCGCCGCTCTTCCGGAAAAACTTCAGACGACTCCTCCCCGCAGGGTGACCCCGTGAGGCGGGCACGGCGACCCCGGGAGCCACCGGGCCAGGGCTCAGGATTGGCCGGGACCCGAGAGTGTGCAGGGGAGCGGGGATGGGAGGGCTACCCGGCCCAGATGGGGTCTGCACCGCAGGGCCACCCCAGACTTTAGGAAAGGTCTGCCGGGATGAGACTCTGGAGCTAAGAAGACCTCAGACCGAAACACCAGCTGGTCAGGAGGAAGGCAGAGGCGAGACAAGGCGGGCGACGGGACGTAGGGTAGGGGACAGAGCGAGGGGGCGGGGGGGCTGGAAAGTGCACGCCACATCCCTAGAGCAAGGCGACCTAAGGCTTCGGAGGAAGGCCTCTGGGCGGCGACTGTACCGCGGCTGACAAAGAGCTCAAATCAAAATCCTGCCACCGGCCCCGCCCTGCGCCGGGCGCGTGCCAGGTCCCGACGCTCAGCCCGCGCTCCGACCAGCCAAAGCACACGAGGATTGGCCACCCAGGCCCACGTGTCACACGGGGCCGAATCTGCGATCCGAGGACCACAGCCCCGCTCCCGCCGACTTTGCGCGTGCGCACTCGGGGGCGGGTGTACAGGCTGCCCTCCGAGCTTGCGAGGGCCTCGAATGACCTGCAGGGGGCGCCGAGCGCTCACCGGTACCTCCCGGGGCGTGGCTGAGGGAGTGCAGAACCGGCCCTGGGCGCCATCATTCGGAGGCTATTTGTCCCCTCCCTAACTCGGAGCCTTGATCCGAGGAAGAGTTGCGCCAGCTCCGGGTCGGGCTCCAGGTGCCAAGGCTAGCTTGGACCGTAGGCCTGAGATAAAGGCCTCCCCACACACAGGAAAGGAGGAACCGGCCTTAGTGTGATGGCCGAAGGCCTACTGGAAGGGGGCGGGGAGGTACCGACTTTCTGACCCGGGGCAGAAGGCGAGCTCTGGAGCTCTGCAGCTCAGGAGCTGAGCCCCGGCCACCTCCTTAGTACAGGTATTAGCTAGGAGGCGCAGAGCCAAGGCATCAGGCCACACAGAGTGGGAAGTCTACAAAAGGGTTTATTTTCTTCCAGCCAGGTGGGCACAGCAAAGAGCTAGTTTACATTCTTGGCTGGGGTGCAGGAGTGTCCACAATGCCCCCCCAAAGCCCAGGGGAGCTAGTGTCCCTGAACTGTTGTCCTGACCCTTCCCTCTCCCTTCTCCCAGCCCTGCCAGCCCTGAGGCTTTCTGCTGCATCCTGGCAGAGGGGTTGACTGTCCCAGGGGCCAGAGGCCAGCCCAGGTAAGCAGGGGCCTGTCCTGTGCAGAAAGTGGAGCAGGGAGTAGGACAGTCCACAGATTGAGGATCTGCTGAGCCTCTCCAAACCCGGGCAAGGTCAGGTGGTAACCAGGGTTCCTCTCCCAAGGAAGGAAGGCTAAGGGTTGAGGCCCCTAGCCAGGCTCCTTAGGGTGTCCCTGCATCACCCAGAGGTCTTCACAGGGCTGTCTCCTTGGCGGCCCTGGCCCCCAGCTGCCTGGGAGGCTTGAAGCTGAGCACTTCTTTATAAGTGACACCTGCAGAAGGTGAGAGGGACAGTTGGCCTTTGCTTTACCGTGGGCAGAAGCCAGGGCTCCTAGGCTTTCCTCTAATCCTAACTGGGCCAGGTACAGTTGGGAGTTTGTGTGGATACTGCTAAAAAGCAGATTTTTCCCACAGAAACAGAAGGAGCAGGAGCTTGTGTGTCTGTCCAGGGGCCCCATGGTAAAAGCAAGATCTCCCAGCCACAGTGTGTGTAGGTGGGGACCACAGGCAGGAACCTGTGGCCTGTGGTTTTTGAGTTATCTCGCTTGGCAGCAGAAGCCTTTCATCACACAGAACCAAGCCCATGACACAGCAGAGAGGCAAAAAGCTCCTGCAAGAGGTGCAGGGAGCCGTGATGTGAACACCTCAGTCTGCCCAGGCATGGGAGTGCAGCCTTGGTTCTGAGACAGACAAAACAAGGCCTGGAAGTCAGTGGCATGGCCCAGTGCTGACCTGTGCCCTCAGACATGCTGGACCCTGGACTGAGCTGCATAACCACCTGCCATTCTGGAGCACATTGGGGCTCAGGTGCAGGGGAGGGGAGGTCTCTGAGCCCACCTGAGGGTCATCCTTAAAGAGGAAAGGCAGGCCCTCAGAGTAAGAGGACACAGCTGGCACACAGCCCCAGGGAGCAGATAAGCTACCACAGTGGGGTGTGAATTACTCAGAGGGGCTGGGGGGGGCTACAAGTGGTGGGCCTTCCCTTGCAGGCAGGACAGGAGGAGCATAAGGCAGTAGAGGTGGCAGGGGTCCTGGAATGGGGTAAGGAGACACAAGGGCAATTCAAGAGATGTGAGCAGAAACCTGGGGACATGAGGAGGGGGCTCCAGGATCTCTGACCTAGATACCAGGGAGGCTGGGCCACTCAGGGAAAAGCCAGTGGGCACTGCTGCTCTAAACTCAGAGCTGCTCCAAAGTTCCTGGGCTCATCCTGGACCACCCTCTGTACCAGGGTTTGAGGCCCTGCCAGAAACATCCTTGCCACTGCTCCAGAGGTCACCTTAGCCAAGCTACGCAGCCCCGCACTCCCATCCTCTCCCTCACTGGACCTGCACAGGGTAGAGACATGGGCCTGGCCCATACCCCCAACTCACGCTTCCACTCATCCAAGGTGAGGTCCACGTCATCCACGGAGTCATCATACTTTTGGGCCTTGGGCTCCTCTTCTGTGTCATGCAAGGACTCAAAATAGGGATGGGCCAGCGCCTCACCTGCTGTCACACGCTGCTCCGCATCCAGCACCAGCATCTTCTCCAGGAGGTTCACAGCTGGGGAGGGTCACAAGCTAGGTCACGGGCAGGTCTCACACTCAGGGCCCGACTCCCCAACTACCCGGTCCTACCCATGGGGCTGGCATTGGTCAAGACAGAGGCAAAGTCCTTCTTCTCCAGCTCAGGAAGGCCCTTCATATAGTTCTTAGCCTGTGCAGGAAAAGAGTGAGGGCCCAGACCCAGGCCCGGGCCCAGAGCCAGCTGGCTGGCCCACCTAATCCCCCACAGACCTCTGCACTCTGCAGTTTCTGCACAAACTCAGCAGGAGGCGTCCCCGTCACCTTCATGATCTCCTTCAACTGGTCCAGGTCTGCACCAAGGTCAGGAGCAAAGCACAGGGCCAGAGGGCAGGGCCCACACACCCATACACCCACCCAACACTCAGGGCAAGAGCCCCACAGTGCCTCAGTGAGAGGATACGGTCATTGCCCTTGAACAGTATCTTCCCTGTAATCATCTCTGCCATGATGCAGCCCACCGACCAGATATCCACTGAGACAAAAGCCCCGTCAGTGTCCCATGGGCAAAGTGTGGCATGCGTAGACATAAGGGATAAGGTAGGGGTCCGGGCAAGGAGGGTTTGACCTGCCCACGCCCTCACCAGGCTCCCACCCCAACTTAATAACCTCCTTAGGGTCTGCAGTGCTCTCTATCATGAAACGGAAGCTGGGGTGTGGCTCAGTGTCAGAGCTCTAGCCTAGCACATGTGAGGCCCTGGGTCCCATCCTGAGCATCACAGAAACCAGGAAGGAGGCAGGTGCAGTTCAGGGGGCCCTGAACTCAATGCGGGGGCCCTCACCCGTCTGTGTGTAACGCATCCAATTCAAGATGACTTCAGGTGCCCGGTACCACCGGGTCACCACGTATCCCGTCATCTCACTGTCTGCCTGTCGGGCCAGGCCAAAGTCCAAGATCTGCAGGAAGAATTGCAGATGCAGGGAGTGGAAGAGGTAGCTGTGGTCCCAGAGAACCCAAGGGACCTGGCCTTCTGACACCCTAGCAGGGCTCAAGGTCACGGCGTTAGACCCCAAGGTTTCTCCCTGGCTCCTCACAGTGCATTCAGACAGACCCATTTGAGGGACAAGTGCCAGGGTTCTCTTTACCCTGCTCCACCATCCCCAGTTCACCTTCAGGAGTCTCCACAGCCCAGCCTGGGTCAGGCATGGGAGCTGGGGGTGCCCCCTACGTCACTGAGGTAGGTATGGAGTATGCCCAATGCCACCCCAAGTACCTCAGTCATGGCCCATCAGCTGCTTAGCTTGGGCCCAGATGCCCTGGGCCTTGCCCTCTGCCTGGGCCTGGAGCTGGCAAGCGCATGGGCATGTGGAGAGGACCCCGTGCCCCACCCCGGCCACCCTCCCCTCCCAGCCACACCTTCAGCTCACAGTCCTCATTCACAGCCAGGTTGCCGGGTTTCAGGTCCTAGGCAGAGGAAAGGCGACCACTGTGCCCTGTGACCTCAGCACAGGTGAGGCCTAGGGCCGGGACAGTACCCTCAGGGGCCACCAGACGGGGCCTGGCCCTTTGCCTCTACAGCCTTTTGAGGAAGAGTACAGGGGCTGGGTCCACAGGGGTTACTTGCAATAGGACCATGCGTGGGACCCAGTGTGTACCCCACACGGGCCCCACTGTACCTTTCCTACATGTGGGAAATGGAGGTGGGGACTGAGCCCCTCTCACGCCCGCAGCCAGGGAGGGGGACTTACCCTGTGGATGATCCCAGCAGCATGAATATACTGTGGGGAGGAGGCAGAAGCCATCAGCCCAGGGACCCCAGCCGGAGCCCTGCGGTCCTCTTCCCATTGCCGCCCCTAAAGACCCCACCTTCAGCCCCTTCAGCATCTGATACGCAAGGAACTGGATCCGGTCTTCGCTCAGTGTCTCGTGCTTCATGAGCTTGCCTAGATCGGTGCCCATGAATGGCATTACCAGATAGCTGTGGGAAAGGACTGGGGGCATTAGTGGGCAGGGCCTGGCCCTGGATCTTGGCCAACACCCAACAGGGCCCAGGCTCGGACCCTAGAAGACCCCACCCCAGCAGCAGCTCCTCAGGGTCCTGCAACAGCCATCCCCCCAGCCTAGGGGGTGCCGTGGCTCTATCCAGCACTGGTCCCCCAAGGCACTCTCAGCAACACCCCACCTTCTCAAACATGTGCCCACACCTATTCCAGCCACACTCCCCAGCAGGGGGCACCAGGGTTTCTGAATGTCCAGATGAAAGGGGTAGGGAAGAGGGATTGGGGAGGGACACTAGAGTCAAAAGGATGGGCTTACAGGTGGAGATCGGGGAGTGGCATTAGCAACCCCAAAGGACACCAGGTCTGCTGCGGGCCCGTGATCTCTGCCATCCAGGCAACAAGGAACCTGGTGCCTGCCCCCTCCAGCCCTCCCCATGCCCACCCCTTGGCCTCCCACCAGTAGCAGTGTAAATCATGGCAAGGGCAGTGTTGGCCTCCTGGCTGCATCTGCCAACAAAAGTCAGCAGCTTTGGTTTCAGGCCATGCACTGGTGCCAGGGTCCTGAGCATGGGCCCTGCCTGTTCACAAACACCAAGTCCAAGGTTCACACCTCCAGTACTGTGAGAGGAAAGGCACCAGTCATGGAGACGGCAGAAGGCCTCAGCTCTGCCCGGGCCTGCCAGAGTCCTCAGGCCCCAGAAGCAATGGAATATAGCGTAGACTGTGGTGTAAGGCAGCCCCCAAGCCAGCCCAGAACCTAAAGCTAGCATCCAGCAGCCACTTGTGCCTCCCCCAGCCTGCCTGGCAGGCCCAAGTGGCACTCACAAATCTGTGAAGTCATCCAGTGTCTCATCAGGAGTAAAAACGTCCAGGAGCCCAATCACCTGGGGACAGGGTATTGGGCAGAATTTGGACCACAGAGAACAGAGGGCTAATGCCCCCAGGGTAGTAGAACACTCCCCCACACCCAGCTGTCCTTGTCTGTGCCCACGGGCAGCATGGCCCAGCCCTGGCACATCTGCCCACAGACATCGACTATTTTTGGATTGTGACAGCCGAGATCCTCCAGGGAAGGCGCAGCCCCATGTCCGCACTGGCTCCCAGCAGTCCCAGAGCTCTAGCCACTTTGCCTTCCCTCCCCCTGGTCCTCCTCTCGACCAAGCTGACCCAGGGCCAGGGTGGCGACAGCTCCCTGGGAAGAGCCAGCATCTAGCAGATCCTTCCTGGAGTGAAATCAAGAGGCAGCCAGACCCAGGCACCTAGAGCCCCTGGTTAAGGGAGATGGATATCAGCCATCCGTTGTGACACTGGCTTCCCCAGGAGTTGGGGGTGACAAGGTATGTAGCCTCTCTGAGGAATAACTAGAAGGGCAGGTGGGTATGGTATCAGAGGACACATGCACAGTGACTGAGGCCAGAGGAAGAGCACTTTGAGTCTGAGGCACAGGAAGGAAGGCCAGGTGGCCAAGGCCCAGCCAGGAGGAGCCAAGGAGAGGCCAGAGGGAGCCTGGGTAGAACTCACACAAGTACAAAGTCTGGCTTTGATTCCGAGAGCCACCACTCTGGAAGGGGTGAAACCAGGGTGTGACGGTGAATGTGACTGGCTGGCTGCCTTGTAGAACACAGTGGAGTGAGCAAGAAAGGACACAGGAGGTGGAGGGCAGCTGCTGACCACATGAGGCCAGAACGTGGATGAGGGGAGGAAAGGGCCTGGTGGGGGCCCAGGAGGACCCAGCAGTTTCAGGACAGGGACCTGGGTCCTGGAGGCTGAGGCAGTTCTGACAGAGGGACAAGACTTCTGTGCCTCTGTGATAGGGACAGAGGCCCCAGAGAAGGACAGGAGGGGCCCGAGGTGACCAAGGGGGAGCATGAGGCAGAGCTGGCTGGGGCCTATGGCAGCTCCCCACCCCCACTGAGTGGGACCCTCAGCCTCTCCTGGCCCATTTCCCGCTGGGAGCAGTGCAGGGCAGGTAGAGCCTCCCAGCTTTAGTTCAGGACACCCTGGAGACCACAGTGGCCAGCTGAAGATAGGGCGGGAGCCTGGCAGGGAAAGTGGGCCTCCAGCACTGTGTGGGTGACCCCAGCTAGCACAGATGGCGCTGGAGATGAGCAGTGACTGAGGGGCCCAGAGCCCTTGGCTGGACGGGGCAATGGACAAGCAGGCAGGGGGAGGGATGGAAGGAATGTGGGGGGACACCAAGGATGGAGAGCTACCCTCACGGCGTCAAGGCCCAGGTGTGGGCGGAGGTGACAAGGACCGGCCACAAATGGACATCACACAGAAAGGGGCCCCAGGGCCCGACATGGGGAGTTTAAGAGAACCGGGGTGGCTAAGAAGGGCCAGGAGCTAAAAGTCTGTCAGACTGTGGGCACAGGGACCTCATCCTCCTGATGACACAGGGTGTAAGTGGGGAGTAGGAGGGACTGAATTCATAGCCCCAGGAAAAGCAGCAAGAAGGAAGAGCTCCTTAGAGCGAGGAGTCCTTATACCCAGCAATGGCCACTGGAGAGGCCCAGGGACAGCCTCATGCTATCCCATGGACAGGACTGGAAACGAGACCCTACCCCCACTCCAGACCTGCAGTAATGCTCTCCAAACCTAGGCTCTCTTCGCTCACAGCAACCTCTAGGCCAGTGATGGCGAACCTTTTAGAGCTTTCAATGATACAAATCGCCCGCTTTGGCATGGTTCCCACCATTGCCTAGGCTCTGCTGTGGCAGAATCACAATGCCTGGCCTCGCCCTGCATTCCAGGGAACGCTCGCCTAGAGGGGAGACTCAGGAGCTGGACATCAGGGCTGGAGAAGGAGATCTGGGGTGGGGAAGAGGGAGGTGATCTTCCAGGAGGACCTCCTCTCCCCAGAACAGCACCCTCCCACCACGGGGGGGGCAGGCCCAGGTATGACGGGATGGTAGGAAGACCAGGCCACAGCGGATGTCACGCAGAATGGGGTCCAAGCCCAGGGCTACCCCACCAGGGTGAAGACTGGAGGAGGGAGGAGCCCTGGCTTGGGCAGGTCACTGACCCCTGACCTCTGGCCCAGGGCCTGGGCCGGGAAGGTGCCCACTCAGTCCCAAGCCAAGCGAGGGAGCGGAGAAGGGGGTCTGGCCCTGGGGCCCTCACTCCCTCCTGGTGCGCCGGCTGCCTGGGGCTGGGAGGGCACCTTCTGGTGGACATCCTGGCGGGCGCGCGCACTCACGTTCTCGTGGCGCATATGCTTGAGCAGACGCAGCTCGCGGTAGGCGCGCTTGGCGAACAGCTCGGACTGGAAAGGCCGGTACAGCTTCTTGATGGCCACCTTG
>NW_022900931.1:509847-517732 GCF_012274545.1 Fukomys damarensis | reverse complement strand
GTAAGGAGGGCGCTCGGCCCGCCGGCCACACCCCGAGACCTCCGCCCCGGGTCTTAGCCCAGCCCTTCGGGCTCCGTCTTTACCGCCCCCCTCCCGGGCACTCGGCCCAGCCTAGACACCCTGAGCCGGATGGCTTCCTCCCTCGTCCAGCGGTCACTGCCACCTTCCCAACACCACCCCCGTGGCACCCCGCTCCATCCCTGGCCTTTGTCCCTGAAGTCACCCCATTTTACCCCTGAGGGTGCCCCAGTGCTGGGGCTGGTCGGTCTGTGTCCCAGCACCCGTGTCCTGGGCATCCCCCTTTCTATATGAAAAAGAAGTATGCAGTCTCTACTCAGGGCACATCCCCAGCCCCATCTCTGCGGCCGCTGCCCACCAGCTTCCCAGGAGCAGAAGGCTGGTACTGTAGGTCCCCCTGGGCCCTATCATACCCACATCTCTCTCCCTCTCTGGCATGTGGGGTGCTCCTCCCACCATCTTCCCCACCCCTGCCCAGACTGTCCTTCAAAGCCCACTCCTGAAGCTGTCTGCCCAGGGCCCTGCGCCCTCCTGGTGGGCAGCTCCCTGGGGTCTGGCTCAGACCTGGACCAGATGCTCCTGGAGGCCAAAGCCCCCAGCCCTCCCACAGCCCAGATACAGATCCGAGGAGGGATGTGGGGCCCACCGCAGGAGCCCACTGGGCTGGTTGTAACAGGATCCCAGGGGCCCTGCCCCGCCTGCCCACCATGAATCAGCAGCTCAGCAGCCAAACTGGGCCAGGACAGCTTTGCACCTGGGTCTGTGACGGGTGACTGGCGCATTCAGGAGCGGCCTCTGACAGCCAGCAGAGGCAGCCTGGGGTCACTCGGGCCAGGGACATCTGTATCCTGTGCCCTTTGTGCCACATCCCTATAGGAAACCCCTAAACTGTCTTTACTCTTTGTGCAGCGCCCACAGAGCCAGCATCAGACCAGGCTCCTGAGGTGGAGCCAGGACCCCGGTTCAGTTCCTATCACCTGTGCCCAAACACCCAACTTGGCCCAGCCTGGTCTCCAGGGCTGCCCCCAGCCACATTGTCCAGGCCTCTGGAGGTCCAAGTCACAGGACAAGGGCATACACAGACTGTGCCCATGCCTAACATGCAGGAGCAGCAGATATCCCATGAATTCTTTTGTCCTTAAACAGGAAGGAAAAAGCAGCTATTTCTGATACTCCCTCTGGCTGCTGGGGAAGGGCAGATCTATGCTCCCATGGGAATCCAACTGACACCCTCCCCACCGCCAGTTGCCCTGACCACTGAGGAGAAAGACTGCATCTAGGCCAGGATCCAGCATGCCTATGGAGTCCCCCCCTACAGAGCAGGTGTGGTCAGTGAATGGCTATCACGCCCAGTGCTCCTCAGAGCCCGCTGTCCTCATCCTCCCCTGCCTGGCCTCAGGCCCAGGGAGCAGCAAGAGAGCCAGAGATGGCTGCTGGTCTCACTGGAGAACCACATTCTGGCTTGTGTTTAGATGTTCCCCAAAGCCTCAAGTGGTCATAGATAGAGCCTTTTCTGAGGTGGCTGGATCTAGACTATGTGACTCTGGAATTCATTCAAGGTGTAATGCTAGGCTCAAGGGCTCTAGGATTAAGAGTATGAGTGTTACCCTCCCTAAGTAGCCTGAATAAGATACAAGGGCAGAAAGACTAGGGTCCCTTGTTGCTTGTGCACGCCATGACTCTTCTCTGCGATGCCCCTCTGCCAAGCCACCCTGTCTTGGAGCCAGCCCATTACAGACTGAAACCTCTATAAATTGTGAGCTAAATAAACCTTTCCCCACTTAACTTTAGGTGTTGGGTATTTTGTCTCAGAAATGAGAAAAGTAACTAAGATGTAGCGTCTGGACAGTGTGCAGGTCTTGGGGAGCCGTACCAGCTGAAGATGTGTGGAGATCTATCTATCTACCCACTCCAAGCAGCAGGGCCCATGAGGGTGCAGTCCGGAATCTGGGACACAGACTGAGCAAGAGGGTACCCCCTTTATTGAGCATCCCTGGTGCAGGCACTTAACATCTGGACCTCCCTGGGTCCCTGGAGGCAAGAAGTCACCCCCTCTCCAGGGATGAGTCATTCCCCCAACATGTCTCCGAGCAGGGTCCCGGCCCAGGGGTTACTTGGTTGGCTCCATTCTGGGAGAAGGGAAGACAAGGGCTGGCCCATATACCAGAGCACCCCAGGTCTCTGGCTGTAGGACCACAACAGTAGTCAGAGGTAGCAAGAAGGCAGAGGTTTGTCCGCTCTTGGCCAAGGTGCAGGAGTGGAGTGTCCAGGTCCACACCCATGTGCTCTGCCTGCCTTAGCATCCTCAAGGTTGCACCCCTTGCTCCCCCAGCTGGCACTGTGTCCTCTGGAGCCTGCCATAGCTCCTGTGCCCAAGGAGGAAGCCCAGGCCTTTGCTCATGCAGATGCCTCAGGGCCCCTGAGCTCTAGGCTGGTCCTAACAGGGTCAGGCTCAGCACCCTTTGGGCATGAGGAGCTGGGGGTAGGGGAGGGAAGTGAGGCCACCAAGATCAGGCCTCCTGCTACACAGCCGCTGGCCCTGGGGCTCCCACATGCACACAGTCCTGCACCTGCCCTGACAGCAAACACAAGGAATACATATGTACCAACATGCACCAAAAACATGGGCTACAGGGAGCTCTGACTGGACATGTGGTGGTGGTTCCTGCCTTGCCACCCTCAAGGGATCTTGCCCAGCCTGTTGGGGCACTGGCCTTGCTGTGGCTCTCCGACTTGTGGCAGACCTTGGTACTTTCCAGGACAGCCCCTCACTTCCAACCTGAGCAGCTCTAACCACCACCTTCCCTTTCAGTCTCCAGGATTCTGGCCCATTTGGCCTCCACCCACCCCAGATACCCTCTAAGGCGGAGGAGATGTGGACATAGACACAGTTCCAGGGAGGCCTCTTTCTTGGGCATCCAGGTCCGCCCACTGTGAGGTCTCAGGGAGAGCCTAGTTGCTGGGACAGGGTGGGAGGACCAAGGAGGCCCAGGGAGTTCTGCTCCGACTCTTACACATGGTGGGCACACACTTGCGCACTCACACATCCGTAGACTCCCTTGAGGGCAGGAGCTCCCAGGCTAGGGTTGAGGGCTAAGGGGGCAGCTCAGGTCCCCCAGGCTGCTGTGTGGCCCTGCCCGCTGTCTCACTGCTCGATCTCCAGGCTGCTGGGCAGCTGCAGAGGCTCCGGGGGCTTGAAGCTGAGAACTTCCTGGTAGGTGAGCTCTGGGAGTGAAGGAGAAAGGTGAGCTCAAACCACCACAGTCCCCTCCCTCCGGGAGCAGCCTCCACCCAGTTGAAAGCCAAGACCTTCCCTGTGCTTCCCCCACCTGACCATGCTGGGAGTCTCCTGCAGGAAACAGGCAAAACCCTGCTCCAGGTGAAACAGCCCTCAGGACCTAGGCACGGCCCCGCCTCCTCTCCATGCCCCACCCTGCGCCCACCCTTCCACTCTTCCAGTGTTCGATCCTTGGCCTCAACGCTTTCATCATAGGGTTCAGCTTCTGGCTCATCATCCGGGTCATGGTACTGACTGAAGTACGCATGGGCCAGTGCCTCGGCAGCACTGACCCTCTGGTCACTGTCCAGCACCAACATCCTCCCAAGCAGGTCTACAGCTGCAGGGTGGGGGCCAGTGGGAAGGGTCAGCTTCACATCTCAGGCCAGAGGTAGACCCCAGCCTAGCCCCAGGGCCAGTCCTCACCCAGGGGGTTGGCTCCATGGAAGATGCTGCTGAGATCCTTCTGGGGTATGGGGGGCAGGGACTGGATGTATGTCCGGGCCTGGGGGTACATGAGAAGGGCCTGGGGCATTGTTTGGCCCCTACCTCCCTGACCAGAGAGCTGGGACTCATTCTTTCCAACAGTCCAGGCAGGTGCCAGGCAGACCAGAGACTTACTCCTCCTGGTATATGGTGGCTCAGTACTTCACTGGGCCCCAGAGGCCTGCAGGAACTTAGGCCAGACCGCTCCCTTCCCCATCCACCGCACTCCCCAAGGCTAAAGCAGATATTGGTGCTGTGATTTTGTCCTCATTGACCCTTGTTCCACCAGTGTTCTCCCCATTCACCTGTACCCCTGAGAGAGCTGGGATCTTCTTCGTCTGGGCCTATCCCACCCTGCCTATGTTCTCCACATGGTGCCCATCCATCTCCACGCCCCACACTCCCTGCCTGGTCAGCGCAGGGAGCTGGTGGTGACTGGCTGGGCAGAAACTTACGTGGTCTGAGGATATCTTTGCCAGAACCTCAGGGCTGGGTGTGCCTACCACCTCCATGATGCGCTTTAGCTGGTCAATGTCTACCTGGCTCAGGAAACACCTGCTGACCAGCTATGGACCTTCACCAGCCCCCAGCCCCCGGGGCATGGGGCACTGCACAGAGAGCAGGGACCTGAGGGCAAATTAGTAGGGGACAGAAGAATGGTCCAGAGCCCACCCCCACCCTGTGGAAAGAGACTCCAGCCTACCCCACTCCCCTGCCTGGCCCAAGGATACAGTCAGTTCCGGGGAAGAGAGCTTTTCCCTGGAGCAGCTCAGCCATGATACAGCCCACAGACCAGATGTCCACTGCAAAGAAGGTGGGGAGGCTGCATCAGTCTGCTCACCCTCAGTCTTTCCCTGGAGCTGGGAGGAGCCAGTGACCCCCAGTCACACCCAGGCCCAAAGACAGAAGTGCCCTTCCATACCCAGCCTGGAAGAGAGGGAGGAGTTGGCTCAGGCCCCAGGGGCAGAAGACACCCACCACCCACCATCCACCATGCTTTAGAGGCTCCTACGAAAATTGAGGCATCTTGCCTGTGCCTCAAAACCAGGCCTGCCCCTAGGATCCTCACTTTCCCAGTGTCCCCAGCCTGCAGAGGCTGAGGGTGGACTATACCTGTCTGGTTGTAGTGCATCCAGTTCAGCATGATCTCAGGTGCCCGGTACCAGCGTGTGGCCACATATCCGGTCATCTCCTCATCCGCCTGGCGCGCCAGCCCAAAGTCCAGGATCTGGGGGAACCACAGGCCTCAAGCCCTGCGGGTGCCTCCACCGCCCCCCAGCCCCAGTGCCCCTCACCCTGAGCTCGCAGTCCTCGTTCACAGCCACGTTGCTAGGCTTCAGGTCCTGTGGGGTGGGTGGGGCATGAGCGCAGGTGGAGTCCGCCAGAGACCCGCACCTGTGAAGGCACCTACCCGATGGATGATCCCGGCAGAATGGATGTACTGCGGGGGGGGGGCGGGGGGGGGGGCACGGGGAGCCTGGCCCGAGATGCTGGGGCCTGGCCCCAAGCCCGAGCCCTCACCTTCAGCCCGCGTCCCGGCAGAATGGATGTACTGCGGGGGGGGGCGGGGGGGGAGGCACGGTGAGCCTGGCCCGAGATGCTGGGGCCTGGCCCCAAGCCCGAGCCCTCACCTTCAGCCCGCGCAGCAGCTGGTACACGAGGAATTGGACGTGTTCATCGCTCAGTGCCTGGCACTTAACGATGTTGTTCAGGTCGGCGCCCATCAGGGTGGTCACTAAGTACCTGCAGCGGAATCGGGTCAGGTCAGGGGCAGGACCACCCCCGCCCCCCCGCCACAGAGCCTGAGCCGTGCACCAGGCTGCTCACACTTCGCCGAAATCCTCTATGCACGTGGCAGGCGTGAAGACGTCCAGAAGTCCGATGACCTGCACAGGTGGGAAGCCGACAGTTTCAGCCCTACGCATGGCCCAGGGTGGGCCAGTGGTATTTGTCTCCTCCATTAGAAACCGACCAATGCATCCACTGGCTCCGCCCTGCGGTTTACCCTGAGGGACCCACTCATTAGTCTCCTTTGGGCACGCCCTCCATAGGTCCACTTTCCATTGGTCATCTCGGACGCACCCCGCCCCTGGGCACGCCCAAAGACCCACCCACCCCGCGGGTTGCGGACTCACGTTCTCGTGCTTCAGGTGCTTGAGCAGCCGAAGCTCGCGGTATGTCCTCCGCGCGTGGATCAGAGACTGGAAAGGGCGCGACAGCTTCTTCACCGCCACCTTCTGGCGCAGCTGCGCGTCGTAGGCTGAACTGCAAGGCCCGAGAGACAGCGTGGGCGTGGGAGCAAGCTGAGCCTAGCGAGCCCCCAGGCTCAATGTCTGCTCCACAAACACCCCTCCACACGCTCCCTGGGGCGTCTCTTGTTCTGTGAGACCCACTTACAGTGAGGCCCGGTGTGGAACATGACTGGTCCGCTCACCCCGTGCACCCCCTGGACCCAAGAGTCTCACTAAGGAGTTCCAGAGCACTTTCAAAGCCCGTAAGCCCAATGGATCTGCATTTTCAGAATACTGAGGAGACCGGCCAGAGGTGGTGTTTTTGAGCCGAGGTCTCGCTATGCTGCCCAGGTTGGCTGCAAGGATCCTCCTGTCTCAGCCTCCAGAGTAGCTAGGAATACTGGCGTGAGCCACGACATCCAGCTTATAGGTGTTAGTTGCACCCTCCTTTGTAGTTTTCCTCCCGGACAGAAAGATCTGGCCAGCTGAGGGGGCCTCTGGGCCCACTCCCCAGGGCTGTTCTCCTTGTCTGTGGGCTTCCTATCCATCCTCAATGACATCCTCCTTGAAGGCAAACAGAACAAGATCCCCCACCCTCCTCTAGTCCCACTGCATCAGGATCAGGATGCAGCTGTGAAGGGGGTGATGGCATGTCCCTCTGTCCCTCCTGCTTGTCTTCTGCGCTGGGGCCCAGAGGGTGGTGGAATGAACCACCATCTCAGCCATGGCCGAGAGCTAGCAGGGTCCAAGTGACTGCTGGGCTGGGGGATGAGGGCCTGCCTGTTGATGTGGGACAGAGGGTCCTTTTGCCCTACTGAGTCTGTTGTCAAGTGACCAGGAGATACCCCCACACCAAAGCAGTGACCCGCAGCAAACAACACCAGGGATGCAGAGAGAGACCTGGGCCTCACTGGGGACTCCCAGACTGTCAGCCCGGAGGTGAGTCCTCACTAGCCACTGTCACATTGTCCCTGTGGCTTCCTGCTCTCCTGGTCTCTTTCAGCTGCCCTGGCCTGCCTGGGGTTCTGGTGGCAGGCATGCCCCACCAGCTTGGCCTCCAGGGGTCTGAGGGAGCCCACTCCTCAGACACCCCTGACACCTTTGCCTTTCTGGCCCCACCATGCCCATCTCTAGCAGCAGCCACCTGCCACTGGCCTCCTAAGCAACCCCACAATTCTGGGGTCCCCTTTTCGACATCCACACCCTTGAACAACCACCCTGCCAACAACTCAGTTGCAAAATGAGACTGCATCAGCCCTCCAGCCTAAGTGCGGGTGGCAGAGGCCTAACCCCAGTCTGAGGTGACGCCTGAAGATCCTATGGGTCGTGGGGACCCAGCTCCTTTCTGGGAGCACCTTTGGCTGGGGCAAAATTGGGGTGGCTATAGACTCCCCCCCGGGGATTGCAGGGGGAAAGGCAGGCGTCTTTGCTCAGGACTAACCCGGGTGTGGAGTCTGAGTCGCCTAGAAAAGTGGTGCGGAGGCGGGACCCGCAGAAAGCCATCCTAGGGGAGGGGTCCCGACTACCTCTGCTGGACGCTTCCAAACAATAGCACTTGCCCGGGTGGGGGGCACCGCTAGGCCCCCGGGGACGATCTGGCCCTGGTCTGAGAGAACCCAGTGTGGCTACCCAGGGCCTGGCCCCATTGTGAGCCCCAGGTTCTCTCCCAGTGAGGGTCCCTCGGGGGAGCCCCCTGGGAAGGAAAGTTTCCCGCGCACACCTTCCTCCCATTCATTCGCCGTGGCGCACAGGCCCGGGTGGAGGCAGGGCGGACCCCTCCCCACGCGGGTCCTCTCCGTGTGGGACCCCTTGCCACTCCCGTGGGGGACCGCGCCCCACGCGAGGCTCCCTGCCCCAGCCGCCACCCCTTGCC
>NW_022900931.1:492591-509473 GCF_012274545.1 Fukomys damarensis | reverse complement strand
GCTCCTGGCGTCAGGACCAGGGACAGCGGCGGTGCCAGGGCCTCGGGGCGTGGCGCCGCACCCTGCAGTCCCCCCAACGAGTCGCTGCCCCCCCCAAGCCCACTTGGTCTTTTCTGGTCCTGGGCTGCGCTGGAGCTCGGTCCTCAAGGCCGGAATGGGGACCACGTCCAGACAGAGGAGCACTTCCTGCCTAGTAGTAGCTCCTGGCTGCGCCCTGGAGAGGTGCGTGTGCGTGTGTGTGTGTGTGTGTGTGTGTGTGTGTGTGTGTGGCCGGGTGGCCCTTTTCAGAAAAGTGGGAAATCAGGCTCTAAGTTGCCTGATCTTTTTGTAAAAATTAATTTTATTGTTAACATTTAAGGTATACGATATGACATTAGTCGTTGAAAATTTGCACCTATCTTGCTTATTTTTTCCCCAATCCCCTGCCCTCCCTTCAACCCCTCCACCCCTCCCTATCTACAAAGTGAGTTGCCTGATCTTTAAAACAGTCTGAGTTTCACGTGAAATCTGATTTTAGTGTGTTTTTTAATCCTGATACTGAGGACTGAATCCAGGGCGTTCCCATTGAGTTGCATTGGTATTTCACTATTATTTATTTATTTAAGGGTTTTTTGGGGGTTTTGTTTGTTTGTTTTGGTACGGGGATCAAACTTGAGTCTTTGCGCTTTTGAGGCAGTCAGCAGAACCATTGAGCTAAATCCCTAGCCCTATTTAAGGTTTTTTTAAAGACAGGGTCTTGGGCTGGGGATTTAGTTCAGCGGGTCTGCTGCCTCTCAAGCCCAAGGAATTCAATCCCCTGTACCAAAAAAAAAAAAAAAAAAAAAAGACAGGGTCTCACTATGTAGTTCCCAGTGATCCTCCTGCCTGGGCCTCCCAAGTGCTGGGATTACAGGTATGTGCTACTGCACCCAGCTGTTATTTTTGTTTTGTTTTTGTTTTTTGGTACCAGGGACCTTGTGATTTCAAGGCAGGGCGGTGGAACCACTGAACCCCGGCCCTACCCAGATGTCATTTTTGAGACAGGGTGTGATTAAATTGCCCAGTGTGGACTCAACTTTGCAATCCTCCTGCCTGAGTCTCAGAATGCTGGGGTGACATATGTGCACCATCACACCCCACTCATTCTATTTTGTGGTACAAGGGATTGAACCGAGGAGCTCATGCATGCCAAACAATAGCTCTTCTACCAAGCTGCCCTCCTAGCTAACCCCACTTTTTTTTTTTTAGAAAGTGTAACTGGGTTGCCCATATTGGTTTGGAATTTTCAATCCCTGTGGCTCAGCCTTAAAAATAGCTGGTGTTACTGGTATATACCATTGTGCCCAGCATTCATTTGATTTTTTTTTTTTTTTTTATTGTGTTTTTTTTTTTTTTTTGTATTGGGGATCAAATTCGGGTCCTTGCGCTTGCGAGACAGGCAGCAGAACCACTGAACCAAATCCCCAGCCCTAATTTGATTTTTAAATTATAAACTAGGGCTAAAGTGCAGTTTAGCAGCTCTTGGTCCAGGCCAGGAGTGAGTGGTAGAAGGCCTGCAGACCAAGGGTGACCCGTCCTTGTAGTGTCTCTCTTCCCACTTTCCTTCCAGTGTAGTAGGCATGGCAAAACTAATAATAAAATAAAACTTAAATTAAAAACTGGCAACCAAATTAAAACAAGTCAAGGGCCGGGGATTTAGTTCAGTGGTTCTGCTGCCTGCCTTGAAAGCGCAAGATCCCAAGTTCAATTCCCAGTACCAAAAAAATAAAAAAAAACAAGTCAACACAGTTCTGAGCGTCCATGCCCATCTAGCAGGAGTCTGGACCTCAAGATACACGCAGATGGCAACAGGAGTCATTCCAGGTCCTGGCCCCTCTGGTCTCTTTCCTGTGACCTTGACCCAGTCCTAAGCCACCCTAGGCCTCAGTTCTGTCTAGGAATCAGAGTTGGTCCTGGGGTCTAGGCAGAGCCTGAGTGTGGCCCCAGCCCTGTCACCCTATCCCAGCCTCTGAGGGCTTTTGCCTAAGTTCCCAGGGCAGAAGGCCCCAGGGATAAAGGTGGTGGAGTCCAGGGGAAGCCTCAGCAAGGGCTCAGAGGAAGAAGCAGCCTTTGTCTGAGGTGGGCAGGGCCAGGGCTGACGAATTTCTAGTGGCTACCAGTCCTGCCTTCCAGGCTGCACCCTGGATCTCCCCAGTGGTGTGGGATGAATCAGTGGGGAGATGCCTGCCCACCTGAGAGCCCCTCCACACCTAACCACTGCGAATCCTGGTGGTCAGGGCTGACCGCCGCGGTGGCTTCTGCAGGCTGCATGGGCCCGGCCCAGCTTGGCGGCCTGGCCTTGGGGACCCTCGCTCTTGCTTCAACAAGCTGAACCTGCACTCTCTGAGGATCGAATGAGTTTAACACTGTGGGGGCCAGGGAATGTCTGCCGGAGGTCAGGAGGTGGTGGATGCTGGAGGTCCTCCCAACCCTAACAGCCCTGCAACAGAGCAGGGAGGTGGCCCAGTGGCACAGCTAGGGAAGAGGAGGCTGAGCTTGCAAGGTGGATGGCCTGATATAGGCGGCAAGGACAGAGGGCAGGCGTGGGAGTCTGGGGTACAAGCACCTCCTACCCGGGCCCATCTCCATCCTCTTGTGCTCATTTTACTCCCAGCCCCTCTCCATGTCCACCCCACCCCACATACAGGGTCCCTCCGGGCTGCCCTGTGCTTGTGCTCAGTATGGACTTCCTGGAAACAAATCTGGGGTGTCAGGCTGATTTACGGGGCGCTTTTATTTTTGAGATCGCATCTACTAAGTAGTTCGGGCCAGCCTTGAATTCATTACATAGCCAGGCTGGACTCAAACCTGTGATGGCGCTCTTACCTCAGCTGGGATCACAGGTGTGAGCCATCACACCCAGCTTAGGTAAGGAATGATTTTATTTATTTATTTATTTATTGAGACAGGGTCTCACTATGAAGTTGAGACTGACCTGGAACTCACTGTGTAGCCCAGGCTGGTCTCGAACTCAGTGATCCTCCTGCCTCAGCCTCCCTACTGCTGGTATTACAGGCGTGCGCCACCACTCCCGGCTTCTGGTAAGGGATGATTTTAGAAAGGAATTAAGGTCGCCTGGAGCCCCTTGTTGTCACCTTTTCCTCCTCCTACACTGGAAGAAAGTGGGAAGAGAGACACTACAAGGACGGGTCACCCTTGGTTGCAGGCCTACCACTCACTCCTGGCCTGGACCCTCCCCACCTGTCTGTCCTCCATAGGGCGGAAACCACTTCCCCAACTTCCAGCATGTCCAGGGTCTCGCTAACATCATGGGAAGGGACAGAGGTGTTCTGTGAGGGTCCAGTCTGGAGGCCAGGCCTGAAGGGTTCTAGGGACCATTCCCTCCTCATCCTTGCTCTTACTTAGCGGTGCCTTGTCCCAACTTACAGGCCAGCCGGGTCCTGAGGAGGGGGGACCCCAGCATTAGGCCATTACAGCCATGTTACTCGGGGCCTCGTGAGCCACTGGCCTCATATCCTGTCTTGGGGGACACAGTGGCCCTGGTTGATGTGGCTTCCGTGGAACCACCCTGATGCACATGGCAGCATGGTCCATAGTGGCTGTTCCATGAAGACTCCCAAGACTCCCAGCCACACCGGGCGTGGTGGCGCACGCCTGTAATTCCAGCACTGGGAGGCTGAGGCAGGAGGATCCCTGTGAGTTGAGACCAGCCTGGGCTACATAGTGAGTTCCAGGGCAGTCTCGACTACATAGTGAGACCCTGTCTCAAAAAATAAACAAACAAAAAGACTCCCAGCCACCAGGACATACTCCATGGAGGAGACGTCAGCGGGAGGGTTTGAGGATGAAGCCGTTCCCATATAGCCACAGGGAGCTGTGTGGAGGCTGGGACCACTTGCTACTCAGGTGGGGACCCCAAGGGCAGAACAAGTGTCCTGTGTGCTGCCAGGCTGCCAGTGCTCAGCACGATCTCTGGTGTATTTGATGGGGGGCTGAGGCTGGACACAGCTGCCTGTGACATCTGAAATCAGCCTGGATCCCATCTGCATCCAGCACTCATGGCCAGCCAAGGGCTACTTGAGCTCAGGCCACAGACCTTCTGTCCTGTTTTTGCTCCTGAGCCCATCACCCACTACTGGTCCCATCCACACAGTCCCAGGGCTCATCTCAAGAAGAAGGGAGGTGGACAGCCACCACACGGCATGAGAGCTGACTCAGTGCCCGTGCCCAGAAGGCAGCTCCCTAGTCTCCCACAGGGGCCATCCTAGAGCCAGTGGTGCCCAAGCAGGGGGGCTGTGAGCTGCAGAGAGCCAGGGATTAGGGAAGGTGAGTAGGGACAGGTGGGCAGCCCCAGGACAAACCCAGGCAACCAACAGAGTGAAAAAAACAGATGTATTGGATTTACAATTAACAAGATTTACAAAAAAGGGTGAGGTGGTCCTGGTGGAGCTAGCCCAGGGGACCTCCAGGACAGCCTGTCTGACAGGCCGAGACCAGGACTTTCAGTCTTCTGGGTCCTCTTGGCCACCTGGGCCCCGACGTCTGACGTCCAGCTTGACCTTAGAGGTGGGGCCTGGCAGCCCTTGTGCCCCTTGGGGAGGCCATGTGAGGTCAGAAGGCATCGTACCGCTTTTTCTCCTTCTATCTGGCAGACAGGCAGATACTCAGTCCGGGAACTTGCCCTGGGGGCGGCCCTTGGTAGCCAAGCCCAGGGCATCCAAGGAGGCTGCTGGTGCTCGGGCAGGGGAGGCCAAGGCCCCATGACCCACAGCGGCCTGGCGTGGCTTTGTAAGGCACGTTTGGGAATCGCTCAGGGGAAGAGCATAGCGACGCTGGTGCCACAGGACAGCTGGTGCTGGAGCCCAGGCTGTATTGCTCTGGAGGAAGTTGCTACTGTCTACAGCAGGAGGTGGGCCTGCTGCACCCCACGCCCGGGGCCTCTCTGCCAGGAGAGAAGCAGGCTCAGCCACACCAGGTAGGCACATCCTGGGGGACCGCCCCCGACCAGGCACAGGCTTCACACACCTGTGCCCTGAGGCATCACAGCCGGCCAGAAGTCAGAGGTCAGTGACCTTGTTCTCCAGCGCAGCCGCGATCTGCTGCAGGCGGAAGGCCAGCTGCATCTTCTGGGAGGCAGGATCCTCCTCCAAGGCGTTGATGATCTGAAGGGGATACTGGTGAGACCCCAGGCCCAGGGAGGGGCTGCCCGTGTGCCCACCGAGGACCCAGACCCACCTCATCGTAGTACTTCTGAGTGTACTGGTAGAGCTGGTGCAGTGCCACTAGGGTGTTCAGGGAGTCCGTGTGTGCCTGGGGACAACAGTGTCGTCAGAATGGAGGGAGGAGCAGCAGGCAGCAACACAATGGCTGCACGATGGTGGCACAGCCAGGGCCACGCGCAGAGTGGGGGATGGGGCTCCGAGCTGCTCACTCTCCAGAGCTCAACCCCACACGTGCACTCCCTTCCTCACCTGCCTGGGCCACACACCCCTCCGCCCGCTCCCAGGTACCATTCAGCACCTCGCCCGGCCAGGCTCTGCTCACCCGGGAGATCTCAGCCAGGTGTGTGTTCATGTCCTGGTCACTGACCTGCACCATCTGACGGATCCCCTTGTAGTAACTAAAAGGAGCGGAACCGGGACAAGGAGGGCTAAAGGAAGCTCCGGCCAGGCCTGGGGGCCGCCCTGGGACCCCAAACCCCCACCAACCCTCCTCCTCACTGCCAGGGTCGACAGCCAGATCTGGTGGGGCGGTAGCACTCACTCCTCCACCATCTTCTTGTAGGTGGATATCTCCTTGGCATACAGCAGCTTGTTGCTGGGAGAGTCCTGTGGGGAGTCAGAGCTCAGTTATGCGGGGGCCCCCCGAGGCAGGTGGTGTGGCCCCATCCAGATTCCCACAGCTCTCATCAAGAAAACTACTTCCTTGCCGCCCCGCACCGTGTTGTGAACTGTGCCCTGTCCTGTCCTGTCCCTCTGCCCACGCTGGCCCTGCCCATCACTGAGCCCACTCACGCGGCTCAGCTTGTGCTCCGTGCGTGTGCAGGCGTCCATGAAGGTCTGCGCGATGACCGACAGCGAGGCGTCCACCACCTCGTGCACATGCACGTCGAAGATGAAGTGCGGGTTCTTCAGGATGTTCACCCAGAAGCGGAGCGGCAGACTGTGGGAGCGAGGGGTGAGAGGTGAGGGGCCACGAGGGCCAGGGCGGGCAGGCAGTGGGCACTAGGCCTCACACCTCACCTGTTGGTTTTCCAGATGTGGATGGTGTCCTCATCCCGGATGTCGTGCCGCTCGGCCTGCTCATCCAGGAAGTCAAAGAAGTACTTGACGGCAGGTGGCACCGCATGCCCAGGCGCCAGCACACTCTGGAAGAAGTTGTCCACGAACTGCTGCAGCGTGCCCTGTGAGCAGAGGCTCGGCATGACCCCCGCGGCATGGCTCCCGGCCTGCTGCTGTGCTCTCGCCCACTGCCTGCATCCCACCTTGACCGAAAGCAGCCTCGTCAGGTAGATCTCAGTGATGGCCTTGGTTCGCTCCTTCTCCTTCACACTGCCCCGCTTGGACTTGCCCTCCTCCACCTCATCGGCAGGCCGCACCAAGTGCCACACACGGTTCTCCTCCTCCAGCAGGGCGTGGCCTGTGGGAGGGGAATCTGAGGGATCCGCCAGGGCCAATGCCCAAGGGCAAGAGGTGGCTGGAGCCTGGCTCCTGAGGCCCGGGTCCCACGCTGGCCAGAAGCTCCCCAGTAGGTGGCAGCAGAGAGTGAACACAGGTCTCCCTGCTTTGGGGCAGGAAGGGAGGAGGGAGGAGGGAGGAGGGAGGAGCCAGGGACTCACGCTCTCCAGGCAGGTCCTGCTGGCTGTCCTCTGGCTGCTGGGAGACGCCCACCTTGGACAAGATGAGAGTGGCTCCGTCCCGGACCTGTGGACGCAGTCATGAGGCCAGGCCAGACCCCACCGCGTGGGGTCCTCGCCCTGTGGCCACCCCTCACTCACATTGTAATGCATCAGGGTGTTGATGCGCTTCCACCGGCCGTCCCTCTGTGAGGTCAGGTCCAGGTCAGACAGGATCTGAGCTGTGGACCCAGGGCGCCATTCTGTGGAGGATACAACCGGCTCCTGGGATCTTGGGACACACACTGTCCACCTGGGCTTCCCCTTGCTCCCCATCTCTGTCCCTTCCCGCACACAGCCGTGTCCAGGCAGCCTTGGCTCACGTGCATACCAAGGACCACACTGTCAGGCTTGGGCCAGCAGGAGCAGGGCTGCGTGCGGTACACCTGGTCAATGATCTTCTCCTTGACCTGAGAGATGGTGTCACAGTTGAGGACCTTCACTGGGATAGCATCAAGTCCTTCGTCCTGCACGATCACGCTCACCGTCTGCCAGGAAACGCAGCGTCAAGGGCTGGAAGTGGCCCTCACTCTCGCTCTCAGCCCCACCCAGGATGGCCCAGCTTCGTTCCTCCCGAGTTCAGCAGGGTGGGAGGCAGCTCTGGGGAACACAAGCTCACAAGTGCACACAGATACCTTCGTGCACACCCAGGATGGGGCTCTCAGATGAGAGACTGGCTCTCAGTCGGGACAGTTAACGTTCCCCTCTCCGAGGGAGTCTGAACCCACTGACCCGGGCCCTCCAGATCGCACCGTATGCACTGGCTGTCTGACAGTCGGCCGAGGCCGGGGCCTCGCACAGGGAGGCATGTGCCCTAGTACTGAGCCACATTTCCAGTCGCAATCTTCCTGGCCTCAGCCTCTGGGGCCGGGATAATGGGAGTGTGCCACCGCGCCTGGCACTCGCCTCTGGTCTTGGTGCTGCTGCTCCTGAACGCTCTCCCCTCATCACCCAAGCTGGGTCGGCCCATCTGACATGAGGCGGAGCCCACCCTTCGGCACAGCCGCCAGCCTGGGACTCACCAGAGGTGCATACTCCACGTCATCCCCCAGCAGCCCCGTGTCGTTGAGGGTGTACTTGGCCTTCTTCTGCACGGCATCCACCGGCCCCTTTTCCACCTGATGTTTGATGGCCTTAAAGAGCTTGTACAGTGGCTCACCAGCGCTATCCTAGAGCAACGAAGGGTGGTGGTGTGAGCCGGAGTGGGGGTGCCGTCCAGTGAGGCCGGGCCCACTTCAAGGCACTGAATGGTGAGGCGTGTATGTGCAGACACAGCACCTCCTCTGCCCACCACAGGGAGCCCACCTTGAGGTACTGGTACAGACAGATGGACATCCAGTTGGATAGCATCCTCTCCACCACCGTCTCAGACCTGGAGGCACAGCGAATCCAAGGCCCGTTAGCCCTTCCAGGCACCCACCTACATGCCGGCACTGGGGCCTCACCAGGACGCCCACAAGGATGGCCACGTGACCAGCAAGGACCGAGGGGCAGTAAGGGGTGGGCTTGGCTTCGTATCTCCCCACCCTGCACCCTACACACCTGCGCAGCATCAGCTTGGGATTCTTGGCCACCACGTACTGCTCCATGAGTTCTAGGAAGAGTGTGCGCATGATGTCTGTGTAGTACTCCAGCTTCCCGTGCAGCGCCACCGTCAGGAGCGACGCAAAGTAGACTTTGGCGCGGGCCGAGAACTCCCGCTGGTTCTCCAGGGTGTGGATGAACTGTGAGGGCGGCCGGTTACAGCTTGCTCTGGCTCCAACCCATCACAGCCTCATGGACCCCCTACTCCTGCCCACCCTGCCGCCCCACTCACGTTGATGAGGAAGGATTTGCTGTTGAGCAGGTTGGAGAACTGGTAGAGTGCCTGCTCCACCACGGGCCGCCGCGACTCGGGGATGTCCAGCTTGCCAGTGATCATGACGTCCTTGTCACCATCCTTGGAGGGCAGGAAGAAGACACGGTCGGTGTAGGTCTTGTAGTCCAGAGTGGGGATGCCTGCTTCGTGTACGTCATTTGTCTGGTCCTCCATCTCGATCATCAGGTCTAGGGGTGGGAGGCCAGGGTGAGGCGCCCAGCCCAGAGTGCCACCCTGGGGGCCACAGGGCACAGCGTGAGTGGTGAGGGCAGCTGGCAGCGCCCCTGGATACACACCTGTGAACTCCTTCTTGCAGCGGTCACGCACGCTCTCTTCCAAGCCCTCCAGCTGGGACTTGATCTTCTCGTACTCGCGCTCAGCCTGCTGGCTCTTCCTCCTGTGGGGTAAGGGTAGGCTCCTAGGTCCGCCAGGGTCGACATGAGGGCGCCCAGGTCCTGGAGGCTCTCAGAGCGCCAGCAAGGTGTGGGCAGTGAGGCCAAGGCAGCAAGGCGGGGGTGTTGCAGTTGCTGGGAGGACATGGCTCACCAGTAGCAGTAGACAGACACCACGATGACAACCACCATGGGCACAATGACCAGCGGCAGGATGAGGCTCAGTGGCACGTCACTGACACGCGTGTCGTACTCCACACGTCCCAGCACCCACTCTCTCGAACCGAACTTCACCTGCAGAGGAGAGAGCTCAGTGTGGGCAGCGCGGTGGGACAGACAGACCCCGGCTTGTGCCCCTGCCCATGGCCACACTCACAATGAACTCTGGCAGGTTGTGCGTTGTGTCCCGCTTCTGCCGGCGCTTGGGCGGGGGCTGCACCTCAGGGGGCTCGCAGTACAGGTCGGTCTCCGTAAGTGTCTTCATGATGCAGCGCTCAGCACCCACAAAGGCCTCTGCCTCTTGCAGCGTCATGGCCTTGTTCAGGTTGGTGCCCTGGGTAGACGGGTGGTAGAGGGGTCAGATGATTGGGATGGAGGTCCCCGAGCCCAGCACCCCCAGCTGCGGCCATCCACGGCCTTCCGCACCTGCGCGTGGATGAGCTTGTTGACTTGTTTCTTCACGCCGCCTGTGAAGTTCTCGAAGGTGGGGTCCGCCACATACTCAAAGGCGCCGGCCTCAGTCCTGAGCAAGGCACGGTGTCCATCCATCTGTATCAGCACCGTGAGGTTGTAGGCCTCAGGTTCCTCAGGCACAGCCGGAGACAGGAACACAACTTTGCTATCGTTGTGAAACACGTACTCAGTGCCTATGACCTGCGGGACAGATCAAGGCTGTCGGTCTGCTGCATGACACAAACCTTATCCCTCCAGGTTTGTCTTTAGTGCCTCAGTGCACCAGCCCCAGCCCGCACCCAGACTGACCGTTGTGGCCTGAAGAGGTCCAGCCTCCCGCCGTCGCCGCCAGGACTGCAGGGGCTCAGCAATGACCACCATGGCAAACTTCTGGATGAGACTGAAGCCTTGGCCAGTGACATTGATGCTCCGGCCACCACTGGGAGGGGGTGATGCCTTGGGTTAGTGTCATACTCAGCCAGGCCAGGGAGATACCCAGCCAGCTCGGAGCAGACACCCTGCCCTGCCAGCTCCCATCACTACCCACAGACAAGGGAGAAGCCGAGCGGGCGCCGTGCTCATTATGCATGGCTGTGTCACAGGCAAGGCACAGGGCACTCGGGGTCTGGAGGGCACCCTGACCCAAAGCCCATCTGGGTACGGGGGTTTTCAGGATGGTTCCTCCTGCAGTCCAGCCACCATACTCAGCAGGATCAGCAGAGGGTGCCAGAGAGGTGCTGATCACTCTGGAGTGGGAGACACGGTGTGGGGGGGCGCACCTGACGAAGCTCCGCAGTGGCTCGAAGGCCCGTAGCACCGGGTTCTCTCGGTAGGTGAAGGAGATGCCGGGGCTGGGCACCTGGGAGCCCCCGTAGGAGATCTCTAGGGCCACCTCGCCCAGAGCTGGCTGGGGGCCTGTGATGCACTGAAGCTGCTCTCCGAACTCAGTCCTGCAGAGTGCCAGTCAGCAACCTCAGCCGACAGAGCGTGCAGACTCAGGGGTTGTGGTGGAACTGCCCCCACCCCCAGGGCTAAACTAGGCAGGCTGGGTGACACCTACACTTCACAAGGGACATCGCTGAGGGTGACCCGCACATCCTCCTTAGAGCCCGTGTCCAGGTTGGTGCCACTGATGGTCAGTGTGGTGCCACCTGCCTGTGGTCCCTGCTTTGGCTCCACAAGGAGAGGCTGGGGCTGCTGAGAGCGACAGGCATGTCTGGGTCAGCAACAGGCAACCCTGGCTTAGCCCTTGACTGAACAGCATCCACGTATGAAGGTGGCAAGGCAGACTGCTTAAGTCCACGAACCCCAACTTTCCAGAAGCCAGAGCAGAGCCAGACCCACACGTGCCCTCCAGCCTGGGATGCAGCCAGGGCCTGGGCTAGGCACTTACCTGGTAGGTGAAATGCACGCTGGGGGGCGAGTAGCCAAGCTTCCCATTGACTTCTACCTCAACGCCCCTGGTGAAGGGCTCCTGGGCAGCCTCAATCACACACACGATGCTGGAGGAGACAGCACCAATGGGTGAGCTGAATGGGCACCCCATGCCATAGATACACCCCTCTGTCACCCTTGGCAATCTCCAACCCGCCCAGTCACTAGGCCAGGTTGGCCTCCTCACCGGGTGGACACAGAGTACTGCTTCGGTTCAAAGGAGCAGTTCTGGCCGGCCACAGTGATCCTCTTGACATCGTTTGCTCTGATGCCCAAATTGGACCCGAGGATGGTGACACGGATGCCCCCACCTAGTGGGCCAGTCTCTGGCTGGATCTGAAATCGGTAGCTCCCAGTGACCTGGAGGCTCAGGTGGGGTGGGGATATGTGGATGGGCAGGGGCTAAGGGAGGGGCTCACCCTGGTGATGACAGGTGCTGGGCATTCAGAGGTGGCGTTGCTGCACAAAGTCTCATACACACACCTGCTCTGTCCAGGGCACCACACACACCTGTAGTTGGGGTCGGCCGCCAGGCACAGGGAACAGTCACTGCGGCCAAAGGAGCAGTTGTAGAGGGTCACTGTGGGAAAGAGCTCAGTGGTCAGCAGTGCTCTGTCCTGGCCCTGCCCCCACCCCATCCTCACGTCCAGCCTATCCTACACCACCTTGGAGCCTGCTGTCAATATTCTTGCCGTACGACTTGACGTACAGATGCAGAGGCAATGTTTCATTGGCATCATGGGACAGCTGGGGGACAAAACACAGGGACACACTGTATATCCTTCCCCTATCCAGAGGGGCATGGAATGGGGGTCCCCAGCATAACCATCATGTGCCCACATCAGCCACATGGTCCCCTCACTGCGCAGAGTCAGCATGTGCCAGTGGGTGGCCAATGTGGGAGAGTATCAGATACACCATGCAGACACAGTGAGCTGGGTAGGCCACGTGGTAGAGGGGACTGGATCCTCTGGCGATAGACCCACAAAGATGCCCCGGGGCCCCCAGGCTCCACCACAGGCTCTCCCCAAAGGATCCTAGAGGTCATGACCACCCCCTACCCCCTGGTGCTGGGGTCTAGGCCTGCAGCACCTGCCTGGAGCCCTACCTTTGGGGTCCAAAAGAAGAAGGTCCCTGGCTCTTGCATGGTCACTGGCACTTCGAACTTGAGCAGGTCGCTGCCCACGTACAGGGAGGAACCCTATGGACAGCCCAGCAAGGATGCTCCAACAAGCCAGCCCAGCTGCCCCATGGTCTCCAGAGCCTCACTATCCCAACCTCCTCTGTGCCCCTGGGGCTGGTACCCACCCGGGCCCTCAGAGCCACTCAAGTCCCAGCTGTGTCTGGAGCAGCCTCAGCCTGTCCCCAGGTGGGTGTCCCCAGGGCACCTCTACCACCTGCGCCACACCTGTACCTTTCCCCGGTACCTGGCTGCTGGGCTCTCAACAGCTTGCATTTGTGTGTGCGCCCAGGGCCTCCCACCCTCCCTATCCCCCAGTGCACCCTGAAACCAAGTGGGGAGAACATGGGTGAGCCAGGTACTGACATCAGGGGTGGCCCTAGCATGGCCCCTGCGCTATCCTAACAACTGTCCCTGCACCTACCTTCACTGTATCCAGGTTCTTGCCCTTGAAGGTCACACCTGTCTCATGGTTCATGGGGATGACCAGTGGTGTGGGGCTCAGGAACTGGGGACAGCTGTCCTCCTGGGGGGAGCAAGGTAGGCCAGGTGCTGCTGGGCTGTGACTGAGCAGCCCTGCCCGCCACTGCCCAGGGTCTGGGCCTCACCATGTGGGCACGGATGATGCTGCCCTCGGGGTTGCGTGAGGCCTCCCGGCACTCATGGTACAGCAGGTCCCACTGGCAGGTCCAGCGGTTGCTGGAGCAAGAGATGCACCTGGGGAGGGGGGGAGGGGTGTGAGGGGCAAGAGGGGCACAAGGGGTAGCGGGTGTGCGGGGGGGGTGTGCTTGGGAGACTCACGGCAGGTTCTCCACCAGGCTCATGGCCTTCTGGCAGTCGTAGAATGGGTACTGGTGGGAGGTGAGGAAGACGCGGCCATGTTCGAAGAGGAGTTGGATGCTCACCGCCACGTGGTCTGTGGATGCAGTGGGGTGGCGTCAGAGAGGCGGGAAAGGAAGCCTAGGGAGGACGGGCAGGGGACAGGTGGGGCCTGGAGGTGCCAACTCCACGCCTGCCCAGAAGAGGCTGAGCAGAGTAGGGTTCAGGAGGGCAGGGGCAGCCCTTCTCAGGTGTCAGCTCCCGGGACCAGGCTCGCCTTTCTCCCAGGGGCCTGGCTGCTGTTGCACCTCTCTCTGTACCACAGGGAGGGCAGCGGCTCCTCCAAGTCTGGGCAGGAGGCCCTGTCAGGTCCCTGCCCGCGTCACTTGGGGGCCAAGGGTATGGCGCCTGCCCTGACCCACATTCAGGCTGGTCTCTGGGGAGAGCCCAGCTATCTCAGGCAGAAGAGTAGGTTAGGGTAGGGTAAGGGATGAGAGTGGAAGGGGCCCAACCCCTGGCACTGCACATAACAGATAGCCAAGCAGGAGTCAGACTGCAGTGCTCAGGAAGCCCTTCTGCTCTGTGGTGGGCACTGACCCCAGAGGCACCCACACCACCCCCGGATACCCCCTACCCACGGGCTTTGGGCTGGGCCCCTCAGAGCCATGTGCGTTCCAGCACCAGCCCACACACGGGGACCGAGAGGTTGGCACCCACAGGAATGGCAGAAGCATAGTGCACTCTGGAAAGGGGTCCTGTTTGCCCCAGAGCTAGAGCCTCACCCTGGCCTGACGGTGTGCTGGGGATGCTGTTTGGGGAGATGCAGATGACGGCGTCCCCATCCACTCGGGCAAAGTGGGCCGGTGAGTCACCAAAGAGGCACAGCAACTTGTCATCACTGGTCAGGGCCGGCAGGGGGCTGACAGTCAGCCGCACCTGAGGGAGGGGTCAGTGGCTGGCACCAGGAGCCCTTGGGCCCCAGCACCCTCTGCCCAGCCTTGCAGAGAAGGACCCCAGAATGCTGTGCTTTTCCTGCCCGTTCTACAGTGGTCCCAGTGCAGGCTGGCAGGGCGATGGGCCAGGGTCCCCCTGAGCAGCAGCAGGGATGAGGGGCCCTCTTGGACGTGCCTCTGCCCGCACCCCCCCCAGCTCAACCTTGCCACGCACATCTCCCTGGGCCCTCCGGCTCATGTTCTGAGGCTGGGTGTTTGTGATCTCCACGCAGGTCTTATCCCGGCTCCACAACCAGTGGCCGGTCTCCTCAGCCCGTGGGCACTGCGTCCTCCTGGTGCACCTGTGAGGACAGAGGCAGCCTTAGGCCCGGCACCCACTGTTCCCCAGGTGGGATCTCAGCCTCCCCAGGACAGGGCTGTGTCCCCTGGGTAACGAGGCCAAGGTGCTCACCGTCCCTCAACGACACACCAGCCACAGTAAGGGTCCTGAGAGTCCCGGCACTGCGCACAGGTCAAGTAGCTGAGACACTCCTGCACTGGGAGCCGGAACACCTGGGACAGCAGGGCTGTGAGCAAGTGCCAGGAAAACTCGGTCCAGGCCTCTGCACCCCTCCCTCTACCAGGCACCTACTCCAAACCCCTGCAGGTTCAGGGCCAGTGCTGTGGCCCAGTGGCCAAATGCAAGCCCACACTACAGACACCGAGCCAGGCCCTTCTACCAGAAGGTGGGACAGGACCAGAGGGAAGGCTGTAGCAGAGGCACTGGACAGAAATAGAAACAGCCAAGGAACAGGGTTGGTGGCGGTGGCTGCCCATCCCTCGTGCACAACCTCAGGCCAGTCACCTGGGGCCCCCCGGCCCATGTCAAGGCTGACCTTGTCCTGGGTCATGGCGTAGAGGCTGGACAGGTTTCCAGACAGCACCAGGTCCTGCTTGATCTTCCTGTTGAGCTCCACAAGGATGGAGCCATACTCTGTAGAAGTACCATCTGGGGAAAGGTACACCTGTGGTACAAGGGCAGGTGAGTGGGGCAGGGCCAGGCTCACAGGCAGTTTCAGGAGCCTCCCTGCTGGGGCATGGAGCCTCACCTTGAGGATTCGGCCATCAGAGGTGCCCAGGAAAGCCACCGTATGGCCATTCTCAGCGGTGACTGTCACAGCTGTCAGATTCAGGCCTCCGCGCTGCAGCATGGCAGTGGCTTTAAGGCCATCACGGCTGCCCAGTGGGTAAGGTAGATGTTCCGAGCCACAGAGAAAGTTTTTACTGGCACCCTGCAGACCAGAATATCAGTGGTGGGCAAGGAGGTCACTGCCCTCAGGCACACAGTCCCACACACATCCCCAAGACCAAAGGCCCATGCAGTGGGCATCCTATCCATGTACCCTGTCACACAAGCCAGCACCCATTGGACCGATAGCAACACAGCTAGCATGCACCTATGCCTAGGCACGGATGAAGAGGAGACCTACCGGCAAGTGGCCGCCACACTGGATATCGCCGTGGAAGGGCTTGTAGAAGATGTCACGCCCTGTGTCCCGGGTCCCCGTGTAGCAGGCGCTACGGGTAGACTCCATCTTGTTATGGACCTCGTCCAGCGGGAACAGGCAAAGACCAGCCCCAGGTCCCCTGCCACTCCGGCTATCCCTGCTGAACACAGCATAGAGCACCCTGCTGGCACCTGGTGAAGCTACAGAGGCTGCCAGGCAGGTACCGAAAGGAGAGCCCTCGGGGTCACCGTGGTCACCGGGCTCCCGGCACTGCAGGTCCATCTCCACGTAGGAGTAGTAGGACAGGTCATCCTTGCACATGCGTGCCAGGAGGGTACGGTTCTGGGCCGGGTGCTTGTCCTGCTGGTTGAAGATGAAAAAGACGTAGGGGCCATCCTCGAACGCCGCCACAAACTGCTGTGTATTGGTGGACAGGTAGCCAGCCTTGAAGGTGGTATGGTCAGAGTAGGCCTCGAAGGCCTCCCTGCCCTCGGCCCGGTCCAGCAGGCGGGTGCTCACGATGATCCCGTTGTCGTGAGGCCCGTTGCCCTTACCTACAAACAGCACTCGCTCTCCCTCCGGCCGTGTGGAGCTGACCAGCCCCACTGTGGCTACACTCTCATCGTTGCTGGCCACAAAGGACTTCTCACCACTGCCATCTTCGTAGAAGAGGAGCACAGAGATGTTGCTTAGGGCCCGCAGGGCACAGATGCCCTTGAAGAGGCTGCCACACTCTACCAGGCGCTTCCCGGGTGGATCGAGCAGCAGCAGCTGGTTGATGTTGTCGGTGTACACTGCCTCGTGGCACTGGCTGGGCTCGATGGGTGGTGTGCATTTCTTATTGTCCAACGCAGGGCCCGTGACAGCCCGCTGCTGGAGGCGAAGGTCGGCACTCAGCTGGTACAGTGTGTTCACAGCCCCCACATACACCACACCTGAGGCCTCATCCACCACCAGGTGATTCAGCTCCGTCTCACTGTTGAACACGTCCAGCCTGCGGGGCCGAAGGCTTGTACCGAGGCCCACCAGGCCCAGGAAGGCCAGGGCCCAGAGCTGCAGCACCATGGCCCCCAGCACCCTGCAGAGAGAAAGAGGATCAGGGGAGCCCAGCCTGGAGCATCTGCTGAGAGGGCCTCCCAGACCCCTCCTAACTAAGCCCTGCCTTGACCGATCAGAAGCCAGGCCAGAGCAGGTCCCAACAAGCAGGGGACCC
>NW_022900931.1:484488-492359 GCF_012274545.1 Fukomys damarensis | reverse complement strand
CTTTTTTTTTTTTTTTTGGTACCAGGGATTGAACTCGGGTCCTTGCCCTTGCACTGAGCCAAATCCCCAGCCCTCCCTCTCCGGACTTCACAACCACCCGCCCCACTGGAGATCTCAGAGGAAACCATTTTCCAACTCTTCTCAACAAGTTGAGCCTGTAGTCTAACCCTGGACTGGGACCAAGCACTGATGACTGCTCAGGGTTTCCCCGGGAGGGTGAGGCCCTGGCCTCAAGGCAGCTGCAGGCCGGCCCCAAGGTGGTGGAAAATACCACCAGGAAGCATCAAAGGCATTCATACTTGCTCCTGGAGCTCCAGAGAAACTACAGGTCAGGAGCAAAAAAGCACAGCACCACACAGGCCAGGCTGGCAGATGGACCACAGCCAGCGAGCAGGTGTAGGACACACCTGCTGGCACAGCCCAAGGTAGACCTGAGACTAGACAGGGCCTAGAGCACAACTTGGCCCTCCACAGACCCCCAACCAGCCCTTACCTACCTTCCTGCCCTCCTCCAGGTTCCCCTACCCCAGGTAAAGCAGCAGAGTGGGCAGGAACCCGCCACTCCTTCTCCATGGCCCACCCTTCCCTGCCAGGGCACAGCATCAGGGGTGGGGCCAGAGAGGCAGGGCCCTTGAGAGGTTCCAAGGAGAGATAAGCAGCCCCAAATCCACCAGGTTTCAGAGGGGGACCCTGAGACTAGAGTGGGGAGGGTGCAGGCAGGGCTAGGATGGTTGGAGAGGAGTTAATACTGCTGAACCTGGCCTGAGGGTCCCCCTGGAGAAGAAGGTGAAGCCCCATGAGTGAGCATCCTCCTCAGCTCAGGGGTGCTGGCATCTTGGGCAAACTGAGTGACAGGCAGGGCTGCTCCACAGAAGCCTCAACCTCTCCTGCTGGGGACCTTGCTCCACCCTCTCCTGATGCTCAGGGCACCCTGATCCTGGACCCACTATAATTTTCCAAGTATGCTCGTGTGCCCGAGTGAATGGAATCCCCGTGTCCAGTCTGCCCTGCCCAGAGTGGGGCCAGGCCCCATGGCAGGCTCTCTGCCCAGGCCCACCCTATGCCTCCGGAGGGCTGGTACTTCCTGTAGGGATACCTGAAACCACCTCCTTCCACACTCTTATTCCCTAAGAAAATGATCTTTTTTTTTTTGCTATACACTAAAAGTTCTTAGATAAAAGAAACCATCATATCTGGGTATGGTGGTACACACCTGGAATTCCAGCACTCTGGGAGGCTGAGGCAGGAGGATCACAAGTTCAAACCTGGCTGGGCAACTCAGTGACTTAGTGAGACCCTGTCTCAACATAAGAAAAAGAAGAAACGGGCTGGGGATGTAGTTCAGTGTGAAAGCCCTCAGTTCAATCCTCAATACTGCAGAAATAAAAAAATAAATAAAAGGCATGAGATTCAAGCATTAGAAACAACTTCCATGTCACATATCCCAGTGAAAGTGGCTGCAGCGTGCACCCTTAGATGCTGACCAGTGACCTAGCACACCAGTTGCCGCTGTGTGGGATATGGTGCAGGCCAGGCTCTGAAAAGAGTGCCTGCCACAGGCTTACTGCTTTGAAATCACAGCAGTCCTGTGGAGTCACTACCATTGGCCCGTTTCTCAGGTGAAGAAACTGAGACATGACGGGAAGAGACTTGCTTAAGGCTGCCAGAATGGTGTGGGTTGAGCCAGGGTACCAACCAGTCTGTGACCACCACATTCCGTCCTGTCACCCTTCGCTCTACCCATCTCTTCCAGAAAGAAGAAGGAAGTGCACTGTTCTTGGCTAAGGCAGGTGCTCCCTGGCTGCAGTCTCTAGGAGAAGCTGAGCTTGCTCCAACAGACTGGCTTTTTCTCATGCACCTGCATGTCCTATCACAGTCTCCCTTCAAGACTATGCTTAGGCCCCATGGTACCCCCTCCAGGTCCACCCCACACCTCTGCTCTGACCGCCATCAGCCTCGTCAACCCTCTTGTGGAGTGTAACCGAGGAACAAGCAAGCAGCCGGCAAAACCCTGCCCACAGCAGTCACCACAGGAGAGTGTGGGCTTGGCTGGCCTCCTCTGCCAGGCAGTCCTGCTTCTACAGTCTGGTAGGCGGGGCTCAGCACCTACCTAGCCCTCGGCTAGCCAGAGGGCGTCCAGAGCCAGTGGAGGACAGGACCTGGAGTCCCTGACAGCTCAGAGGTGGCAGCAGGGAGGATGGGCAGTGCCAGAACGGGCAGGTGTCCCCAACCCTAACCTGAAATGGTGACCAGCCTAGAAGACAGTGGCTTCCAGCAGAGACGGGAAGACCCCACCAGCCCTCTGGGGCCTCAGGGTAATCCTCTCCAGCTCTGCTGCCTGTGCAGGGAGAGGTAGGGCAGATGGAGGTGTTTCCTGTCTCTTCTTAGAGCCATGCCTCTCTTGGCAGCACAGCCTGCCCTCAGCCATTCTGAGTCGCTCAGCCGGTGTACCCCAGGCCGGCCATCCCTGCTCACCCAAGTGCCCGGCCCCAGCTTGGCTCCAGCTCTGCCTGAGAGCCTCGGAATGAATGGAATGTTCCGGCAGGCAGGGGCGGGGCAGCAGTAGGGGAGGAGAGCAGCTTCTCCTCCACAAGCAGCCCAAGCCTCCTCCGCACCCACCCTTCCAGTTTGTCCCTAACACCGTAAACCTGGGACTTGAACCCAGAGCTAACTGGGGACCCCTTAGGCACTCCCTGCAGAAAAGCTCTTGCCCTGGCCCAGTGCTCCCAGCCACCTGCTTCCCTGGTCACCAGCTCACACCCAGGACATATGACCTACAAGACCAGGGATGGATGACAAAGGTGGCTCCCTCCCTTCTGACTAATGCCAGGTGTTCAACAAAAACCACCTATGTAGGAGGCAGAAGGTCAGGAAAATAAGCAGATCCTCACAGTGACAGACAAGGTCTTCCTTAGCACCCCCAAGGTGGGCAGAGCAAGGCCCAAATCCCAAGCCTTCAGGATTGGCAGGAGAGACAGGGTCACCTCCACGGGTGGCAGTGCCCTGCTTTGTGGACAAACAAGGTCACAGGTGACTTCCAGGCCAGGCCAGGGAGCAAAAGGGCACCTATCTGATGGCTAAGAGGCCGGTAGCCAGGCTGGCTGGCAGTGTAAGAGGCGCCAGGCACAGCCAGCTAAGCTTCCTGCCCTGTGTTCCTGGAATGAAGGCAGTAGCGGTCTTCCTGTTTTGAAATCAGCACGGACCCTCACAGATGATGGGCCAGTGGGGATTTCCTTGGGGCCCAGCTGCCCTCTTCCTGACCGGAGTCTAGAGGTTCATTTCCAAGAAGCCACACACCCAGCCTTCTGCCAGCGGACAGCATGCAGACAGCGCCCTGCCCCTGCCTCCTCACTCAACATTCCCAGCTCCAGTGTTGCAGAACCCAGTGCCTAGTGTCCAGCACCCAGCCCATGTGCACAAGACCTGGCCTCGTAGATCAGAGCACAGGAGTTCAGCAACTCCCATCTGTCCATCCACCCAGGCCAAGGACCAAGAAGGAGCCTCAAGGACATCGCTGCACACAGCTTGCACCTGCCCCCCCATGCTACTCACTGGGGTTCCAGCGTCCAGCTCACTCTCTGCTCCAGGCCTGCATCGAAGTTCTCTAGGAGGCAAAGAGACTGAGTCACCCCCAAGGATTGCTGGCCTCCACCTGGTCCCGGGCTCCCAAGAACCCCACCTGTGTCTGCCTCCCATCCACATAGCTCCACCCTCCGACCTGGCCCTAAAGCAGGCACATTCACTTGGCCTTTCCAGAACAGGAGCCTTTCACACCCCTCTCTCCTGTGCTCATGGACAGCTTCCTTTTGTTGTAAATCTAGTGGTTTGGTTTGCTTTCTTGAGCTCGGTCCATGTATCACTCTGATTGGAAAGACTGCTTTCTAAACACATGCATACCGTTACCCCGGATTCTCCTTACTAGCTGCATAACCTTGGCCAAGTTACTTAACTTCTCTGTGCCTCCCTTATTTCCCCAACTGTGAATGAAACCAGGAATGCTACTCCCAGGGACTTGCAAGGACTAAATGAATTCAAGAAAAGCCTGAGAGTGATACACTGTAGCACTCAGCAATGCCTCTTGTATCCTTTCACTCTGTTTGTATCCTTGCTCTGGGACCCATTTGGGTCCACAGGGCCTCACAGAGGAGGAGTGGTTCTCAGTGAGCAGCACAGTAGCTACCGGGAGAAACTGGCAAATGTCAGTGTCACCCCAGAAGACACTTGGAAAACTGCATGTTAACCCACAGAGCTGCTTGGGAGGCTGGGGCGTAGGGAGCCCTGCCAAGTCCTGCGCACACTCCCCCACATTCTGCCCACACTGCAGGACCCAGTCTGCACCCACACTGAGTCCAAGGAGACCGGCAGGGGCCAGCTGAGCAGAGGGTGAGCATCACGTTGCTTGGCAGTGTCCTCAGCTCCTCGGTGAGCAGAGAAGAGTTAACCTGGTCAAGGGGCTGTATGCAGCCCAAGGGAGAGGGTGTCCTTTGACCCCAACAGTCAAGACAGCCTTTGTAAAAGAAGCTCTCAGGCTGCTCTAAAACGCAGCAGCCAAACCACAGGGCAGCATCAGGCCTTTTGGAAAAGCAGCCCCATGAGAATGCAGAGACCCGCCTGGCCTCCCAGCTGCCGCCAGCAGAGGAGGTCGCTCAGGACCTGGTGCACACAGACCCAAGCTCTTCATGGCTGTGAGGAAAGAGCCTCACCCTGAATGAGCACCCCTGCCAGCAGAGTAGTCTATGGAGCAGGCAGGGCCCACCACCCACGCTGTCCTGAAGGTAGGTGCGGCTGGCCACCTGCCGTCCCATCCCTGGCCCTCAGCCCCTTCCCTCGACCTCGCAGGGGAATGGCCACGGCTTGTTCCTCTCTAAAAAAACTAGGACCTCTCCTACTCTTTACAGGTGGCCCCGTGAACTCCCTCCCGCCCTCGGCACCACCTCCTGGACTCCAGAGGGTCACTCCCTACCCCAGATGAGACTCTGGCAGGAGGTGGCTACAGCCTCAAGACAGCATGGCTCCTCCAGGCCAGCCCTGCAGCCACATGGTAGGGTTCAAACCCAGATCTGCCACTTTCTAGCTGGATCATGCCTGGCCTTTCCTATTTACAAAGCTGCCCTGGACCTCAGTTTCTACACATGCAGCTTGGGAGTAATAAACACCTAGTAAAGGAAAGCTGAAAAGCTCCTACCCACTCTTCAGAGTCCCAGGTGCCCTCCCTGACCAGTTCTGTGGGATGACCATTTGTCCTCTATGATAGCCATCATGGGCGCTCTGTGGGCAAGGTCTGAACAGGGATATGGCCCAGAGGGTTGAAAGCACATGGGCCCCACACCAGCTACCAGACCTCCAACTTGACAAAGAGTTCCTCCTCCCCAGCCTGAACTTCAGGTGAGGTGGACAAGAACTATGTATGGAAGAGTATCCCAACTCCAGATGGACCCCATGGGCCAGCACTGGATCCAGAGTGCACCTCCTGTGGGTAGAGCTGGGGGTCTTTCCCTGCTTCTTCAAGCAATACAGATGGGGCAGTTTCCTCCTCCTCCTCCTGCTCCTCTTTTTCTTCTCCTCCTCCTCCCCCCTCCCCCCTTCCTCCTCTTCTTTGTCTCTTCTTCTTTTTGGTAACAGGAATTGAATTTGGGACCTTGCACTTGCAAGGCAATCAGCAGCACCACTGAGCTAACCCCCGACTCCACCCCGCCAAAGGATGATTTCTTAATGCTCAAATCCAACCTGGGCAAGAGCAGTTCAGGATTACCCCAACCCAGCCAGAGGGCTGTGGGCAGAAGGGGAACCAGGGAGGGGCCAGGTGGGGGTCCAGGCACAGTAGATAGAGAAAGATGATTCCTGAAGTGGTCAGGCCCAGCAGGCACAGGTACTACCCTCCTCCTCCCTAAGTGATAGTCGGGGTAGCACTGTGTGATTCCATGACTGGGGACCTGGGAGAAGGGTTTGCTGGGGAGGGTGGGTGCAACCACCCTAAGGTAGCCTGAAGCAGTGGGGGTCCAAGTGGCCAAAGCACTGGGGCCACCAAGAAGCAGTGTGCCCTTCCCCCAACGCAGCTGGCGGCCAGGAGGCGGGGCCTCGGTCTGCTACGACAAACATGCAAATCTGCAATTAGACGGAGCTTTAAACAAATCAGGAGAAACAAAACAGCCAGGGCGCAGGCAAATCTGAGCCTTTGCTGTTTTCAAAACAAGAGTGAGGGAGGAGCCTGGGCATCAGCAGACCCCAGTCACCATCACCACTTGGCAGGGGACAGTGGTCCTGGACAGACAGGGCCAGGAGGAATGGGCCCAAAGGGGTCCAGAGATCAGACCTGCTTGAGGGCCCACCCCATCCCTTCCCAGGCAGACCCCGTGAGACAATCCCTTCCACGCACTTCCAGAGACCACCCCTGTACCGGACCACCACACTTGGAGGGAGGAAACACATGGACCCCAGCACCTGGCAGCAGCTCACCAGACAACAGGCAGGTAGGCGCCTGACCATGGGTGACAATGATAACAGCGGCCAGTCACGTGCGCAAAGAAGGCTTCCCTACGGACGCTCACCTGGTGCCAGGCACAGCGAGAACACGACCCGCCATTACTTACAGAGATTGCAGGGCTGGGAAGGGGCAGGGGACAGCTCCGCCCCGCCAGAGTCGATCCCAGCTGCCAGCCAACTGCGCACAACCCCGCCCCAGACTCCGAAGACCTGGGATTCCAGGTCTCTGCCGTGGCACCACCCACCAGACTCCCCAGGCGAGGACCAAGCTCTTCCGGTGCAACCCGACCTGGGAGCAGGGGTGTGGCTCAGGGACACACGGAGGCACAGCCTGGGTCTTGCATCAGCGTCGGCACTGAGAGTTCCCCTAGGACTGGGCCAAGGTTCCCACCAGGTCGAGTGTGTGCAGCTGCCCTTTGCCCACCAGACTTGGCTCCTACAGTAGATCCCTGCATTAACTTCCCCCAAAACATCTAGGTTGTGGCTCTAGCATGAAAAGTCACCCCTGCTCCTCCATGTCCCCCAGCCTAGCTTGTCTACCTTCTGATGTTCCCCACCCCAGACATCCAGACCACCTCTCTCTTAAGAGCTGAGGCCACCAATTACCAAGGTCTTTTCATCTAGCCCTGGTATTCAGGTGCTCACAGCTCACCTGGCAGAGCCCAAGGGCACCTGCCCTGCCCCCTCCCTCTGTGCCAATAGCTTTAGTATGTGTGGGTACCCCAGTGACTGAGCCCACTCTGCACACCCAAAGCACAGATTCTCCAGGCCTGGGACCAGAAGGTGAGGCTCCTCAGATGGGACTCCCTCCTGGAAAACACCAGGCCTGCACATCCACTTCTCCCCACTGACCACCCCTGCCAAGGTGCCACACAGCAGACCTCCAGAATCAATGCTCTGCAGTCTAGCATCACCCTTCATCGACTTGCCACGCTCCTGAAGTGTGAACTTGGGCAGATGAGGAAGGGCACAAATGGGTAATGCTGCCCCTGCCAGGGAACAGTGAGCTAAACATTCAGAATAGAAGAGTCCATGGGCTAGGGATTTAGCTCAGTGGTTCCGGCCACTGCTTCGCAAGCGCAAGGACCTGACTGAGTTCAATCCCTGGTACTAAAAAAAAAAAGAAGAGTCCAGACAGCTTCTGGCCACAGAGGACTCCCACCTGGGTCCGGAGGCCCTGTGTCTCCCCAACCCTGAGCTGGTTGTGATGCTTGTCTCTCCAACTGCCCCTCCCCATGAGTCTCCCTTCCCAGGCTCTCCCCAGGGCTGGCTGGATGCTGTCAAGGGACAGCTGAGTCCTATGGAGACTGCAGCTGGCACAGACCCAACCCACCCAGAAGCCCCCCTTCCGGGATTTGGTAAGCAGGAGGGGGTGGGGTGGGGGGTGG
>NW_022900931.1:479586-484305 GCF_012274545.1 Fukomys damarensis | reverse complement strand
GGGCGGACGAGCCTTGGCACCAGCCAGTGAGGAGCCAGAAAGGCCTGTAATCTCCTTGTCAGCCTGTCAGTGCCTCAGCGGTCACCCCAGCCCCACCTCTCCCATCCAGCAGAACCCTACAATTAACTCAGGGCACTTTGCCAAGCCTGGGTGCCAGCCACCACTCACGTGACCACACATGTGCAGGCACACATGTCTGTAACTAGGACAAGGAGCCCCACCAGCAGCGGACTTGTCCCAGAATCCGTCCTCAGGACACAAAGCCTGAGGAAGACCCTTAGACCCAGGCACTTGGGCGGGTGGGTCAGTGCTAGGTCAGCCCAGGTTGCCCAGAGGAGCACAGAAGCAGGCAGGGCCAGGCCAGCCCAGAGCTGGACCCAAGGGGTGAAGGGCAGAGGTGGGTAGGCTTGGCTGGAGAGGGAATGGGATGCCCCTTTGTCGCCTGTCCAAGCTGAGCCAAGAGTCTTGTGGGCAGACAGTACTACCCTAGTAGGTGCTATGCAAGTCTGGAGGACAGAGGGGCTGAGTTTTCCCAATGAGCAAATGCTTAGCTCAGAGTGGGGGCATGGGGGCAGGCAGGTGCCTGGTCTCTCCATGATGAACTCAAGATGGAGCCTAGCCCCTCCTTCCTGCTCAGCTGGAAGCTGCCTGCCCAGTTCATCAGGGAGCTTGGACAAGCAGGACCTGGCTGGGTTCACTAGACATCTAGGCCCTGGAGGAGGAGGGGGCTGCACCAAGGTGCACAGTCTAGCAGGGAGCTGCCGGGGTCTCCTGAGTCCCCTTAGTGCAGTCCTTTAAATCAGTCTTGATGCCAAGGTGGAAGTAGAGAGGGAAGGCCCCTCTGCCCCACACCCCTAATCTGGGCACATCAGAGGCCAGGATGGAGCCCCTCCCTCCCTCTCATCCACCCCTCAACTTGCCCAGCTCAACTCAAAACAGCTTCTCCACTAGCTGCACTGGAAAGGATGGCCGCAGGCTCAGGTAGGTGAGCTGGGGCAGACAGTGGGCCCAAGCAGGGTTCCTCTTCTCTTCTGTCCAAGGCAGCTGCCATGTTCTAGGCAGAGGGCATAGATCTGGGTTCAGCACGTTCCTCACCCTCACATTCCTCCATGGAATGAAAACATGGGGGTAGGATGGGTGACAGCCCTTGATGCTCACAGGTCCTTGAACCTCTGTCCTAGTCCCATGCAAGGGTCAAGTTATCTCCATGCCCCATTGTGCCACGATGCGACTCCCCACAACAGAGCCACACTTGTGCTAGGCTGGCCTCATACCTCAGCACTGGCCAGGGTTCAAAGGTCCCAGGTAGGCATGAGCCAATCACAGTACAGCCTCTACCACCCTATGGCCTTACAGGTCCCCTAGAATCTGCCTCAGCCTTTAACACCCATCATAGGGTCCAAGAGGTCCCACACAGTCACCAGCCCCAGTCAAGTGGCACACTGGCCCAGGGCTGAAGACCAGAAGGCTGCCTGGGAAGAGACTTCACCTTGCACAGGTCCAGGTGGCCAGAGTCATTCTGGCTGAGGGAACAGAGGCCCCTGGGCACTGTGTTGACACAGGTGGCCTCCTGGAGGATCAGAGTTTTTCCTCTTCCTCTTGCTGAGGGCAACCTCTGCCCAGGTAATGTCCCTGCACCCAGACAGGAAGCGTCCAAGCTGGGCTTGGGCAGGGTGGGGGCAGAGCTGAGCTGGTACCTCTGGGCCTCCCTCCTGGACTTCAGGCCCTGTGCCAGGACTCAGCTGGTACCAGAATGGGGAAATGCTGTTTTCAGAAGCCCAGAGAGTCCTCAGAGGGCTGAGGAAAAGAGGATGTGGGCACTAAGGCTGGCCCTGTGCCACCCCCTCCACTCCCACGCACTGATTCCAGATCAAGTTGAGAACCCAGCCCCCAGGACCCCCAGACAGCTCAGACAATCCCCAGGACACCCCAGAGAAGGGCACCATCCTCCTAGGAAGAGGTAGAGGTGGGGCAGGCTCAGGGCTGTGTGTGTGTGTGTGTGTGTGTGTGTGTGTGTGTGCGCGCGCGTGCGCGCGCACACGCATGTGTGACAAGGAGAGGAACCGACCCTCCCCAGTTCCAGATGTGGGCCAGGAACACTCACTGAGCTGTAGACAGACCTGTAGGAACCCCTAAAGCGCTTGCCTTACCATACCTGGCTTCTCTGGGGCCAGAATCCAGTCACTGACACACACAGCAAAGTAACAGATCTCACAAGGGAGGGCACAGAGGCCCAACCCAACCCTGCAAATGCTAGGCAGGGAAAACAGGGAAGGGCCCAGGGCAGGCAAACAGGCGAGGAGGATGGGGTCCCCATACCCCTGTGGTGGGAAGCAGCTGCCCATGCCAGGGGAAGTGGAACTAAGGAGGGGAAGAGAACAGAGGAACCAACCACACTTGGTCTGGGAAGATGAGAAAAGCTCAAAGGTCTGCTGCCCCTGCCCTCCAGAAACCCAGTGCCCCCACTCAATTAAGGGCACAGACTTACCCTTCCCATCCTATAATTAGTCAGAGACCCAGCCCCACCCCACCCTCAGCCCCACCCTTAACATAAATAGCCATTACCCCCAGGGAGGGACCGCCTGCCCCCACCCCTATCTAACCACCTACAAACTCAAATCCACTTCCTCGGAAGGGAAATCCAGGCTGGGTGGGGTGGGGTGGCCTCAGCCCCCTCCACAGGCTGCCCACTGGCCTCCAGGGCCTGGCTGGGGTTTGAGTGAATTCTGATCAGCCCACCTCCTTCTTCCTGGACCTCAGCAAGACAGACTCTGGGCACAAGAAGCCCAGAAGGAAGAAAAGCTTATGCCCTGCACCCTCAAGACAAGGCAGGAGGCCTAATGCGGAAGGAGGGACTGGGGAAAAACCTAAGTGAGCCCTGCCCACAGGCACAAGGGCAGCCTTGAGTTTCACCCGGCCAAGGAGGGTGCCAGATGCCCCTTCCACCAGTGCCCCCTGCCTCTGCCCAGTGTTACAGAGGGACCACCGGTGTCAGCCCCCAAGATGTGGGTACCAGGCAGGGGACGGAACGGGGTGACGTTCCCAGAATGGCTTGGGGGTGCCATATGGACCCCTCCCCAGGCTGCCAGCTCACTCTAACGCCTTCCAATCCAATCTCTTCCACTCCACTTGCCTGGGCTGGGGCCAAGCCCCTGGGCTCCCTGCACTTGGCCTCAGCTGAGGCTGACTCCCTAGCGCAGTCTCCACACTGGCAGCTGGGCACATGGCCTCGCAGGGAGCTGGGCAGCCACCAAGCCCCAGCAGCACTCCAGATGGCACCTCCCAGGGACCTTCTCTGGCTTGTCTCCCCACTGGGGTTAAGGGATGCTTGGGCAAGTCCTGGGCTGTCCCTCAGTGGGTGGCTGGTCAGGGAGCCATTAGAGAGCAAGAGGAGGGCCTGAAGTTCAACTCCAAAGACACCAGAGATGAACCTGATCGGCTGACCCACGCACGCCCCTACCTGGGCGAGTGACCTGTCCCAGATGGGTGTCCCTGATCCTGGATCCAAGGGTGACCACAAGGAGTCTCCAGGCCGGGACCAGAGGACCTGTGCCCCATGGCTTTTCTCAGAGACTCCTGGGCCAGGCAGAGCCTAGCGGGCAGCGGCCTTGAGGCCCTCCCCAACCGAATGGTGACACATCTCCCGCCCCCTCTGCTGCCAACAGGTCTGAGCAGCAGGGGAGGTGTGGAGCTGCCTGGACTTGTTTGTCCCTCCCTTCTGGGACTCTCAACCCACGGCCCGGAAGTGGATCCCTCTCCCACGGCTGTGGCCGCCCCTCTCCTCTCGGGTGGCTGGACACGGCTGGATAATCCAAAATAATTCCTTCTTGGCAGGCAGCCGGCAAGGGGGGGGGCTTGCATTCCAAATCCTTGTTTTTCTCAGTAACTTCCCACTGCTCCTGGGGAAGGAACCCCTGGCCACATCTCACGCCTCCCTCAGGGCGGCTTGACAAGGGTGGGGGTCTGGGACGTGCCCAGCCCACTGCTTGCTCTCCTTCTCTGGCGATGTATGTGCAATACACTAGTAGCCGGCACTCCACAGAAAACACTCCAACGCGGACCGTACGTTCTTAGGGGCCCTGCCTGGGACCAGGACCAGGGCAGCATTTGGGCATGGGGGCTGGCTGAACACCCCAGCTTCGGGCAGCCCTGATGCCCACTCAGGGTGTGTGTGGGGGCTTAGTTTTAAAGCCCTCAGCTTGGAGGCTGAAGTTAGAAATTAAAGGGTCTTTTAGCATAGGCGCGGGCCCAAGGAGCCCCAGCAGTACATAAGTTTCCAGGCTTTGGGGCCTGGCTTCACCCCCAGCCTTGACTCCACACCGCCATGGTGACCACAGATAGACCCTGTTCTTCCCTTTCTAAGAGGCTGGGAAGAGGAGTTCAGTGACGTGGCAGAGAGCTCCAGGGCTCTTAAACTCAGAGGCCGCCCCAGTGGGAGACAGGACCCCCCTCTCAATCAGTCCAACAGCTTGACCACAGAAGAGGCTAAGGGCCTCATTGTGAGAGCTCAGCAAAGCTGCGGGGAGGACCAGCAGGTGGGCAGCGTGATCGCCCCAAGTCTAAGACTCGCCAGGTTCGAGGCATCCACACACACACCTAGAGTCGCGACTACACCTGCGGGAGCTGGGCTGTCCACAGGCGAGGTGCAGGTCCTCTGTGCCCCGGTTCCCTACACCCGGTACTGGGACTGCGAGGCCGGCGAGGCCCTGGGGAAAGTCC
>NW_022900931.1:465708-478720 GCF_012274545.1 Fukomys damarensis | reverse complement strand
GACCAGCAGCCACTGGCGCGCGCACTGCCACTGCGACCCCGGGAGTCTGCGCCCGGCAGCGCCCTCCTCCCGGCCTCACAGCTGTCCCCAGCCCCCTGGGTCTGGGCAGCATCCTAAGGAGAGCCCCCCCAGCACTAGGGTCTCTTTGAGATAGGGGTGCCAGGCCTCATCGCTCTCCCAGAAGCCCCCAGGGAAGGGCATGCTTGGTAGTGCCCTCAGTATGTATCTTCGGTCTCAGTACCCCCCCTCCTTGTGCCCTTGGGACCCACAGCACTCAGCGCCTACAGTTCAGTGGTTCAGGATCTCACCAGAGGCTCCCAGTTTTAGTCTCCTGGCTGTCCATGCCTGGGGCCCCCAGCTTGAGAAAGCGTGGACATACCCCTGTACTCCTCTAGGACCCTCTGCAGGACAGGCTGGGAGCCCTAGGACAGCCTACGGGCCCCACCCTCCATCTGGAGCCTCTGCCGGGCTGACCCCTTTTCCCACCTGTGTTTCCTCTTCTGCTCCTGGGGGCTGGCCCAGTGCTCAAGCCTCCAGAAGACCCTAAGGCCACCGAAGCCATCACCATCACCCCAGCATCCTGCCTCCCACCCCAAGCGGCCAGGCTCGTTGCAGCGACTCTTTCCCACCATCACCCTAGCCCAGGCTACACCTCTGCCAGCCCCACCACAGAGGACCCAATTACCAGAGTCTGACAGGGCTGCAAGCTTTTTATCAAAAAAGTTAAGACAAGCAGTGTCACAAAAGAACATTTTAATACTAAAGATGTGGGAAGGCCATGATTTCATTCTGAGGGCTCCCTAAAATAGACTGGTGTGGAGTTGTCCCTTCCTGCCCGTCCTGAGAAAGCCCTGCCACCCACTGACCTCATTGACCACAACAGCCCTTCACCTTTGAGGACCACTAGTTTCTATCCAACCAGGATCTGTGGGAGCCTCTGGAAGGGTCTTGCTTCCTTGGAGTCATCTGGCCCTTCCTTCCCCCACATCGTGCCCTTGGCCTTATGGGGGGACAGACAGCACCAAGACCCTGTCTGAAACAGGCTGATCGACCTTCCAGCTGACCTGACCCAGGGGCTGGGAGAGGCCCAAGCTCAGCCCTCCCAGTGGCCATGGCACTCCCATTCCTATGTGCCTCAGCCTGGACTGTGTCCTGGGTGAGCCCCAGGTGTCCTCTTGACCACCTTCCTGCAGTGGTCTCAAGGAGCACTGGCTGCCAGGATGTAGGGGCCCAGGGGATCTGGCCGGATGCCCCTGGGGTGATGGTGGCTGAGGCCTCTGGCCAAGCAAGTAGGTCCTCAGGTATGAGAAGCACCTGCTGCAGGGACACTGGGGGTATGTCCCTCTAGATGAGGTCTCAATCCTGACCCTGGGGTCAGGGGGCACAGGCCTAGCACTGCCATTTCAGGATGGCGCTTAAGCCATGGTTCTGATGGGGCCCCAGACATCAGGGCCTCCATTATCCCCTGTGCCCATCTTGTCACCCAGGAAGGTGGCAGCATTCCCACAACATTGCCATTGAGGCCAGGCCCTCGATGGGGAGGCTGGCACCTCTATGCTTGGTGCCTCAGTGCCTAGCACTGCCCTGGGTGCTGTGCCACCCTGCCTCACTCTGGGTCTCCACAGCGCCCACATCTACCTGCTGTGTAAGGGCAGCCACTTCAGGGACCTGCACTGGACATGTCCACCTCCCTCCCTTCTGCCGCTGCACATTTTGCATCTGCACTGTGGGTAGGTTCTGTACTAGGCTGTCCTGGGCCATGGTCAGGGTGGACCATGTTCTGAGAGTGCGCTGACACTAGGAACAGCAGTCTGCACCTGCTGTGCAAGTGATCAACCCCGACTCACTAATGTACAGTTAGCCAAAGTTCCTCCACTGGCGCCCCCTTCAGGCATCACAGGGCACTGAGCCAGCTGCACATAGCCCAACAGCAGCCTTGTAGGCATCTATGCAACCTGGAAGATCAGACAAGGAGCCCAAGAGTCTGCATGGTCAGGAGACCCACCCAGCAGTTCCCAGCCAGTAACGTTCATCTGGGGCTCAGCTGCAGCTCTGGTTTACCCCTCAGTGTACATCTCCCACTGCCCTGCCAGCATCACTGTCTGTGGCCACAGCACTACCTTGCTCGGCCCAGGCTCCAGTGTAGGACCCAGAGGTGGCACCTCAGGGCCCTGCCAAGGTCATCTGAACCAGGGTTTTGGGAGCTGGGTAGCAGAGTCAGGCCAATCCAGAACCCTCAGGGCCCCATGGGTGAGTGTGGGATGTGTGGAGTTCCAGCAGAGAGGCTGGGACCGTGCTATGGATCCCAAGGGCCATTATGGGCCTGCTGTCCCAGCAGGGCCTCCACATCACTGCTACTCTCTCCTGAACAGTCCCAAGCAGGCAGGGGATGAACACCAGAGTGGCCTCTCCCTCCACGATGGCTGACACGGGCAAGGTGCCCCTCCTGTTTCCACAGGGCAGGATGGGCAGGTGGCAAGGGGCCCTGCCAGCTGCCTCCCTCCATCCTGGAGGCCTGCTGGGCTGAAGGACACATCAAACACCACGTGGGGTGTGGGCAGATGGGCAAGAGGAGGGTGGGTGGTAGATGTGCCCAAATCAGCCAGGGCTCTAGCCCTTCCAACTCCCCTAAACACCCCCTAAAGCCAAGGAGGGCAAGCGGGGCTGGAGAGAAGAGCTTTGCTAGCACATAATCCCCCACAGTCAGGGACCAGGCTGTGGTTCCAAACGTTGCATTTACTGCTGGGACAAAGGCAGCACAAGGAGAGGGACGCAGCCCGGGCAGGGGGCCAAGCTGGGAGCAGGCACTAGGCAGAGGGCCCCACAGGGGGAGGCTTGGCAGACCAGGCCTGGGGACCGCACACCTTGGCCCATCCTAGGGAGGGCACAGGACAGCCTGGAGGTCCTTCGGCAGGGAGCCGATGATCATCTCAGTGTACAGCTGTGCCCGCTGCAGTGTCACTTCCTTCACAGGGAGCTGGTGGCCCTGTGCCCGCACCTGCAAGGGCAGTGGCAGTCAGAAGCAGGACATCTCCTTCCAGGCAGTAGCACCTAGGCTGGGCAGAGCAGGGAAGCTGCTCACCAGCTTCTCCCGGAGTTTCAACACCAGGTCCACCACCTCCACCTCTGACTTGTCCTTCATCCAGGTCTCAATATTCTGCAGCGACATTGTAGGTCCTCTGTCACAGAAGCCCCTCCCACCTTGCCCCAGACCCCCAGACTCCTAAAGCCCGACTTCCTGCTGGCCCTCGCCTCTCTCACCGCTTCACAGATAGCCTCCAGGTGCAGGGCTTCCAGCTTCTGAGCCATCTCTTTGTGCCGCTGCCGGTACCAACCATCAAAGTGTGGTGACTTGAAAAACCGCCTGTAGGTGGCAAGTGAGGGGCTGGCCCAGTGTGCCAAAGGTGGCCATGGGCAGCTTGCACCATGTACCTACCTGTAGAGGCCCAGCCAGTCGCCCTTGAGGATGCAGGTGAGCTGAGGCCCCGCATGCTCTAGACTGTGCAGGAAGTCATCCTGGCGGAAGGGACGGATCTGGGGAGGGGTCTGAGATAGAGCCAGTGAGCACGTGCAGGGGAACACAGCCTACAGCCCCGCACCCAGGACTCCCCTTCATGGACATATCTAAGGCTCACCCTACCCAGGGGTTTCTCAGACCCCTCCCTTCTCTGCCCTGGGAAGGACACAGTGGATGCATGCCCCAGATCTTCCCTTCTCTTGGATGGGGACACCCAGACCCCCACCTTCCAGGGTGTGATGCTTTTCTGCAGCGGCATAAGGCTGGCCATGTACTGTTCCTGGGGGTGAGAGAAGAGTGAGCCTGGAGCCTTTGTCCCCCACTGCTGTCCCCTCCTGCCTGGGCCTCACCAGGGGGATGATGAAGCTCTGCGTGAGCTCCAGGAGATGCCGCCTCAGCAGAGCACTCTGCACATCCCATGGCCGCTGCTTCTGCACACCCTGCCAGAGGGAGGCAGGGAGCTGAGCCCAGATTAGCCCAGGCCCCAGGTGCCTTCACCTCACGCAAGCCCCTATATCGTGCCTCCACCCCTCAGTTCCTACCTTGAGCAGTCGTTTGAGTAGTGCCTTGTCCCGGTGGAGGTGGGCTGTGTAGGAGGTGTAGAGGCCTGGCAGGAGAGCAAGGCAGTGGCCGTCCTTCCGTCCTTCAGGGTTTCCTCCCTCCCACTCTGCTGCAGCCCCAAAGGGTATCTGACAGGGCATCCGATCTTGATGGGCATCACCTGCGCATCTCAGCCCACCCTACCCCAGGGTTCTAGAGACCTGCTGAGGAGGAGGGTATGGCCCCTTTCCTGACACCTCTCAGTGGACAGAGAGGGTCTAGGGAGGCCTGGCTGCCCCACTGGACTGCCAAGTGCAAGACCAGCCCCGCTACAACAGAGGGGGCACAGACCTGGCTTGGTGTCGAGGGTCTTCAGCCTCGAGGGCTTTTTCAACTTGATCTGCTTAGGAAGATCCCCTGCAAGACACACCCACTGCTCTGGCTATGCCTGCAGGCTTGGTCTGACCAGGTAAGGCTCAGGTTGGGTTTAGACACTTCCAGATACTAGGCTGGGTGAGGCTTCAGAGCCCACCACCCAGGCCTCCCCAGCACTCCTCACCTGACATCTTGGGCTCCCCAATTCGGAGGATATGGGGCCAATGCTGGAGTGTTTTGATAAAGAAAGGATTTGTGACTCCCAGGACCACGTTAGGTCTAGAGAGAAAGAGAGAGGAGAGAGAGAGAGAGAGAGAGAGAAAGAAGAGGCAAAGAGAAGCTGGGCAAGTGGCACGGGCTGGGGCAGAGTGGATAGATACACTTACGGGGCCTGGGTTCTTGTGGTAAGCTCCTTAAATTCACTATCGTGGATAGTAAAGTAGGGGCGGAAGTCACAGCAGAACTTGAGGGGCTGCAGGCAGCTGTGGGATGGGACAGCAGAAAGCAGGTGAGACAGGGTGCCAGTTGTGTAAGGATGGCCAGGGACAGAGGCACATACCTGGTCAGGGCCAGCACCATCTCCGAGGACATATCAGGTGAGGGTGCCAGAACTACCAGGGGCTCCCCAAGAAGCATGAGCTCCCACAGCGTCTGCACATGGGTCAGCACAGGCTGGAAGCACCTGTCAGTGGGCAGTAGGGATCAAGTGGGGCCTGGGACCTCCAGCACGGTAGGTATAAGTCTGGCAGGGCCCAGCCTTGGGTGAACATAGGGCCCTGCTCAGGCAAACAGGGTGGGGAAGGTATATGAAGACCACAGATCATGCCTCAGGTTGCCAGGCCACCCTAGGCTCTGTCAGACGACTTGGGCTCCATCTGCTTTGGAAGTGGGGTATGTGGGCTGGACACAACCTGGACCTGGCCTGTAAGGGGCCAACAATCTTACAGCATCCCCAAAACCCAGGTAGGGACCCATCCCGGCCCACTGTCCCTCAAACCTGCAGCTCTGCAGCTCTGGGCCCACGTCCCCTTGACAGCCTCTCTAGGCATTGCTTCTGGAACCTTCCTGCTTACAGTGCCCACATCTGGGCACAGGTTTCCTCTTCTGCACAACTCTCCCTCTCTCAGGATGCCCCAAGTATCACTCATGACTAGCAGTTCCTCCATGGGGCAGCTTTTCCCAAAGCAAGCCACAACCCCAGTACTCACCTGAATAGGTCCAGTTCATGGACGCTCGAGAGGACCACGGGGGCTGGCAGCAGGTTCTGAAGGTGGAGGGCAGGCAGTCAAGGATAAGGATGGAGGCTTTCATGGGGCTGTGCTGGGTTTGTCACCCCACAGGGAGGTGAGGCAGATCCCCGTCCCCCACCTCTTGGTCACACTGTTTCGGAGGACTGGATTCTGGCTTGTCCACCCTGGATGGGATGCACACCTGTGGAGGGGGGGCAGCTGCCAGAGGGAGCAGGGTATCTCCACACCCCTGCACACTCACTTGGTGGAGGCCCTCACCTGGATGATGATGCCCATGACAGGTAGGTTCAAGGTCTTCCCAGGCACAGGGGCTGGCCACTGGTCAATCTCATTACAAACTGTGAACACAGTGGTCCAAATCAGGAGCCCTCCCCAAGGAGAAACTGTCTGCTCAGACCTGCTGCGAGGCACATCAGCCACACCTGCCACTCACCAGCTTCCAGACAGGGTGCCAGCTTGTCAAAGTACTCTGGGGCCATCAGGCTCAGCAATGACTGGAACAGCCGGACAAAGGGCAGGCGGGACAGCAGCACCAGGGACTGCAGTCATGCAGGGCCCGTCAGAGGGTAGACAGCTCCAGGGTAGCTGGGGCTGGTCCAAGCAGTGCCTCCAGCTGCCCAGAGGGGCACACTCTGACCCCAAGACCATCAGCAGACATCAAGGTTGGGAAGTACCCCAACCCTCAGAGGGAAATGTGAGGCAGTGAGGTTCCTGGGTCCATCTCCCCAGGGGCCATGTTCCTGGGTTCAGTACTAAAGTTGTCCTAATCCTGAAGATGTGGCAGGACCAGCAAGCACTGAGGGCCAGGGCTGTCTGGGCCTAGAGAAGGGCCACCAGTGCCACCTGAAGTAAAGGGATACGAGGGGAGCCAGGCATATGGAGTCCTTTCCTAGCCTTGCTGCATTGGCTGGACAGCAGAAGGGTGGACACTCCTGGAGCTCAGACTCTAAGCCACCCCAGGGGCCCCCTGTGCCTGCCAAAGTGGCAAGGACTCACCTTCTGGAAGTAGCCCCTCTTCACAGAGCTGTCCTTCACCTGCCGGAAATACACGTAGCCAAGGTAGTGTGCTGGCTCCCTCTGGAAAGAGTGTGTGTTAGCCATGCCCACTCAAGCCATCTGGTGAGGTCGAGAAATGGGCAGGGACTTCTGGGGGTTGGCACTTAGGGATGCAGGTGGCTTGGGGCCAGGTTTCCCAACATTCTGGGGCCTGTTGTCAGGAAGGTGGAAACCTTCCAGGGTTAGACCTAGGCTTCTGGGCTCAGGTGGGCAACGCCCTCCAGGAACAGCTCCTCCTATGCAGCAAGGGATGCTGATGGGGGGGGGCCTTCTCTTCACAAAGCCCTGATGTGAAGGACCCTGGGGACCTTGGTGAGTCACCAGAGGGTCGTACAGGTTGGCACTTGGGCCTGCAGGACCAGCAGGGCTTGCAGTGGTCAGTGACCCCCAACAGGCCTGGCTGGCACCTCTCCTGCTACATGGTGCCAGCAGCTCTGAAGGGGCTGATCACACTGCCAGGGCATCCTGGGAGGGGAAGGGAGCACCCACCACTCACCTGCAGTGCCACGGGGGCCTTGCTGTTGTAGGGTTGATCATCAGTGTGCCAGGGGCTCCTGTGCCCACCACACTGACGCATACGGAAACTGAACTGAGTGTCCCCGAGGCAGCCTGAGGAGGGGCAGCAGTGCCCTGAAGGTCAGGGTAGGAGACTCCACTGCCACTATCAGGTGGGGTAGATACAAGGAGGCAAGGGGCCTGCAAGGCTGAACCCTCCTGGCACAAACACCGCAGAGAGGACCCCAGCCTGAGGGACTGTTTCCCTGTGTATACCCCCAGGTAAGGCCTTGCAATAAACTCAGTACACAAGAGAAGCACCTTCACTGTCCCCGGGGGTACATAGGCCCAGCCTGCCTGGGACAGGAGACCAGGCACTACACAGTGGCCACCAGAAAGAAGCAGGAGTAGGGCAGTGGACCCAGCTCCTGGTGGCAAATGGGGAGGGTGCAAGAGACCAGATTCTGCTGGTACCTTTGCCCAGGCCATCTTTTCAGGTTTTTCCTGCTGCAGCATGGGGCTCCAGTGTTTCCACAGGGCCAGGGACAGGTGGGTGTGACCTATTCCTGGAGCAGCCTTGATGCCTTTGGCCTGGGTCCCATCACCCCAGCCCCAGAACCAGCATCCAGCCCAGGGAGGGTGGGGTTGCCTACCTGAGTGGGAGTCAGGAAAGGACAGGTAGCAAATGCTGCTTTTCTGAAACACAGAGCCAATGAGGGCTTCTCCCTCGTGGGGACATCTACTCCCAAGAGCACTAGGACTTACCTCCTTGTCCGTGAGCCGGAAATCACTTGGGTACACCAACTGTAGGTGAGGACAGAGTACTTGGTGTCACCACTTGGCTACAGCACTGGCCCACTAGAGCCGGCCTCTTCCAGGACTCTTTCCAGCATCCCTTTCCCTCCCCACACACCACCTTCCCTGGCTCAGGCCCCCTTGGTTCCTTTTTCCTCTCAGTGATTTTCTTCTTATCTCCTCCTGCACACAGCCCTGGGTCAAACCTCCACTACCCCTCCACACAAAGATCCTGCAGGCCCCCACTCCCTCACCCCTTCCCTTGGCCAGAGGGTCTCAGGCTCAGCTACCTCTTCTTGTGTCTTCTTCTACCCTGCCCCTTGATGGCCAACTTCTACTAGGCCTTCTCTCCCTGTCCCTGCTTGATCCTCTTCCCAGGGCCTGTGGCCCACCTGCATGGCCAGCTGGGTAAGCCTCCCCCTGGCCTGGGGAGTGGGCAGTCAGGTGACACCCAGACACTGAAGAGCAGGCTCTGGTCAAACAGTCCAGAGGCTGGCTAGAGATCAGCATTCTCTGCAGAAGGAAGTGAGCTGGGTAAGCCCAGCTAGAAGATCCCTGTAGTGTACTAAAAAGGCCCCTTCGCAGGGGCCCCAGAAGTGTCTCCTGGGCTGACTCTCACGGTCTTCTCCTGTCTACCCAGCACCTATGCTGAGGAGTCACACGGACTGAACCCTCAGAAGTGGAGGACTGCTGTCCCTGGAATGAACACTGCCCACTCTAGGAACAACATTGCTTCTTGTCCCTGTTTGGCCTGGGCTTGCACTCTGCCCTGTTTTATCTCTTCAAATGTGTACTAAGTCTCTTGAAGTCAGGGACTCTGTCCTGGTTACTTTTGCCTCCCAACACTTGGCAGGAAACAAACCCTTTCCAAATACAGCATCTGTGGAAGGTGTGAAAATTCTTCCAGGAGGTAGACCAGAATAGGTAGGAGAGATGGCTAATTTTAGAAGTCAATTTGACTGGGGCCAGGGATTTAGCTCAGAGGTTCCACTGCCTGCCTTGCAACAGCAAGGACCTGAGTTTGATCCCCAGTACCAAAAGAAAAAACAAATGAATGAATAAAAAGAAATCAATTTGACTGGATTAAGGAATACCTAGGAAACTAGGAGAACACCACTGCTGGGTGTGTCTACGAGAGTGTTTCCAGAGGAGATTGGCATCTGGGTTGGTAGGCTGAGTGGGGAAGTTCTGCACTTGATGTGGGGCCCCAGACAACAAAAATAGCAAAGGAAAGGCAATTTCCTCCATCATCGCTAGAGCCGGGACATTTTCTGCAGACATCAGAACTCTAGGTTCTGTTCTTGGGACTCCAGGCTGTGCAGCAGAGCTGGCCCCTCCATCCCAGCTTCTCAGTCTCAGGCCTGAGCCATGCAGCCAGTGTTCCAGGGTCTCCAGCTTGCACACAGCCTACTAAGGGTCTGCTTGGCCTCCAGAGTCACATGAGCTAATTACCCTAATAAAGCTCACCCATCCATCCACTTATCCATCCAGTCCATCGGTTTCTCTGTGGCAGAGGTACTTCTTTGCAAGGAAGCATGGTCAAGGAGCTGCCAAGTACACCTGCACCACTGGGTCATGCGGGAGAGGGCAGCCAGGAACAGGTAGGAAGCTAAGGGGGATTTGCTAGTGAGATCAGACCAACAGGGATGCCTGAAGATAGCTCAGGGAGAAGCAGGAGCACAAGACATTCGGCTGAACCTACGTCTGTACTTCAAGGAGGGAGGACAGGTGGTGCTCGTCACTGGGGCAGGGTCACAAGGGGTCCTTTTCCAGAAGTCAAAGGAGCCTGAGGCAGGCCCCTCACCTCAGCTCTACATCCATGTCCTGGGGCCCCACGAGAATATCTGATCAGGGAAACGTGTGTTCATGGCTGGAGCAACCTCTTTGCCAGTGGCCCTGGAGTCCAGGTAAGCCTCGAGCTGAACGCTGGCCTAGGTCAGGTGGGCCATGCCCAAGTGAGGGGACAAATGCAGCAAACCTCTATGCAAGGAGGCCCTCCTTATACCCCCAGATAGGCTCTGCCCTGCCCAGGGTTCCCACACAAGCCTTGTCCTTTTTACCTGGCTCTCTGAGCAGTGGTTCTCAGTGGGGACCAGCAGCCCCTCAGGTCCACAAGGCCAGACTAGTCCCCTAAGTCAGCGCCTGCTTCATGCTCATCTCACTGCACACACAGAGCCCCAGAGGTGATGCCTGTGACCCTGACAGACTACTGTGGAAGCTGATATGAGCATCTACCTGCCTTCTATCTGGTCAGGTATTAGCCAGTCTTGTCAAAGCAACAAACAGCCAGGCGGGCTGATGCATACCTGTAATCCCAACAACTGGAGGCTGAAGCAGGAAGATCACTTTGAGTTCAAAGCCAGTGTGGGTTACATAGTGAATTCAAGGTGTACCTGAACTGCATAGTGAAACCCTGCCCCTCCACCAAAAATGCATCAAACTATACTTCGTTTTCCACTGGTTTTTGTTTTAAAAATGTTTTTTTCCTCATAAATATATACATTAATACGTAAGTTTTTTTCCTTAAATGAATTAAAGTGCCCTATTCTAATTTAAGCATAATAAACATGGACAGATATAACCCATGCAAACAAAAAGCTCTCTGGAGTCCTCAATAGCTTTAAGGTTGAGACTGCATAGCATGGGTGCTGCCACCCAGAAAGAGCCCATATGGATGGGGCTCCTTGGCCACTCTGGCCACAGGACCTCCCAGATGAGCCAGGATATTGAGCTGGTTTCTCAAGAGCTAAGAGCCAGGCCCTCTCTTCACCTGACCTGATGCTCCAGGTGCCCTGGATGGACCACGCCACTCCTCTCTAGCCTTGCATGCAGGCTCCAGGACAACCATCTGCATGGGACTCCACGTGCAGGTGCTAGGTCCAGAACCATTACTGTTTCTAACAGATGGACTCCTGAACAGCAAGAGCCTGGCTGGTGACAGCTGCTCAGTACTCAATAACCTCTTGCCTTGGCTTACTGTGGCTTTTTTTTTTTTTAACCAGGGATCGAACTCAGGACCTACCGCTTGTGAAGCAGGTGGTGGTACCATTGAGCTAAATCCCCTGCCCACTGTGGCTTTTTGAGAGAGCAGTTGCCTGAAAATAGACAGCCCATCCCACCCCTGTTGTGTAGCTGCCTCCTTTCATCCTTCAAGGCTCAGCTGAGCCTGTCTCAGTCTCTTTTGAGCAGCCTGTGTCTTCCTTTGGCATCCTGCATAGGACAATGCCAGGGCTTTTCAATCATCAATCAGCCAGGCTCAGCTAAGTGAAAGTCAATAGGAGCCCACTCTTCCCCCATGATTCTAGAGGAGGGATGACAGACAAGACACAAACCTGAAGAGGGTAATGTGACTGAGAGCCACCTCACATACTGCTGCCCAGTGTTTGGCACAGACTCAAGTCACCAGGAGCTTGGGGGTCTCCCCCTACCAGCCTCAGGAGCCCAGACAGACAGAAAGACATACATACACACACACACACACACACACACACACACACCACACACACACACTCTCTATCACTGCATACTTAGAACTCTCTGAATGGTTATATTTTAGAAAATTAGACATGAGATCCCTTAAGGAAAGGCCCCGTGTGTGTGTGTGTTAGTTTCAGAGTCTTACTACAACGGGTCCAGGATGGCCCTGAACTCACTACAAAGCCTAGGCTAGCCTCGTTTGTGATCTCCAGCCTCAGCCTCCCTATTGCTGGAATTACAGGTGTATACAATACTTAGCTCCCTTGTGATTTTTATGGGGCTCAATCTGGGCAACAGAAAGTGAGCTCCCAATGTAGGGCAAATCACCTCGCCTCTCAGGCTCCATCAAGTTGTGTCATCTGCACACCTGGTGCACAGGTGGTGGCCCAGTGTGCAATAGGATGAGGTTCCCACAGGGTGCTGAGTATTGTGCCAGGAGCCCAGGGGTCCTGGCCATGAATTATAGTTTTCCGTTTGGCCAACTTTGGACTTCTCAGAGCTTCTCAGTGTTCATCGGGGCCTTAGGAAGCATTTCCCACTCACCAGGAAAGCTACACTGGCTTTCCTGAGGGTGACTCCTCAGCCTCATCTGGCCCACTGCAGTGATGGGGTGCTCATGGCTCCCTGCGCACTTAGAAGTGCCTCCTAGTGGTTGGTGCAGCCTACTTCCCAGGCACCTCCACCTGTGGCAGGCCTCCTTCTGCTGGTTACTCCCTGGTCTGTGTCAAGGCTCTTCAGCGGGATCATCCTGACTGTGCCTGCAGGAGCCAGCCTAAGCCTGCAGCATTTCCATCTATACCTGGAGAAAGGGAGGCTGTCCCTGTGGGTGGGGGAGGGCAGGCAGTAGGAAAACCACAACAAAGGGCCGGCAGCTGGTGACCCAACGTTGAGAACAGTAGGGGATGCAGGCCAAGCAGGGGCTCGCAGGGTCTTGATCTGACTCTTAAGTGAAGGGGTGACTGGACTTTAAACAGGAGAGGCACAAGGGTTGAACCGAAGAGGGGGGCTGGGGTAGGGAGGAGGTGACACTGGTGACTTCAGCAGACATGGATGAGAACCTCGCTCCATGGATAACTGTCAGCCTTGCCCTGAGCATGGGATGTGGAGCTATGAAGGAGGCTTCAAAGGGGGAGCAACCGGGGTTATGATTTTGCCTGGATGGGGACAGGGGCTAGGGTAATGTTACAGGGGACCCCCCTGGATATGGAGAATCAGGCCCTGTCTCCCACCTGTCTGGGCAGCGCTCCAGGAGCCCTGAGGAACGGGTGACAGGCATGAGGAGGAGGAGGTGGCACCAGGTTCGTCGCAGGGAGTTGTGGAAGGGGTCAGAGGTCGGTCCGAGGTACAGCGTGTTCAAAGGGCGAGGCGGGAGTGCGGGCAGGGAGTGAACGGGGATGGGACGGACCTGAGAGGGCAGGAAGTAGAGGAGCCGGAGAGAGGAGCGGCGGCCCGCCCGCGCCCGCTCACCTCCAGCGCCTGGCCCAGCTCCAGGTCGAAGGTGACCACG
>NW_022900931.1:453378-465198 GCF_012274545.1 Fukomys damarensis | reverse complement strand
GGGCGCTTCCTGTACCCTTGCGGGGCGGTGAGAGGTGGGCGAGCGGGCCGGGATCGGCCGCTCGGACCTGGGTTCCTCCTGGTCGCGAGATTGTGGGCGCGCGGAGGCGTCTAGAAGACAGCCCCATCGTCGAATTTCATCTTTGATGGGCGCCCTTTCCTCGTCCCGCGGTGGCAGCCCCAGGCGCGCTTGCGCTCGGGAGCAGGCGATCTCACCCAGCAATAGGGCGAATCTGGAAAGAGGACGCCACAGTCACCGGCGTTCGGCGTTTTAGCGTCTTGTGAAAGCGGGGTTCCGATATTACTAAGGCGCAGACCAGGCTTGCAGTAACGACCCTCAGTGACCAAGGCAGTGGAAAACACACTAATCCCTTCCCCCGCATGTATTCGATTTGGCCTAAAAATGATGTACTTGGAGACCTAAACGGGCCCCAACCAGAGAACTTTAGGCACATAGCCACTTGTGAGCCGCAGTATTATAATTGCCTTATTTCATTGACGTCAAGATGTCATTATTTCACAATTAAGAAAATTTAATGGCTGGGTGTGGTGATGCACACTTGTAATCCCAAAGGATTTCTTCCTGAGCTACTTAGCAAAACCCTGTCTCAAAACAAAAGTCACCTAGCTAAATGGATGCACATTGAGGCCATGCTCTTAAAGTGAACTAAATAGGACACATGAGTAAATACTGAATAGTTTCTCTGGTGTGAAAAACAAAGTGTAAGGCCGGGCGTGGTGGCGTATAACTGTAATCCCAGCACTCCGGAGGCAGAGGCAGGAGGATTGCTGTGAGTTTGAGACCAACCTGGGCTACACAGTGAATTCCAGGTTAGTCTCAACTAAGTAGTGAGACCCTGTCTCAAACCGCCCCCCAAAAAAGCTAAAAGTGTAAATAAGGTTCAACAGTATAATTGAGAGTGTGAAATAGGAAGAAAATGGCTAAAGGGGAAGTGGGAAGGGAAGTGAAAAGGAAATAAGGAAAAAATGTGAAAAGAAAAATGGAAACAAAGTTTTTGTAAATAGGGAAGGGTGAAGGGGGTGAAGGAAAGGCAGGAGTATGGGGAAAAAACAAGAACCAAGACATATCATGTAAAGATACAAGATCCCATTGGTAAATGTAACTATTATTTCCTTTAAAGGTACCAGTAGGGGCCTGGGATTTGGCTCAGTGATTCCACTGTCTGCTTCCCAAGCGCAAGGCCCCAACTTCCATCCCTGGTGAAAAGGGGGGGGGCATAAATGTACTAATAAACTTAATGAAAAAGAAAACCTGTTACCAACTACAGGATTGCTGGTACTAAGTCCTGTCTGTTTTTACCCACTTGAACAGAGACTGCAGAACAAGTCTCACATTTGCTTTCCCCAGGATAGAAGTTGGGGCTTTTTGTGGGTTCAGATTGAGGAAAGGAGTTGGGAGGCTAGGAAATAAACTGTGTATGGTGTCTGACCCTGTAAATTGGATGGTAAGCCCACCCCCCACATATTGGGATGGAACTGAAGTCCTTCACACTGATCTACATCCTCTCCTCAGCCCCTTTTCCTTTTTGGTGGTGGGGAGGGTTTGAGAGAGGGTCTCACTATTTATTTAGTTCAGGTTGACTCTGAACTCACTATGTAGCTCAGGCTGGCCTCGAATTTGCAGCAGTCCTCCTGCTTCAGCCTCCCCAGTGCTGGGACTACAGGCATTGCCACCATGTCTGGCTTCCCCAGCCCTTTTTAAAAAAAATTTTAGACAGAGTCTTGCTAACTTGCCCATGCTGGGTTCAAACTTTGATTCTCCCTGCCTCAGTCTCCCAAAGTGGAGAGGGATATATGGATGTACCACAACACCCAGTTTAAAATTGGTGACTTTAGGGCTGGGGACTTAGCTCAGTGGTTCTGCCACCTGCCTTGCAAGCAAGGACCCGAGTTCAATCCCCTGTACCAAAAAAAAAAAAAAAAAAAAAAAGAAAGAAAGAAAAAAAAGAGGCTGAGGCAGGAGGATCATAAATTTAAGCTCAGCCTAGGCAATTTAGTGATTTATCCAAACCCTATGTCAAAATTTGACAAAATTAAAAAGAGTTGAGGATGTAGCTCATTACAAAGGCCATGGGCTTAATATCCAGAGCCACAAATATGTAGAGATAGAGAATTATGCATGATTTATTTTTTGAGACTGAGTCTCAGTATATCGTTCAAGCTGGAATTGAACTCACTATGTAGTCCAGGCTGGCCTTGAACTCATGGCAGTCCTCCTGCCTCAGCCTCCTGAGTGCTAGGATTACAGGCATGTGCCACTACACCCAGCTACATAAACCATAAATACTACACTTGATCTTAGCCAGAAGGCCGAGAAGCGATTATAAACCATAAATGACCACTTTCAGGGTTAGTGGGTTGAAGGGAGGCCTGGTCAGGCGAGCTTCCCAAAGAAAAGAACACATGTGAGGTAGACATTGCAAAAAAGCAGGAACCAAATGTTATTTTCCAGCACAGCACTTATAGTAGTTCTTGTCAGCTTACTAAGATAGTAAGAGCTGGGCAGAGGCAGGAGTATCACCATGAGTTCAAGTCCAGCCTGGGATATATAGTGAGTTCGGGGCCAGCCTGAACTACAAAGCCAGAAAAGACACTGTAAGACAAAACACTGTGGGCATCCTTGCATGTCCATCTCTTGTAAGGACTCTTGTACTTGCCGTTGGTGGTCAGGAATAAAAACAACATTCTACATGTAGGAGGGCACAAGTGCCTTCCTGTGCTGCAGTCACTAAATCCAGAGCCATATGGTCTGTAACACTACCCTTCTTATTTGGGACATTTCATCCATGAATAACATCAGAGACTGGCGCGTGATATTTAGGGCCTGTGCCATGTGTTGAGCTAGAGCTTTAGCTTGGAGGGCTAGGTCTACAGTTCCTGCCCTAGGCACACCAGTACCGACATAGGGTAAGGCCACCAGGCCATGCATTTGATGCAGTGCCATCTGTGGTATACAGTGTCCCAACTGTGGGTTGTGTTTGTCAGAGTGGGCCTGATAGTGCCCTTCATATAGGGAAACCGCTGGGTGCAGCACCCTGTCCAGTGCATGGGACAGTTAAAGCTATAGCTTTAGTCACTGCTGCAGGAGATGAAATGCCCACAGTACTGCACCCAATTGCATGGGCACCCTCCTCCTCCAAGGGGCCAGCTGAGCACATTGAGGGCACACCTTCACTGCCCTGCCTCTCGTGCCTCTGTGGGAGTCACATCCAAATGCCACTGTGGTGCTATAGCTTGCATGGTATGGGGCCTACGTACCATAATTTCTTATGGGGTCATGGCGCCACTGGTGAGGGTGGGCCTCGAAGGGCTGCTACCCTCGTCAAGCAGTCGGCTAAATCATTCCCTAGCCAGAGGAGAGGCCTAAGTCCTGACACATGGAACACCACACATGTTATAGTCTTTGTTTCTCTTAATCAGTTTTGGTTTGAAATTTACTTTGTCTGCAAATAAGATAGCTACCCCTGCTTTTTTCTGGGCTCCTGTCTCATTGAGAACTGTTTTCCATCCTTTCGCTTTCAGTCTATGAGTTTCTTTTTTAACTAGGTGTGTTTCTTGTATATAACATATTGTTGGATTTTGCTTCTTAAGCCGTTCTGCCAGTCAGTTTCTCCTGATTGGTGAATTGAGGCCATTGAAATTGATGATTATAACTGATATGTATTGACTTATCATTGTCATGTTATTGTCCTGTTGTTGGCCCTTTTTATAATTTTTCCCCCTCTCCCTTTAGTTTCTTGCCTTGCCTATTTGATTTGCTTTGTTGGGCTTCATGGTGTTATGACTTTCATTGTCCTTTTCTAGAATATTGTTTAGAATTGTTTGTAGTGCTGGTTTGGTATTCATGAAGTTTCTCAGGTGTTCCTTGTCATGGAAGTATCTTATTTCCTCATCCATTTTAAAAGAGAGTTTTGCAGGATACATCAGTCTAAATTGGAGGTTGTTTTCTCTTAGGGCTTGAAATACCTTACTCTGGGCCCTCCTTGACCTGAGGGTTTGTGCTAAAAGGTCTGCTGTGATTCTGATGGGCTTTTCTTTACATATGGTTTGTTTCTTTTTTCTAACTGCTTTCAGTATTTTGTTCTTCTGTTGGGTTTCCGGGATCTAGACTATTATATGTCTAGGTGTAGATTTTTTTTTTTTTTCCAGATCATGGCTAATCGGAGTCTTATATGTCTCACTTATCTGTATGTCAAATTCTTCCCCTCTGTTTGGGAAGTTTTCTTTCATTAATTCTGTGGACAGTCTTTTAAAGTCATTTGTACTTTCTCCTGCTACTTCATGGATTCCAGTCTTATGTTATTCTTGTTTGCATCATCTAGGAGTTGTTGGATCAATTTCTCATGATCCCTTACTGTTTTTAAGAGATTTTTCTTTTCATGGTCACTGACTTCAATCCTATCTTCTATATCTGAAATTCTATCCTCACATTTGTATATCCTGCTATGAATGCTTTTGATAGTTTTTAATCTCCTGGATATCTGTTTGAATCTGTTTCATGGATTCCATTTCTTTCCTATGTTGGGCCTTCAGGGTTTCCATTTTTTTCCTATGCTGGGCATTCATGGCTTCTATCATGGTCCTGAGATCATCTATTTTTTTGTCTCTTTCTGTTCTAGTCTCTAATCACGTCTTTCATTGTGCTCACTATCTCTGTATTTATCTGGGAAATTATTTCTGTTTTGAATTTTTCTAGAGCCTGATTGATCTATTTTGTTACTTTCTGTGCTTACTAGTTCATGGTGTCCTGGTGGTTGATTGTCAGTCTCTGCCACCTAGTTTCCCATAGAATTTGCTGTTGGTGAACTGGAATCCTACCTTGCTTAAGTGTTTTCTCATTTTTATTTCTGTTGTTGGGCTGTCCTTGGTTTAATTCCTGGCTTAGTACTTTGATCTTCCTGATATAGCTGATCTTTAGCTTTTGAGTCTCTAGTGACTCAGAGACACTCTCATTTTCATAATATCTGAAAGGACAATTCATTAAATCAATCACAACCCTTTTGCCCAATTGATACAATCAGCAACAGAATAGCATCAAGCACAGTTTAGAAATTGGCAATTGTGGTAGTCATTAACCACCTTTTTTTTTTTTTTTTTCTTTTAGTACCAGGGATCGAACTCAGGTTCTTGTGCTTGCAAGGTAGGCAGTGGAACCACTGAGCTAAATCCCCAGCCCATTAATCTATCCCTTTAACCATGTGAATTAAATTAAAATTGAGGAACAGCCCAAAATATGTTTACAGTAAATAAACTCTTCAAGATAGCAACTTTAGCCTTCAAGTTGGGGATTTAGAAGGAGTAGAGAGGAGAGGAATAGATAGGTGAAAGAGTAAGAGAAGGTTTCAAGTGAAGCCAGAGGACACAGGAAGATCATGCAAACTCTAGGGAACTGTTTTAGACATGAGGGAAAGACAGAATGCAAGAACAAAGACAAGAATAGAACAGTTTAACAGTAATAGGGAAGCTTACTCACTTTCCTTTGAAACTAATGACAGTCAAGTGAAGGAAAAAGAGAAGAAAACAAAAAGAAAGAGAGCCGGGTGTGATGGTGCACACCTGTAATCCCAGCACTCGAAGGCAGGGGGATCGCTGTGAGTTTGAGACCAGCCTGGACTAAATAGTGAGTTCCAGGTCAGTCGCAACTATACAGTGAGACCCTGTCTCAAAAAACCAAAAAACAGAAAAAAAGAAAAGAAAGAAGAAATCCAAATTAGGGCAGGAATAGGAACAAAAAGGGAGACAAAGAATAATGTGTGGGGGGGGAGACAGTGGGGAAAAGAAGAAAGGAAAAGGAAAAATTTGCAGAATTGGAAAAATAAAATTTTAAAAATAAAAATTAAAAATAAGAGGAAAAGAAAGAAAAAAATTTGAAGAGCCTCTTTCAGGGTATATCTCTGCTGTCACAATAGGCAATGTAGGCAGCAATGTGCAGAACTAAGTCAATTAGTCTGAGCTAGCTGAGGGCAGACCCCTGAGATTCAGGCTGAATTCGGGCTGAAAGACCCAAGTTGAGCTCCCTGACCTCCTGCAGGGTTGAACTCTGCAAGGTTCCAGTGCAGGTTCCAGCTGCCCTTCCCCTGAGGATAGTCCAAGTCCTGATGGAAGGTGGTGATCCCTCCAACTTACCACCTGCGGGGGTCTGATGTGCCCTTATTGCAGTTGTTTACTTCCATTCTATCTTCTGGAGCTCAGTAAAATGGCCTTTATGACCACCTGTGCCTCTGCATCGTGGATCCAGGTACCGGCACAAGCAGGAGGCCTGACAGCATGGGTGTGTGTGTGTGTGTGTGTGTGTGTGTGTGTGTGTGTGTGTGTGTGTGCTGGCTGGGTGGTCCTCACCGGTCTGCCTTGTGAATTTAATTTAAATTTCCCTGATAACTAAAGGTGTTGAGCATTTTTTCATGTGCTTATTGTAAGATTTAAGTCTCACTTTTACTCCTGGAGCGTGAACAGCCAAGAGACTTTCACAGTGCTGGGCTCAGAAGCTCAGCGAGGCTCCAGAAGCTTGTCGGACAGCGGGAGTCACCCAGGAAGGAACACACCAGGAAAGTTGGCAAATAGACCTTTATTAGTCTGGCCAGATGGCACTCCCCAAGCCAAGTAGCTCAGAGAGGCGGCTAGCTCAGAAACAGAGGCCATTTTATATAGGGCTGAGGGGGGGTTCACATTTAAAACTTACAGGAAGAGGACAAAGGCAAAGAATCAGTTGATCTGAGCTAGTGGTCATCAAGCATATACTTGACCGTCACGTACTAATGATCAGCAGATCGATTATCCATTATTCCATTTACAACTTAGATTATAAAGTTCAGAACATTCAACTACAGGCAAGTAAGGAGTGGCATGATTTGTGTTGGGTCTCTGTGTTCACTACAGTTTCCATTTAGTTTCCCAGCTACTTCAAAGAAGTTACCTACCAATTCACAATTAATCATTAGTTATCCTATAAGGGATGGGGGGGCGACAGTCTCTAGGTCATTTGCTGGTCAACATGGAGTTGCTCTGGTTCAGTCAGGCTCTTACAAGGAGACTCCAGCACCCCCAAACCCAGTAATACAGCTATTAACTACTATTGTTCCCTTTATGCAATGAGACACTTTTGTTTGGCTGCTTTCACAGTTTTCTCTCTCTTTGCCCCACAGTAGGGTGATGGTGGTGCATGGAGGTGAGGCTCTTCCTGCTCTCACCCTGTGTACGGTTTCTGGTGCCTGCTCGGCTTTGTGCTCTGTAGCATGTACAGCGTGTCCCCGTATCCAGAATTAACCACTCTGAAGCAAACCAAAGATAATATCCAAGCCATGATGATGCATACCTTTAGTTCCAGTGTTTAGGGAGGCTGAGGCAAGAGAATTTTAAGTTTGAGCCCAGTTTAGGCAAGTTAGTGACTTAGATCTATCTCAAAATTAAAAGTACACACACAAAGGAAAAAAAAATACAAAGGGCTGGTATGTGGCTCAGTGGTAGAGTACCACTGGGTTCAATCCTTAGTATCGAAAAATGAAATTATATATACTATATATATCCCAAGCATTCAGCATTTTATTTTATTTTTTGTGCTGGGGATTGAGCCCAGCAGTGCTCTACTATGAAGTCACCATGCCTGCCTTACAAGCACAAGGTCCTGAGTTTGATCCCCAGTACCAACAACAGCAACAAAAAAGATCATACTACTGAGTCACTGAGCTACATTCTTAGCTCTTTTCATTTTGAGGCAGAATCTCACTAAATTCACCAGGCTGGCTTCAAATTTATGATCCCCCTGCCTCAGCTTCCTGAGTAGCTGGGATTATAGGTGTGTGCCACCACACCTGGCTTCTTTGGTCCCCCTGTTTTGGTCCTTTTGTGTCAGAAATACTTGGCTTCCTTCTACCCTTCCAGGTACACTCTGAAGGTGGAGTCACAGCCATACATACCAACCATATCTTGCAGCCAATTACAGAAACAAGAACTATAGCCAGGCGTGGTGGTGCACGCCTGTAATCCCAGCACTCCCGAGGCTGAGGCAGGAGGATCGCTGTAAGTTTGAGACCAGTCTGAGCTACATAGTGAGTCCCAGGTCAGTCTCACTACACAGTGAGACCCTGTCTCAAAAAACCAACCAACCAAACAAACAAACAAGAAATGTAGTAGTTTTGCATATTTTCTCATCACTTGTTATATTTTGTATTTGTACATACAAATTATCTTCTTTTTTCCTTTCTAAAAAAAATGTAACTTGTTAGAGGTTAGCTTCTATTTTTTAAAGAGATTAGCTTTACTATTTAGTCTTAGTAAAATACTTTTTGAAAAAAAAATAAAAATACTTCAGTGGGACAGTATCAGTGCTTGGTTGTGATAAAAATAGTTAGGGATACATACAGTAACGGTTGGTAGTGTGCATATTATTTTGGGGACAGGTAGGGATCTTTTTTTAAAACAGGTTCTTTTTTGTGTACCAGGTATCAAACTCAGGACCTTGTGCTTCTGAGGCTTCTGAGGAAGGCAGTGCAACCACTGAGCTAAATCCCCAGCCCTAAGACAGGTTCTTTTTATATAGTCCAGGCTAGTCTTAAACTCTTAGTCATTGTCCTGCCTCACCTTCCCTAGTACTTTACATTTGGAGCAATCTCCAGTGCTGGCATTGTAGGCGAATGCCACCATGCCAGCCAGATGGTATTTTTTTCACTTGTAGTATAGTGCTCTTTCCTTATCTTCCCATTCAGCCTCCTGTGTTGGGATTATGGGCATATACTACTTTCCCTGGCTAAAATAGTGGTATCTTGTTAGTTGAAAACACGGTTGTTGTTGCACTGAAATACAAACATGTATGAGAGGATGCATACAGAGCTGACTCTCTAATTTGCAATTCACTGCTTCAGCTTCAAATCCACTTTTTGTGTGTGTGATGCTGGGGATTGAACCCAAGACCTTGCACATTCTAGGCAAGTGCTCTACCATCAAGCCACATCCACAGACCTTTTATTTGTTTTGTTTTGTTGTTGTTGTTTTGTTTTCTGGTACCAGGGATCAAACTTGAGATCTTGTGCTTGCGAGGCAGGTGACAGAACCACTAAGCTAAACCCCAGTTCTCCTTTTTTTGGGGGGTGGGTACCAGGGATCAAACTCAGGACCTTGTGCTTGCAAGGCATCCTTGTTTTTTGGACAGGGTTTCACTAAATTGTCCAGGCTGGCCTTCAATTTGTAATCCTCCTGCCTCTCCCTTAAGAGTAGCTGGGATTCCAGGCCGACATGACCACATCCAGCCCTTACCAAGTCTTGGTGCCAGCGGTGGACAGCTCCTGTTTCAAGGGCATCCTATGGGTGATGCCCAGCAGGTCTCACAGGCTCTGTGGCTGTGGGCTTCCAAGGCTTGACCCCTTGCACCTGGAGGTGTATTTCTGCCCAGAAGTCTCTACTCTTAGGACCCATTCTGCCTCAGGACGATCTAGAGATGTCCACGGCATCAACTGGGCAGCAGACACATCCCTTTCGTGACTCAGCAACCTCCCATTTTGGGGTGGAGAATGTCTTCCAGGTTTTCTCCCTTCTCAAATATAGTTATGCTTATACCTTTATAACTGTCTTATATACATTTATTTGAGACAGCCTCTTGTTATATAGTCCAGGCTGGTCTTGATATCACTATGTAGCCCAGGATATCTTTGAATTTGCAGCAATCTTCCTGCTTCAGCCTCCAGAATGTTGAGATTATAGGCGTGCATTACCATGCTTATCTAACCCTTATAACTTTTATATCAAACTTCTTCTGATGAAATCATTGTGTAGTTTCTGTCCCCTTATTGGATTGAGACTCCCAGTGAAGAAGATGGCTATCAGTGTGCTTGGTGTATGGTGTACATTTTGGGTGTGTGTGTGTGGGGGGTGCATGGACACTTCTGGTGTGATGTAGGGTGGCCAAGAAAGAGGCAATGGGGTAAAGACCAAGGAGGCAAATCCACAAGCTCAGCAATAGCTAGGGAGGACCATGTGAGGGCACAGGGTTGGCATGGGCAAATGGCTACGGCAGGAGGTGTCACCACTGGAGGTCAACAAGAAGGGGCAGAGGGAGATCAGATGACACAACCTTGGAGGCAATAGCCAGGACACTTGTTTCTGTCCGAGACTGGAGCCCCCAGGGACAGAGATGTGATCTGGCCTGTTTTAACTGATTCCTTTGGGAGGAACACTGAGGTGACAGTCAGCCAGCACTCCAGGCAAGGAGGGATCCCAGCCAGAAGATGCTGCTGTAAGTCAGGTGAAACTCCCATGGGCGTGGAGCCAGGTTTGCTGATGGACCCCTGTGGGTGGGAAAGGAGGGCAAGGCACAGGGCAGGGATCAAGGTCAGGTGAGGGCTCCACTTGCTCAGGGTGTGGAAGGCAGGGTGAGGGCATCTCCTGACTCTGCGCCACGCCTGCTCCGTGTGCAACCTAACCCAGCAGCACCGGCTTCTTGCAGTCAAGAAGAGTGCCTGCCAAGGGTGTCCTCTGCTTCTCTGCTTGGTGACACTTCTTTTGGTTTTATGCTTTTTTTTAGTACTGGGGATCAAACTCAGGACTTTATGTTTGTGAGGCAGGCGTGGCCCCACTGAACTAAATCCCTGGCCCGCTTATTTACTTTTTGAGACAAGGTCTCACCGTGTAGTTCAGGCTGGCTTTGAACTCACTATAGAGCCCAGGGTAGCCTTGAACACACAGTGATCCTCCTCCTACTTCAGCCTCCTCTCCAGTGCTGGGATGCTCAGGTTCAGTAACGAATTTTAACTCCTATTTTTGCAAGGTGACACCGTGGAGCCTGCAAGACACCCTCCCTTCATGATCTCAGGTGCAGGGAGAACTCTCCCTGGAGACCTTTCGCTACAAAATCCCAGTGCCCAACTCCGAGCCCAGGAAGCCGAGGCCTTTTTCGAGCTGCGTCTTCCTGGCGCCCTCTCCTGGCTAAGTACAATAGCACCAGTTGGAAGGAAAAAGCGTCTGAAAACCTAGATCCGCTTTCGCAGGGACACGAGCGGTTTCACAGAAGATATGCTGGTTCATTCTGTCACCTGAAATAGTAACGCTTATTTTAAAGGTTAATTCCCACGGACGTTAAATGGGCAAATTTTGGATGTGCAGAACACTGCAAGAACCTGTGGGGGCTGGGCATGGCGTCCCATGTTTGTAATTCCAGCACTTTGGGAAGCCGAAGCAGGAGAATCAGAGGCAGGAGAATCGCAAATTCAAGTCAAACTTCAATTTAGCGTCCTAGTCAGACCCTGTCTCAAAATGGATAAAAAAGGCTGCAGATGTAGGTCAGTGTGAAGACTCTGGTTTCAACCCCCTACTACCAAAAATAAAAGGGGCCGGGGATGATTTAGCTCAGTGGATCTGGAGACTTCCTCAAAAGCACAGCCCCGGAACAATAAAAAAAAAAAAAAATCCCTAACCCCGCTCGAGACACCCCTCAAAACACCACTTGGGTCAAGATGACGACTTCCTGAGGCTGGGATCACAGGTAAGAAACAGGACGTTGTGGGGCTCTGCGGAGCACCTGGGCTGGCCGAGGGTGTCAGGGCTGGAGGATGTCAGACGAGAAAGCCAAGGATAACGACGACTTCCTGGGTCACACACAGAGACCCTCGCCACCAGCGGTGGTCCTGGAGCAGTAGAAAATGCACGACCCGCGCACGAGTTAACTGTACTAGTTAACAAAACAGCCAGCCCCTCGAGAGAAAAGGAGAATCCTGCACCCTACCCTACTCCGCTCTAAGAGCACCGGCACCCCGCGAGGTTTCCGGTTACCGCGCTGGGCCGCGCTCCTCCCCCTTCCCCTCCCCGTCCCCCA
>NW_022900931.1:441766-453026 GCF_012274545.1 Fukomys damarensis | reverse complement strand
TCCCTCGGCCTGGTGCGGAGAGGGAAGTCTGTCGCCGGTGTGCTTCGGGTCGGTTTGTCCGCGTCGCCGTCCTTCCGCGCCTGTCATTCAGCGCCCTGTCAGTGTGTCTGTCGGTCAGCCCCGCGGTCGGTCAGCCGCCCTGGCAGCACAGCCCGTCGCTGTTCCTGTCAGCCCTATCAGGCAGTGCCCCGTCACTTGGCTCCCCTGTCACTTCTCTTGTCAGCGCCCCGGTCACCTTCGCTCTCAGTGTTCCTGTCAGGGCCCTGTCAGTCAGCTCCCCCGTCGTGTTCCTGTCGGTAAGTGCCCGCTCCCGGTCTTCCTCTCAGCACCTCTGTCAGTCAGGGCCCCCGTCGGCTCCCCTTGTGAGTGCTCCTGCCGGTCAGGTGTCAGTGTTCCTCAGTATCCCTGTCGATCGAAACCCACTAGCGTCCTGGGCAGGGGCCTGTCAGTGTCGCTCTGAGTGTCCCTGTCACCCAGCTGATCTCCAGTCAGCGCGCCCTTGTCACTCTGCACACCCTCGTCAGGTGGGGCCTGCCGCACGGTCCGTGCTCCTCTTGGCAGTCAGTACCCCACATCGCCTTCGGTGAGCCGTTTAGAGCTTGCTAGCCGCGGCGTGTGTGCCGTAGGTTTGCCACCACTGCCCTCCGCCATCGGCACCTCCGTCAGCGCTTCCCCCGTCGCCAGCCACCCTCTCAGCCTCCCGTCAGCCTCTCGTCGGTCAGACAGCGGCCTTCTCCCACAGTCAGCGTTCTGTTTCTCAGCGTTGCCCTCCCTGGCAGTGGCCTTCTTTTCCCTCTCGCCTGCCAAGGTCCCCTAAGTCAAGGCCACTTCTGCCTGTGATGGTCTGTACCCCCACAAGTGCTCACACCCTCAGTCCCAGCTATCAGTGATTTCCCCAGCTGTCGGTGACACCCCCTCGTACTTGTCAGCGGTTTCTGTCAGTGTTCTGCTCTCTGTCCCCGTCCAGACTAGCCGTGGCCTCCTTGTCAGCGACTACCCTAGTGTCTGCTCCGTGCCTACCAAGGTCCCCTCCCCTTCACTTAGTGCCCCTCCCCCAGTCTGTCAGCGCGGCGCGGAGCCCCGGATGTCAGTGCATGCCCCCTGGCAGCATCCCAGCATCCCCTTCTGAGTCTTCCCTCCCTCCCTTTTATGTTACACACCCTCACCGTCCTACTGTTTGCCACCCCACCTATCATTGTCCTCCATTGCTTCTTTCCTTCTTGTTAATGTGAGACACTTCTCTGTCAGGGCTCCTCTTATCCAGCCACTCATTCCTCATCCTGTCATGCCTTACATTAAGGCTCAAGGTGCCACCAATCGCCTATCCCCAGATTTCACCTTCTGTGGCGTATCTCCTTACCCCCAACTTCCATGCCCATCATCTCTTCCTTCGTATGTTACCTTTCCCCATGCAATTTCCTGGGCTCTCTTTATGGTTCCTCTACCTGTTACTTTGTGTCTTTTTAGCCAGCCACTCACTTATTACTGCTCCATGTTTGCCGTGTGGATCACTTGCCCTGTTACCACCAGCTCTCCCAGTCTGTTACTTCCAGCTTCTTAGTTCTTTGCCTCTACTGTAAAACCCCAACTCATCACTATTCCATCCACTCATCTTGTCCCTGTGCTATTGTTCGGTCCGTTATTCTTTCACTCCACCTCTCTCATCATTCTCCTCTACATGCTCATGGCTTTTTGCAGTACCCATCTTTGCCTTCCTTCTCCTCCTCCTTGTTTTTTTTTTTGATGCAGGGTCTCACTATGTAGCCCAGGCTGGTTTTGGTGAATGAGAAGCAATCTTCAGGCCTCAGCCTCCTGAGTGCTGATTATAGGCATGCGCCATCACACCTGGCTTGATTTCTAGGCTTCTGGACAGTGGCAATGTACTGAAATGGGGAGGTTGGATTAGGGTAGAAGTATGCATGAGGGAGTTATAATTTGGAGGGTGAATGCAAGGCTTTATTTTGGCTGAAAGGAGAGAAGTCCAAGGGTTGTTAGGGAAAAAATATCTTGAAGGAGAATCTGGAACCCAGGGATGAGGTCAGGCTGCAGTTGTACCAACTTGGAGTAGGAAGATAATGTTTAGAACCTTGGAAATGACTATTTATTTAAAACACACACACAGTAGAATGTATTGAGCATTTATTATGTTCTAGTGAATGTAATGCTTTTTGTGAATCATTTAATCTTCACATCAACCCTAGGATGTAGGAACTATAATTTCTCTGTTTCACAGATGAAGAGACTGAGATATACCAGAATTAATAGATCCAGGACTTGTAACCCAGGCAGTTTGACTCTAAATGTGACCCCCTCGTATTATTTTAAATGTTTGGGCCAGGGATTTAGCTCAGTGGCACCATACCTGCCTCTCAAGCACAAGGTCCTGAGTTCGATCTGTGGTACCAAAAAAGAAAAGAAAAAGCCTTGAAACCATGAGGTCCCCAATGGGGGGGCAATTATGTATCTGGCATGTGTGTGTGTTGTGTATATATGTGTGGTGTGTGTGTGTGTATCTGTATGTTCCAGTAAACCTTTATGGAGAACAACAGTCCAAGGTACTTTTTTTGTTTGTTTTGAGACAGGATCTCCCTTTGTAGTTTGTGCTGTCCTGAACAAGTCACCATGTAGCACAGGCTGGCCTCACTCAAAGTGATTCTCCTACCTCAGTCTCCTGAGTGCTGGGATTGCAAGTGTGCACTAACATGCCTGGCCCAGTACTTAGTTATTTTCTTTCTTTAAAAGGTACTGGGGATTGAGTACCTTTACATCCCTAGCCTTTTTTATTTTTTATTTTGAGTCAGGGTCTCACTCTGTTGCATATGTATTGCAAGCTAGGCAAGTGCTGAACCATTGAACTATGTACACAGCCATTTTTATTTTGAGATAAGGTCTGACCAAGTTGCCTAGGCTAGCCTTCAATTTGTGATCCTCCTGCTTCAACCTCCCAAGTAGGTAGGATTATAGGTGGGCACCACCATGTCTTGCTTGGCTTCAGTCTTAATTTTTTTTTTCTGTTGCTGGAGATAAAAACCATATAAGCCTCATATATAAGCCTCCCTTGTATGTGCTAGATAGGTACTCTATCACTGAGATATACCCCCAGCCCTGGTCTTACTAATTTTTTTTTTTTTTTTTTTTGAGACAAAGTCTCACTATGTATCAGGCTGGCTTTAAACAGGAGACAATCCTTCAGCCTCAGTCTGCCCAATTTTAGGATTACAGGGGCAAAGCACCACTCCCAGCTAGTGTTATTTTTAACTGTGGTTTTAGTTTGTATTTCTTTGACAAATGCGGATGGTGAGGACTTTTCATGTACTTATTGGCTATTTGCATATTTTTGTTATTGTTTTTGAGAGGGTTTGTATGGACTATGTAGTTCAGCCTGGCTCAGACTTTCTTTTTCTTTTTTTCTTCTTTTTTTTTTGTGGTACCAGGGATCAAACTCGGGCCCTTGTGCTCCCAAGGCAGGTAGCGGAACCACTGAGCCAAATCCCCGCCCTCTGGTTTAGACTTCTAATTCTCTGCTTCAACCTCTTATAACCTCCAACCTATAACCTGGAGTGGCATGCACTACCATTCCCAGCCTCACTTGTATATCTTTTGTGAAGTGTCCTTCAAATAATTTGCTCACTGTTTATTGCATTACTTCTTTCTCTCTTACTGGGGATTGAACCCAGAGCCTTTGCACTGCCCTTTTTATATATAGCCCAGGCTGGCCTTGAACTCACTGTGTACCTCAGGCTCGTCTTGAATTTGGGCAGTCCTCCTGCTTCAGCTTCTTGAGTGCTGGGATTACAGGTGCCACCACACCCGGCCCAAAATTATTTGAAAATTTTGAAACAGGATCTCACAAAGTTGCTATATTGCCCATGCTGAGCTTCAATTTGTAATCCTTCTGCCTTAGCCTCCTAGAATGCTGAGATTAAAAGTATGTACCACTATGCCTGATTGGATTGTCGTTTTGGTGTTTTTTTTTTCAGCTTTAATTGAGTTTATTGGTACATTTTAGGGATACAGTACAGTTACATTCATTGTTGGGATCTTGTACCTCTACATGACAAGTCTTGGTTCTCATTTTTTCCCCTTACCCCTGCCCTACCTTCACCACCCCCTCCCCTCCCCTCCCCATCTACAAACACTTTATTTCCAGTCTTTTTAGTGTTTAAAGAGTCAAGAAATACATTGTGATTACAAGTCCTTTGAAATGTCATGTGTATGTATGTATATATGCACATATAGTGAGAGGGAGGGAGGACAGGAAAGGGAATGTATATGTAGTTTTCCTGGTTTTAAAATTTTATTGTTGTTTTTTTAAATTTAGTTTATTGCTACTGTTTTTTTAAGTATAGGGGACAGTTACATTCATCATTGGGATCTTGTACCTTTACATGACAGATCTAGTTCTCATTTTTTCCCCATACCCCTGCCCTCCTTTCACCCCCTCCACTCTCCCCTATTTACAAAGACTTTGTTTCCATTTTTTCCTTTTATCATATTTTTTCTTTTCTCTTGTTTCCTTTCCCTTATCCTTCCCACTTCCCCTACACCTTTAGCCCTTTTCTTCCTTTAAAAATATGGAACGCTTCACAAATTTGGGGGTCATCTTTGCCCAGGGGCCATGCTAATCTTCTCTGTATTGTTCCAATTTTAGTATATGTGCTGCCAAAGTGAGCACTATTGTTGTTTTTCTTTCTTTTTTTGATACTGGGGATCAAACTCGGGTCCTTGCTATTGCAAGACAGGCAGCGGAACCACTAAGCTAAATCTCGGGCCCTGTTTTTTATTTTTATTTTTATTTTTTATTTTTTGAGACAGGGTCTCACTATGTAGTTGAGACTGACCTGGAACTCACTATGTAGCCCTGGCTGGTCTCGAACTCAGCGATCCTCCTGCCTCAGCCTCCCAAGTGCTGGAATTACAGGTGTGCACCACTATGCCTTTTTTTTTTTTTTTTTTTTTTTTTTGTACCAGGGATTGAACTCGGGCTAAATCCCCGGCTCCTGGCCCCTGTTATTTTTTAAGACAGGGTTTTGCTATGTAGTTCAGGCTGGTCTTGAACTCACAATGTAGTCCAGGCTGGCCTTGAACTCACAATGTAGTCCAGGCTGGCCTTGAACTCATGGCAATCTTCCTGGCTCAGCCTCCCAAGTGCTGGGATTTCAGGCATGAGTCACCACATCTGGCCATCTTGCATTAATTTTTATTATGATGTGAGGTGGTGTCAGGATACATTTTTTTCCCCACTTATGGTTATACAATTCAGCATCATTTGTTGAAAAGATCCTTTTCTCCATTAAATTGTATTGGAGCCTTTGCTATAAATTAATTTAACATGTGGGTGAAGACTTTTCTGGACTTTCAGATATGTTTCATTGATATGCTATCAACATTTTATTATTTTTTTTGAGACAGAGTCTTGCAGTATATAGTTCAGGCTGGCCTTGAACTATATATAGCCCAGGCTGGCCTCAAACTTGTAGTGATTTTCCTGCCTCAGTCTCCCAGAGTGCTGGGCACCACATTATTTTATTTATTTATTTTTAACCTTTTTTTTTTTTTTTTGGTATTGGGGATCAAACTTGGGACCTTGTGCTTGCAAGACAAGCAGTGGAACCACTGAGCTAAAGCCCCAGCCCTTCACCATGTTATTTTAATTATGTTTTGTAAAGGTTAAGTCTTGAGATTAGGTAGTGTTGCTCAGGCTGGGCTCAAACTTAGAATCCTCTTGCCTCAGCCTCTCAAGAGTGCACAGCTTTTTTTGTTTTTGTGAAACAGGTTCTCATTATGTTTGAGAACTTGCTTTGTAGCCCAGACTGGCTCAAGCTCGTGATTTTCTTACCTCAGTCTTTACACTTGTTATGAGAGGGAAACCAGCTGCCTAAGGTAATGGAGTAGGATTAAAGGGGACTATATTTAATGTTCATTTGAGGTTTGTTGTTTTTAATTTGAAATGAGTAAAACTCAAGCTAGGTTTCCTCATGGAAGCCTTCTCTGACCAACACTCTGGTAATTCCAGCCCCTACCTCCATGGCAACAATTGCTAACATTTTTTGGGTATTTACTGTTTGCCGGGCCAGTAATGGATACTGAGTAGCTTGTTTAATAGTTGCACTACCCTTTGAGGTATGTATGCATTGTTACCACTTATATCATATAGTAGTGGAAACTGAGGTACAGAGACTTGAGAATTTAAACTCCAGGTTAGCCTGTAGTGTAATCTTTGTACTCCATATCCACATGATAACCAAATTCTGCCTCAGTCAACACAGAAGAAAATGAGTTATCAAAGGGGATGTAAAAGGAATGATGAAGGGTCAAGGGTGGTCTTGGGTTGGTTGTATAATTACTGAGGCCTCTAATTTTTGTTTATGAACTGAAGTTGCAGCATATGACCTTCAACATGGAGTTGTACCAGGCTTTTGAGTGACCAGGCTCTTGTGCCCATATGGTAAGACCTCTGCAAAAGCTAACTGTGGTCATTACTTTACTTCCTTGTAGGTGGGTTAATCCTCACATCAGCTCCTGGCCTCTTAGGGTTTTTTTTTTTTTTTTTTTTTTTTTTTTTTTTTTGGTACTGGGGATCGAGCTCAGGACCTTGTGCTTGCCAGGCAGGCACGGTGCCACTGAGCTGAATTCCCAGCCCAGCTCTTAGTTCTTTTGTGCATCTTGTTTGGCTGTCAGCTGTGTACATTCCTCCAGGAGCCTCCTGGTACTTTTTGGTATTCTATGTTGTATAAAATTTTTTATCCATCTTGTCTCCATAACAGTGTGTGCCTTGTGGATCTCTCAAGCCTTGGGAGTCTTGGCTCCCGGAGGGAAGAGTAGGGGTCAGGGGCCTTATCACTAGTGATGAAAGAGTGTCCTGACCATGCTGGGCAGCTCTGTCCTTAATGAGGAGAGCTGCCAGCCCTGTCCTTACCCAGGACAGCTGCATAGTTCCTAGTGGTGAGCACATGGTAGGTTTTTACTTTTCATTTTATCATATATAACAGCTAGGAGGACCAGGAAAGTACTGGGGGGGATTTAGACCAGGAAATGCTGGGGTCCTGGCTTGGGGCTGACAGAGACCTTGCTCAGGGTGGCTAATGGTGCCATGTATTAGTTTGCTTACCATTGCTGGGACAAAATACACAACACCTGCAATTTAATAGAGGACTGTGTCACAGTCCAACTTAATGGAGGACTCTGACTCACAGTGTCAGAGGATCTAGTTCATCGTCAGAAGAAACATGGTGGAAGGGCAGAGCAAAAGAAAGCTGCTTCCCTCCTGGTAGCGGGAAGAAGAGAGTTTTATAAAGAAAGCTGAGCATGGTGGCACATATCTGTGATCCCAGCACTCTGGGAAGCTGAGGCAGGAAGATTGCAAATTCAAACCTGGCCTGGGTAACTTTGACTTAGCAAGATCTTGTTTCAAAATCATATACAGAATTTTTTTTTAAAGTTTAAAAAAATGGGAATGTAGCTCAGTGTAAAGGGCCTGAGTTCAATTTTCAATACCCCACCCCCCAGCAGAAGAGTCCAAAGATCAGATATAATCCTCAAGGTTCTGCCCCTGTGACCCATTCAGACATTTGGAGAAGTGTGGTTGACTAACCTCCTAGGCATTTCTCAAGTAAATTAAATTGATAGTCAAGATTAACCATCATAGCTGGGCATGGTGATACATGCCTGTAATCCCAGCACTTAGGAATTAGAGGCAGGAGAATCTTTTTCAGTTCGTGGCAAACCTGAATGACATAGGAAGACCCTTTCTCAAACAAGAAGAAGAAAAAAAAAGCAGACAAAACGATTAACCATCATAAGCTGTGTGTTGAAGTCACCATTCTGAGAATTTCCTAGAGTGTGAATTTCTTTCTACCTTGGAAGTTTGAAGACCCAGCAGTGTAAAACCATATAGGCAAGCTGTGTTCAGGGTAGCACTGGAGTCAGCTGCTGGTTGTTAGGTACTTGCTGTATGTCAGTCACAGGTGAGATCCTCTATCATTCCTCTGATTAGAGTAGGATGGGGGCCCAGAAGGAAAGCAGTGATATGAACTGAACTGTGTCCCCACCAAAGTCATATGTTGTTTGTTTTTTGAGATAGTCTTACTACATAGTTCAGGCTGTTCTTGAACTCACTATGTAGTCCAGGTTAGCCTTGAACTCATGGTGATCCTCCTGTCTCAGCTTCCCAAGTGCTGGGATTTCAAATGTGTGCCATCACACCCGGGAAAATCTTATGTTGAAACCTTACTCTCAGCCTGATCATATTTGGAGGTGAGGCCTTTAGGAGATAACTAGGTTAGATGAAATCATGAGGGTGGGGCCCTCAAGATGGGACTAGATTTATAGGAAGAAACACCAGAGAGCCAGGTATGGTGGCACACCCGTTATCCCAGGAGGATTTCAAGGGAGGGTAAGGCAGGAGAGTTGAAAGTTCAAACCAGTCCTGGGAAACTGAGTTACTTAGTGAGATCCTGTCTCAAAAAAGGCAGGAAGCCAGGTTCTGGGGCTGGGGACACAGCGCATTGGTAGAGTGTCCATAGGTCCAATCCCTAGTATTGGAAAAATGTAGTATTTAAGGAAAAAGACTTAGACTAACATCTGATACATGGAAGGAAGGTCCTTTTAAAAAACAAAAGGAAAGGCCAGGCATGGTGGCGCACGCCTGTAATCCCAGCACTCAGGAGGCTGAGGGAGGAGGATTGCTGTGAGTTCGAGACCAGCTTGAGCTACATAGTGAGTTCCAGGTTATTTTTGAGACCCTGTCTCAAAAAAACCCCAAAAAACCCAAACAAACAAACAAACAAAAAAAAAGAAAACAAAAGAATGGTAGAGAGCTTGAATATCCATGCTGTGAGGGCACAGCAAGAAGGTGGCCATCTACAAGCTACAAAGATTGACCAGCAAGCACCATGATGTTGAATTTCCAGCTTCCAAAACTGTGAGAAATAAATTCCTATTGTTTAAATCACCCAGTCTATGATATTTTATTATGGCTTCCTGAACTAGACAGTGGGTGCGTGATGGGGCATGAGGGCTGGCTATGGCCAGGTTATGGACAGGAAGGCAGACTGGCCTGTGGCAGGGCAGTCTTGCCAGCTAACCCCCTGCCACTGTTGTTTGCCTGAGGACACATTTTGCTTATCCTGCATATTATTTTTTTAGGGTTTTTGTTTTTTTCTTTTCTTTTTGAGATAGGGTCTTGTTATGTAGTTCAGACTGGCCTGGCCTTGAACTTACTGCATAGCCCAGGCTGGCCCTGAACTCATTGCACTCCTCTTGCTTCAGCCGCCCAAGTGCTGGGATTACAGGCATGTGCCACCATGCTTTTATCCTTCATATTATTGGTGTGTATAATGTTAAAAAAAAAGTAAAGTAGTTGTCAGCATTTGAATATTTGGGGATTTAAAAAATCTAAATGTCTGGCATTTCTTGTAGAAATTTCTTGTAGATGTGACCTTGTTTGCCTATAGCTGGCTGGACAGGGTATGTCCTTTCTTTTCTAGGTGGGCATGTGTTCTCTCATCTTAGCTTTCACTCTGCTTGATGTCTTTTTCATCCATTCTGCCTCCCTTCAGTAATGCCTACCCTACAGCCTTTGAATTTGCAACCCCTTCTTTAGCCTATGGAGGGAAACTCAGCATTCAGGTGGCTGGGCGCTTTTCCATTGTCACACTAAGAAAGGTCTTTATTGGGGAGATAAGAGTGCTTCAGGATGTTTACTTCTGCATAGAGCCAGTGTCTCTTTTTTCCCCTTCTCACTTTTGTGATATCTGGAGTTAGGCAGTGATGGCAAACCTTTTGGTGATACAAACAGCCTCCTGTGGCCTGTGTGCCATAGGTTTGCCACCACTGGTAGGATGTGCTCTTCTAATCCTTGGCCCCAGTGTTATGCAAAACTTGTTTCCCAAACAGATTCTCCACCTTTTCACTGTGTTTTTTGGTCCTTTTTGGAGGCATATGCTAGAGTAAGGAGCTGGCAAATTACAGGAGAAGGAGCAGCTGCCAGCTCCCATAAGCCACTGCTCCTCAGCCTGAGGACCTCTCTTTCTGGTCTCTACTCTTGTGGGCTGGTATGGGACCCCTGAGGTGGGCTAGGGGAAGGGCCCAACCTTATCACACTCACCATGGGTACCTGTTACGCTGTTTCCCCATCAGATTGGCTCCATGAATTTATTTTACTAAAAAATATTTTTCTGTAGAATTCCAGCTGTTTCCATGTATTTATATATATTATTCTCATAAAGATTTGTAAAGAGTGGTGCGTGGTCGCACACACCTGTAATCCCAGCACTCGGGAGGCTGAGGCAGGAGGATGGCTGTGAGTTCGAGACCAGCCTGGGCTACATAGTGAGTTCCAGGTCAGTGTCAACTACATAGTGAGACCCTGTCTCAAAAAAAAAAAAAAAGAAAATTGCATGCTTCAAATGTGTGTATGGCTATTAAGATGTGCTGTTGGTTTCTAAGCCAGAACTTTGGACAAGGCGTGTCGACTATGATCCCCTAGCTGCTGTTGCTCTGCATGGTAGAGAGTAGATCTCCGTCTTCACCTGGGGTATGCTGAATGTGGATCAAACCCTTGAGCACTCAATTTGGTGAAGATGTTATCACTATGTACAATAAAGAATTAGTTGAATTAACTATGTGATGTTAAATATTCTGTACTTGCCGGGTAGGCACAGTGCCACTGAGCTACATCCCCGGCCCACTAATTCTCACTAGGCTTTTATAGACAAGGAAATTGAGGCACACAGAGAGGCTAATAGAATTGCCCAGGAGCTCAGAATTTTTATTTTCTCTCTCCCTCCCTCTTTTTTTCTTTCTGAGACAGTCTTGCTGTGTAGCTCAGGTTGGCCTTGAACTTGCAAATCCTTCTACCTCAACCTCCTGACTGGGGATTAGAGGCTTGTGTAGCCTCTTCTGGCTCTATTTTTATATTTTTAATTATGGTAAGACATACATATTATAAAACTTATCATTTTAACCATTCACATTATTGTGTATTCATCACCACCATCCATTCTGAGACAGTCTTGCTGTGTAGCTCAGGTTGGCCTTGAACTTGCAAATCCTTCTACCTCAACCTCCTGACTGGGGATTAGAGGCTTGTGTAGCCTCTTCTGGCTCTATTTTTATATTTTTAATTATGGTAAGACATACATATTATAAAACTTATCATTTTAACCATTCACATTATTGTGTATTCATCACCACCATCCATGTTCAAAACTTTTTAATCTTCTCAAGTTTGTTTGTTTGTTTTTTTTTTTTTTTTTTT
>NW_022900931.1:437711-441388 GCF_012274545.1 Fukomys damarensis | reverse complement strand
AAGTTTTTTTTTTTTTTTTTTTTTTTTTTTTTTTGGTGGCACTTTTGTAAGGCCCTGAGTTCAAGCCCCTTTACTACCAGAAACAAAAACAAACCAGAAAATAGCTGGGTGTGGCAGGAAGATCATGAGTTGAGGTCAGCTAGAGCTACATAGTGAGTTCAAGGCCAGCCTCAACTGCATAGTGAGACCCTGTCTCAAAAACCAAAAATAAACAAACCCACCCCCCAAAAACAAACAAAAAAAGACTACAAAATTAATAAAAGTGATTACAAGTTGAATATTCCTAAATTGAAACTTTTTTACTTTGGCAGCCCCAGGGATCCAAACCAGGTCCTTGAACATGCTAGGCAAATGTTGAACCACTGAGCTATATTCCCAGCTACAGAACTTTTGAATGCTGGCATGATGTTTATATGTTTCAGGTTTTATATAAGTTTGGATTTCAAATTTTCAGATTAGGGATGTTAAACTAGTGAAGTGTATGGAAGTGTGTAACCTAGGCTAGCCTCAAACTCACAGCAATCCTCTTGCCTTAGCCCTCAAGTGTTGGGATTACAGGCATGTGCCACCATTCCTGGCAAAAAATTATTTTGAGACAGGATCTTACTGTGTAGTTCAGGCTGGCCTTAAACTCTTAATGATCTTTCTGCCTCAGCCTCTAGAATGCTAGAATTACAGGTTGTGCCACTATGCCAGGATTAGATTTTGTTTTTTTTTTGTTTTTTTGGTTTTTTTTTGGCAGTGCTAGGCATTGAACACAGGGCCTAACACATGCTAAACAAGTACTCTGCCACTGAGCTACAATCCCATCAGGCTTAGAAATCTTTGTCTGTAATTTCTCTATGTATTTTTAGGCTACATTCTCTCATTCTCTTCTGGGAGTTCACTTTATAGGTATGGAGGCCACTGTGGCTCTCTTCATTTAGAAGCTTTGTTTATTTACATGTATTGGGGTGTGTGTGTGTGTTATACAGGGGATTGAACCCAGGATAGTTTCTGTTGTTCTTTCTAATTTACTAACACTTTTATCCTCCTTTTTTGGGATGAACCTCTTAACCTCTTAAACATGCTAGGCAAGCACTCTATTACTGTGGTACATCCTTAGCCCTTTAACACTGCTAACTTTAACTTTTGTAGTCTCCATTGTGTGTGTGTGTGTGTGTGTGTGTGTGTGTGTGTGTGTGTGTGTTTGAGATGGAGTCTGGTTGTGTTGTCCAGGCTGGCCTCACATTCTCAATCTTCCTGTTTTAAGGCATCTACTTTGCTTGTTTAGTTTCCACATTTTGATTAAGGTTAGCTAATATATATTTTTATTTTAGATATTGTACTTTGAACCAAATACGGTAATACATGGATATAATCCCAGCACTCTGGGAGTCTGAGACAGGAGGATCACAAGTTCAAGATCAGCCCAGGCAATTTAGTGATTTACACCCTGTCTCAAACTAAAAAATAAAAGGCTGAGGATGCAGCTTAGTGTGTAGGCCCAGAATTCAATCCCTAGTACTGCAAAAAACAGCATTTTAACTATGTCTTTTTATCTCAATATATTTAAGGGCCAGAAGAGGGGAGATTAGTTTTAAAATATAGTAATGTTTGTTAGTAGTAACTATTATTTTGAAATAATTATGTTTATATCATAAACTAAAACAATTTAGTAATTACATGTCATAAAACAATATTTGTAACAGAAGCCTGAACTTTTAGGAATTTTTTTTGTTTTGTTTTGTTTTGTTTTGTACCAGGGATGGAACTTGGGTCCTTGCGCTTGTGAGGCAGGCAGTGGAACCACTGAGCTAAGTCCCCAGCCCTGAAGAACTTTTTGATTCTTGAACTAGTGTGAGATTGCATAAGTTTGGCTTCCTGGCTATTTTATTGGCTGTGAGGTTTTGAAGGAATTAATCTCTGGAGACTTAGTTTTCTTTCTTTTTTTTTTTTTGGTACCTGGGATTGAATTTAGGACCTTGTGCTTGTGAGGCAGGTGTGGTGTCACTGAGCTATATCCTCAGCCCTGGGACTTAGTTTTCTTGTCTGTAAAGGAGTGCTGGTAACTTTTTATGAGGCGATTTAATGTTTTTGAAGTGCTTATTAAGCCAGCCAGTATCTACTCATTCATATTTTATAACTGTTTAGCTCTGTGTGTGTTACCCACAACACAGCATAAGTAGAGGGATGGATATATGGAAGAGTGCATACTCTTTTAAAATGGTGATGAAAAACATAAAATAGGCTGGGGATTTAGCTCGGTGATGCTGCCACGTGCCTTGCAAGTATAAGGTCCTGAGTTCAATCCCCAGTACTCCCCGCAAAAAGACATAAAATAGCAGTTGAATAAATGGTAAAATGTAGTGTGTTGCTCTCACTGCATCGCTGGTGCCTGAGCTGCTTGCCTGCTCCCTCAACCTTGTTTCTCCTCTCCCAGCAGAGGCCCAGGGGACCTGAGCGAGAAGTGGAGACTGGAATGCTAGGATTACAGACATGTAGCACCATGTCCAGCAAATGACCCTGTTCATAAACAGCATAAAACAACCTCTGGTGAACCCTAACTTATTAAACAAAGCAAAACAAAATGAGAAACTCTGAAGCAATAAAAGTTTGCCCAAAGATCTAATTCACAGGAGAAACCAGAATGATTGACAGATTTATGGAAAAATGTTTTAGTGAATGGGACAAGGTAGAATTGTGACTCTTTTCCCCAAAAGGATAGTTCTCCAGTCCATACATTAAATATAGTACTTTTTTTTTTGTCTTTTTGGGATGGTAATGAGGGGATTCATTAATAGTAGTGGAGAAGCAAATTTTAAAAATTAAAAAGTTTTGGGCCAGGGATGTAGCTTAGTGGTGTCACACCTGCCTCATTAGCTCAGGGTCCTGAGTTCCACCCCGCTGTACCAGAAAAAAATTGTTTTGAATTTTTTATTGGTGCTTGTTTGCAGCACATAATGATTACATTCATCGTGGGAAGTTGGTACATGTATATAACACATCTTAATTATTTTTTCATCGCCTTCCCCACCTTTTCCACCCGTCCCTCCATTTCTTTGTCGTCCTCTCATTGCAAAAGATCTACCTGGAAATGCATATTAAAATGAGATATCCACTTCACACTACAAAGCAGAGTGGTACCTCATTTCACAAATTTAATTCTTTCCATGAGTCTGGTTGCAGAATTCATTCCATGATTTGGTTGCAACTGAATTGCAAGCATATATGTACTATAGAAAGAATAAAGTTCATGAACGGAGGCACCACTGTAATTAAAATGACAGTGTTACAAGCAGATGGGAATGTAAATTGACAGTGCAGCTCTTTGGAGAATGACTGAGTAGTATAGATTGAGCATCCCTAATCCAGAAAGCTGAAATATAAAATGCCCTGAAAGGTTTTTTCTCCCAGTACTGGCAGTTGAACTTAGGGCCTTCATATTAAGGTATATCCCCAAGCCTTATTTATTTATTTTTTGGTACCATGGATCAAACTTGGGACCTTGTGCTTGTGAGGCAGGCGGTGGAACCACTGAGCGAAATCCCCAGCTCCTTTTTTGGTTTTTTGAGACAGGCTCTCACTATATAGTCCAGGTGGGTGTGAACTCACTATGTAGCCTGGGCTGGTGACCTCGAACTCACAATATTCCTGCCTTAGCCTTTCAGAGTGCTGAGATTTTTTTTTTTTTTTTT
>NW_022900931.1:389709-437591 GCF_012274545.1 Fukomys damarensis | reverse complement strand
GTTTTTTTTTTTTTTTTTTTTTTTGAAACAAAACCTGCTGTGTAGTTCAGACTGGTCTTGCACTCATCATGTAGCCCATGCTGGTCTCAAATTTGTGCTGATCCTCCTGCCTCAGACTCAGTGCTAGGATTATAGGCATGTACGAGTTTCTAAAAATTGGAAAACCCATGTATAGTATAAAAACATTTGAATATGTACCTAAACAAAGTATCATTCATAGATACATAGATAATAAAAGAATGAAATTGTGGGTACTGTAGGTTAGTAATTATACAGGAAGAAGAGGGTTGAATGAATTACCTGGTTCCTCAATGTGTTAGAAATATTTGTTTTATGGTCCTGGGGATTGAGCCCAGGGCCTTCTTATGGAGCTACATCTGAAGCCTGTTTATTTTCCTCTGGTATCGGGGATCCAATTTAAGACCTTGCACTTGCAAGGCAGGCATGGTGCCACTGAGCTAAATTCCCAGTCCTGCAGCTTGTATAATTCTTTTTTTTGGGGTACTGGGGATCAGACTCAGGACCTTGTGCTTGGGAGGCAGGCAGTGGAACCACTGAGCCAAATCCCCAGCCCCTATAATTCTTTTTGAGACAGAGCCTCGCGCTAAGTTGCCCAGGCTGAACTTGAACTTGTGATCCTCCTGCCTCAGCCTTCCAGTGTGTTGGGATTATGGGAATGCATCATCACACCTGAGAGTGTTTAATTTTTTAAGTAGAAGGCAAATATGAACAAATGTTAATATTAAATGTCAGTACTAAGCTGGGGATGTAGTTTAGTGGCATTGTGCCTGCCTGGCAAGTTCAAGGTCCTGAGTTCAATCCCCGGTATAAACAAAAAAACCCCAAAGTTGGATATTTCTTATGCTCTTCTCTGGACCTTTATGTACTTTTAAATCTTTATAATTAAAAATAAAACATGTAAGATCAGATAATTGTAATGTTTTAATTCTCAGAAAGAGAAAGATATGAACAGGATCTCCTGAGAGAATTGAGGAACGACTCATACATTTTTTTTTTTTTTCTCTTTTCTTTTTGAGACAGGGTCTCACTATGTATATAGTTCAGGCTGTCCTTAACTCTCTATTTGGCCTGACTGGCTTTAAACTCCAAGTGATCCTCCAGCCTTAGCCTCCAGATTGCTGGGATTACAGGTGTGCGGTACCATGCCTGGCTAGACATGTTTGCTATAAGTGGTTACAGCTGGGAGGCTGAGGCAGGGCGATCACTATGAGTTTGAGGCTAGCCTGCGCTACATAGTGAGACTTTGTCTCAAAAAAAAAGGTGGAAGCCAGGCATGGGGGTGCATGTCTGTAACCCCAGCACTTGGGAGGCTGAGGCAGGAGGATCACTTGAGACCAGCCTGGGCTACATAGTGAGTTCCAGGTCAATCTCAACTACATAGTGAGACCCTGTCTCAAAAAAAACCCAAAAAACAAAACACACACACACACAAAAAGAGTCCACTGTGATGTGCTCTTTGTTCCTGTTTGCTCTGCCTTCTTTTTCTCTTTTCGCTTTCCTTCCCTTCTCTTTGGTACTGGACATTAATCCCAGGTGTGCTGTATCACTGAGGGACATTTCAGCTATTTTTATATTTTTATTTTGAGACAGGATCTCCATAGCTGTGTAGGCTGGCCTCAGACTTGTTTTGTACTTCCTCAAGCTCCTGAGTTGCTAGGGTTACACATATGCTTCACTATGTGCAGCTTCTGCCTTCTTTTAGACAAAGTGCATTTTTATTATTCTGTTTGGGTCCTAGTATACCTTCCATGTCTCTACTTCTAACAGGTCTAATCTTTCCTTTAGGGTGTTGAACATAGGGGATACATTCATAGCAATTTAAATAACTGTTTAAGTGCCCTTGTCTACTAACTCATCTAGGCATTTCTGAGGTGGTTTCAGTTTCTTCCTTATTATAGTTTGTGTAAAGTTCCTTTGCCTGCCCTAGTAAGCTTTGATTGGATGCCTATACATTGTGAATTTTATTCTGCTGGATGCTAGGTAGTTTTGTATTCCTGTAAATGTTCTTGACTTTTGTTCTGAATTGGGCCTAATTACTTGGAAATGGTTTGATTTTGGGCAGTCTTGCTTTTAAGCTTCATTAGGTGAACTACAGAGATATTTTGTCTATGGCTGATTTTGCCCCATGACTGAGGCAAGTCTTTGAGCACTGTGTCCAATGTCTTGTAAATTACAGGGTTTTCTGCTCTGGCAGGAAGAACAAACATTGGCCCTGTGTAAATGTTGAGAATTATTCCCTCTAATCTTTTGTTTTTATTTCTGCAATACTGGGGATTGAACTCATGGCCTTGTGTGTGCTTTCCATAAAGCTGCATTTCCAGCCTCCTAGAATTTTTTTTTTTTTTTTTTTTTTTTGTACCAGGGATTGAATTCAAGACCTTGTGCTTGGAAGGCAGGTGTGGTTCCACTAAGCTAAATCCCTGGTCCTCCTAGAATCTTTTTGAGTGTTTCCCTGGCTGGGTGCCTCCCTTATCTCAAGCACCGATCAAGTCTCAACTGAAGACCCTCTGCAGTTCTCTTAATTTATTTATATTTACATATATATTTAAAATTAATTAATTAATTTGTTTTGGTACTGGGGATTGAACTCCAGTCCTTGTGCTTGTGAGGCAGGCAGTGGAACCACTGAGCTAAATCCCTTAAATTTAAATTTATTTTTGAAACAGGGTTTCACTATGTAGTTTGGGCTGGCCTTGAGCTCACTATGTAACCCAAGCTGGCCTTGAATTTGAGGTGATCTGCCTGCCTCTGCCATACAAGTGCTGGGATTACATACATGTGCCACCATGCCTGGCCTCTGTAGTTCTCTTGTGAACTCTATTTACCTTGGCTTCTCTGTGCCTCAGCTATTTTTCAACTCAGAAGACTTCTGGATTCTACCTCTTCTGTCTGGGGGTGGGACTTTTGTTCAGGCAAGTACCTGAGCAGTGGCAGGGCTCCTCTTGTTTCTGTTCTTTCAGGGATCATTGTCCTTCACTGTCTGATGTCTAGTGTCTTGAAAAAAATATTGCTTAAAAAAAAAAAAGCTGGTTGTGGTGGTGCATGCCTGTAATTGCAGCACTCGGAAGATGAGGCAGGTGAATTGCTGTGAGTTTGAGACTCGCCTGGGCTACATAGTGAGTTCCAGATCTGTCTCAACTACATAGTGAGACCCTGTCTCAAAAAAAAGCCAGGCATGGTGGCGCATGCCTGTAATCCCAGCACTCAGGAGGCTGAGGCAGGAGGATCGCTGTGAGTTCAAGACCAGCCTGGGCTACATAGTGAGTTCCGGGTCAATCTCAACTACATAGTGAAACCCTGTCTCAAAAAAACAAACAAACAGCATTGCTTCATATATTTTAAATTGATATTGGGCGTGGTGGTGAACACCTCCAATTCCAGCATTTGGGAGGCTGAAGAAGGAGGATTGCCAAGAGTTTGAGGCCAGCCTGAACTGCATAGTGAGACCCTGTCTCAAAAAAAAAAAAAAAAAAAAAAAAAATAGGCCAGGGATTTAGCTCAGTGGCACCGCACTGGTCTCGCAAGTGCGAGGTTCTGAGTTTGATCCCTGGTACCAAAAAAACCCAAAACCACCCCATATACATTTAAGTTGTGGTAGAGTTTTTTTAAAAAATGAAAGCGCAAGGTGGTCTAGAAATATCCATGGAGAAATGGAGAATGTGTGCCCTTTCCCAGAATGTGTGAAGCCTGTCTTCCATTCTTAGTACTACCAAAAATCAAACATAGCAATTGAAAAAACAAATGAACAAATGAATGAAAGGGGAAAAAGAAAAAGAATATCCATGAGTACCAAGGAGAGTAAATGCTGGCCTTTCTGATCAGAATGCCCTGTGGGAGAGCACAGGTGGCTTTTTCCTGAGTGGGTATCAAATAAATTGTTCTGCTTAGGGAAGAAATTGGGGGATAAAGCTTAGGAGAAAGTTTTCTGAAACAGTCCGGTCCGGCACTGCAGAATAAGATCTGAGGACATGGTAAGACGAAAAGGATGGAAACCTCACCACTGCTACATACACACAGTGATAGCAGACTCTACACTGATAGACATAGGTTGTGAAGAGGGTCCTGCTCTATGCTACAGAGAGTTTATAGGAGAGGGTCATGTTGATGGGGTTGCAAGCAGAGAACAGGTGGATGCTGGGTTAGGGTTAGGATTAGGTGCTCCTTCCCCAGGCCGGCCTACCTGCCTTCCTCCATCTTCCTTCCTTCCCTCCCTTCCTCTTCACTCCTTCCTTTTCTTCTTTGCCCATTCCTCTCCTTCCCTACTGTCTCCATCACTGTTTGTCTCTCTCCTTTGTGACAAAGAATATGTTTTTTTTTTTTTTTTTTTTTTTTTTGAGACAGGGTCTTACTATTCAGTTCAAACTGGTCTTGAACTTGGTGGTGATCCTCTTGCCTCAGCCTCCTGAGTCCTGGGATTATAGGCATGTACTACCACGCCCTACTACCATGCCTGGTTTAGTTTTCTAGTTTTTGAGACAGAGTCTCACTAAATTGTCGAGGCAGGACTGGAATTTGTAGTTTTCTTGTTTTGGTGTTATAAATAGTAGGATTATAGGTGTAAACCACCACACCCAACTTTTTTTTTTAATCCTGTAGTACTGGGGGATCAGCCAAGGGTCTTTGTACTGAGCCCCAGCCCATTTTAAATGTTTTTAATTTTTTTTTCCAGTACTAGGGATGGAACTCAAGATCTTGCTCTTGCTAGGCAAGCATGGTGCCACTGAGCTATATCCCCAGCACTGTTTTTAAATTTTGAGATAAAGTCTTGCAAAGTTCTAAGTTACCCAAAGAGTGCTCAAACTTTCAATCCTCCTGCCTTAGCCACCCAGAGTACTGGAATAACAGATTTGTGTCACCAATTCAAATTTGTTTGGTTATTGAGAGTCTCCTTTATTGGTGAGGCTGGGCTTGAACTCCTGAACTCAAGGGACTTCCTACCTCAGCCTACTGAATAGTGAATATCAGGACAACCAGCTGGTGCCACTGTGTCTGGCTGCCCCTGGAATTTTTAGTGTGACATTCTAAACACTAAGCCAGTTAGCTGAATATAGAATGAAGTTTTTTTTGTTGTTGTTTTTTGTTTTTTTTGGTACCTGGGATTGAACTCAGGACCTTACTCTTGCCAGGCAGGCATGGTGCCACTGATCTAAATTGCCAGCCCTTAAATGGATTTTTATATCTGGCATTAATCTGTCTGGAACAAGCAAAGATGAGAAGTTTTATTTCTTTCATCATGAAATTTCTGATACTTCGAATAGCAGCTAAAGATACTGATTTTTGTTTTCTTGTCTTTTTGCCTAAATTTTTGTAAGTTAACTTTATAAAAGAAGAAATTAAAATAAGTTTTTTTTCCTCATTTTTCAGGTAAAGAGATTAAAAATCTTCCATTGAATGAAAAAGAAATTCTTACAGTTGGATATACTCCATGGAAAAAACCCAAATTTTTTTCTATTTTGCCTGAACACAAAATTTAAACAAGAAGTATCTACAGAAGGTAAGGTAATTTTCCTTTGCAATTAGTTTCTGCTGTGTTGTGTAACTTACACAAACATATAGATGGAAGTTCAAAGGATAGATGATAGTAAGACTTTTAATTTTTAAGTTGTAAATATAGTTCTCTCTTTCTTTCTTTCTCTTATTTGATCTCTTTTGACTAGCTTTGAGGGGATCTATATGTTTCTGGGCAAGTTGCTTGGTCTCTCCAAGCCAAAGTGTAATCTACATAAAATGGTAAGATGAGGACAGGAATGTAGCTCGGTGGTATAGCACTTGCCTAACACATATAAGGTCCTGAGTTCAATCCTCAGCACACACACAAACACACACACACACACACACACACAAAGAAATAGTGGGTAGGATAGTCATGCAGATGTAGTTAGGTGTGTGTTCTAGCTAACTTTCAGGGAACGTATTAAATAAGGGATGTATACTGTCATGGCTGCCATTTAGGGTACATCTTCCATGTAGAGGGTGGAAAGGGAGGACAGACTTCTGCTTCTTGTGGTACTAGATACTCTTAAATGGCTCTCTCATTATAAGACAGGTGCTGGATAAATTATAAGAATTTCTTATGAGCATTTTGGTGCATTAAAAGTTAAGATAATAGGGCTGGGGATTTGACTCAGTGCTTCTGGCGCCTGCCTCGCAAGCACAAGGACCCGAGTTCGGTCCCCAGTACCAAAAAAAAAGTTAAGATAATGTTCCAAAGAGCAAAAGAGAAAATAAAAAATAGGAACAGTGAGTGTTATGATAGCTCTCTTTTGCTTCTTGCTGAAAAGATACAATTTTTTTTCAGAGGAAACTATGCTCAATATAGGTCCTCATGATTTCTGTAGACTAAATTTAAGGAAACTTGACTTTATACCAAGAACACATGCACACAAGCATCCTGACAGGGAAGAATTAGCAGAATTAGATGTACCAAGGTTTGCAGATATTGAATAATCAGTGAAGTATAGTATATAGTAATTATGTATGAACTGTTTGAAGAAATGCAAAATAGAATAAGTAACAACAACAACAAAAAGTATCACAATGACCCAATCAGGGGGCCACACCATGCCTGCCAAAGAGAGTAAAACTGGAAAGCACCAAAGACGAAGAAGGATCTTCTAAAAAAAAAATCTTTATTAAGTTTATTGGCACATTTTAGGTATACAGTACAGTTACATTCATCCTTGAGATCTTGTACCTTTACATGACTTATCTCGGTTCTTATTTTTCCCCATTCCCCAGCCCTCCCTTCCCTGTTTATAAAGACATTGTTTTCATGTTTTTCCTTGTCACATTTTTTCCCTTTTTACCTTTCCCCTACCCCTCCTACTTCTACTCTTTTAGACCTTTTCTTCCTATTACAATGTCAGTTATACAATTTGATCCTTACTTACACTTTTAGTTTTTCACACCAGAGAAACTATTAGGTATTTACACATGTGTGACTTATTAATTTTACTTAAGTGTAAGGCCTCAACGTGCATCCACTTAGCTATAAATATCTCTAGCTTCTCATTTATGGCTGAGTAGTACTCCATTTTATTTTAAAAAAAAATCTTCTTTATCCAATCTCCACCTGATGGGTAGTTGGGCTGTTTCCAAATTTTAGCTGTTACAAACTTTTCCTCTATAAACATGGGTGAGCATATATTGCTGTGGTATGATTCTTTTAATTCTTTTGGGAAAATACCCAGCAAAGGAATAGCTGCCTCCCACAAACAATGAAGAAGGGTTCCTATCTCCAACCCTCTCAGTATTTGTTACTGGTTGATTTCTTTTTTTCTTTTTTTTTTTTGTACTGGGTATTGAACTTGGGTTCTCATGCTTGCAAGGCAGGTGGTGGCACCACTGAGCTAAATCACTGGCTCTTTGATTTCTTGATAGCAGCCATTCTTTCTGCGGTGAGGTGGAATCTCAGTGTTTTTTTCATCTACATCTCTCAAATTACCAGTGATGTTGAACATTTTTAATGTTTTTTGCTGCTTTTACTTCTTTGTCTGAGAAATGTCTGTTAATTTCAGATGCCCATTTTTGAATTGGGTCTTTATGTTTGGGGGGTCTGAGATTTTTTGAGTTCTTTACACATTCTAGATAGTAGACCTTTGTCTGAAGAAGAGCTGGTAAATTTTTTTTCCCACATTGTGGGTTGTCTGTTAGCTCTGCTTATGATTTCTCTGGCAGCGCAGAAGCTTTTTAAAAAGATGAGATCCCAGTTGTTAATTCTTTGTGCTAGTTTCTGTGCTACTGAGGATTTGTTCATAGTCTTTTTCAAGAGTTGTATCTAACTTATCTTCTAACAAGTTTAGTGTTTCTGTTTTAATATTTTTATCTTTAATCTATTTGGATTTTAATTTAGCGCATGGTGAAAGATATGGGTCTAATTTTAATCTTTGACAATTTGAAATCCAATTTTTCCAACACCATTTATTTTTATTTATTTATTGGTACCAGGGATCAGACTCAGAACCTTGCACTTGCAAAGCAGATGATGGAGCCACTGAGCTAAACCCTGGCCCTCCAACACCATGTATTAAAGAGGCTGTCTTTCCTCCAGTGAGGATGCTTGGCTCCTTTGTCAAAGATGAGGTAGCTGAGTATGTCAGGAGTTGTTTCTGCATCTTCTAATCTGTTCTACTGATCCACTGGTCTTTTTCTTTGCCAGTACCATGCTTTTTTTTTTTTTTTTTATCACAGTGGCTTTATAGTATAGTTTCAAGTTGGGGATTGCGATACCCCTGTCATGTCTCTGTTGCCTAGCATTGCTTTTGCTATTCTAGGTCTCACTGGTTCCAAATAAATTTTAGATTGTTTTCTCTAGTTCTTAGAAATATAGTATTGGGATTTCAATAGGGATTGAGTTGAATCTGTATAGCAGTTTTGGAAGTATGACTATTTTCACTATGCTGATTCTTACTACACAGGAACAAGGGATAGCTTTCCATTTTTTAATATCCTTTTTGATCTCTTTTTTTCAGAGTTGTAGTTCTCAATGTAGAGGTATTTTGTTTTCTTTGTTAGATTGATTCCTAGATATTTCAAGATTTATTTCATTTTTTGGGGGTGTTATTGTGAAAGCGATTATTTCCCTAACTTCAATCTTAGTGAGTGTTATTTGTGTACAAGAAAGGTGTTGATTTTTTATTGTTTACTTTGTATCCAGCTACTTTACTGAATCTGTCCATTAAAGTCTAGAAGTATTTTGGCAGTTTTTTGGGTCTTCTATGTAGACTCTTTGGGTCTTCTATCATATTGTCAACAAAATAATGGTAATTTAACTTCTTCCTTTCCTATCTTCATTGTTTTTATTTCTTTCTCATGTCTAATTGCTGTGGGTAATGTTTCCAAAACTATATTGAACAGGAGTGGGGATAGTGGATGTCCTTATCTTGTTCCTGATTTTAGCGTGAAGGTTTTCAGTTTTTGGCCTTTTAATATGATGTTGGCTGTTGGTTTTTCATAGATAGCTTTTATCGAGTTGAGATAAAGACTATCTATTCCAATTTTCTGCAGGTTTTTTTTTTTTTAATCATGAATGGTTGTTGAATTTTGTGGAATGCTTTTTCTGCATCTATTGAGATGATCATATGGTTTTTGTCCTTGACTCTGTTGATATAGTATGTTACATTTATTGATTTGCATATGTTGAACCATCCTCACTCCCTGGAATAAATCTGACTTGGTCAGGGTATATGATCTTCTTCATGACTCTCTGTATTTTGTTAGCCAGTATCTTATTGAGGATTTTTGCATCTATGTTCATTAGGGAGATTAACCTGTAGTTCTCTTTTTTGGTTGGGTCTTTCCCTGGTTTTGGAATCAAAATAACACTTGTTTCCAAGAATGCATTTGGGAGTATTGCTTCCCTTTCAATTTCATTGACAAGTTTAAAGAGTAGTGGCAATAGTTCTTCTCCCAATTGCATGAATTTGAGCCTTTTCTTTTCTTTCCTTTTTTTTTTTTTTTTTGGTCTTTCCCTGGTTTTGGATTTTATCGATTTATTTATTCTTTTGAAAAACCAACTCTTCAATTTGTTGAGTTTTTGTCGCGTTCTCTTAGTCTCCATTGCATTGATTTCTGCTCTGATCTTTATAATTTCTTCCCTTATATGAGCTTTGGGTTTCTCTTGTTCTTTTTTCTAGGAGCTTAGGATTCACCATTAGGTTTTTTATTTGAGCTCTCTCTGTTTTCCTATTATGAGCATTCACAGCTATGAATTTCCCACTTAAAACTGCATTCATTGTATCCCATAGATTCCTGTATGTTGTACTGGCATTATCATTAAATTGTAAAAACTGTCTAATTTCTTTAATTTTCTCTGTGACCCATTGGTTGTTCAGGAGAATGTTATTCAATTTCCATGTGTTTGTGAAGTTCTGTTGATCTCCAGTTTAATTGCACTATGGTCTGATAATATACATGGGATAACTTCAATTTCTTTACATTTACTTAGACATGTGCTATGAGCCAGCATGTGATCTATTTTGGAGAATGATCCTTGTGTAGCTGTAAAGAATGTATATTCTGATTTTGTGGGCTGGAACACTCTATAGACATCTGTTAAGTCCATTTGTTCAAAAGCTTGGTTCAGTTCTAGTATTTCATTGTTGATTTTTAGTTGAGATGATCTATTTGTGACAATGGGGTATTGAGGGCTCTCACTACAATTGTATTAGTGCTTATTTGGTGTTTCATATTCCTTAATATTTGTTTTGTATAGCTGGGGGCATTAGTGTTTGGTGCATATATATTTATGATTGTTATCTCTTCCTGTTGGATTGTTCCCTTTACAAGGATGTAGTGACCTTCTTTGTCTCTCTTAATTAGTTTTGGTTTGAAATTTACTTTGTCTGCAAATAAGATAGATACTCTTGCTTTTTTCCGGGTTCCTGTTGCATTGAGAACTATTTTCCATCTGTTCACTTTCAGTCTATAAGTTTCTTTTTCAAGTAGGTGTGTTTCTTGTATACAGCATATTGTTGGATTTTGCTTCTTCATCCATTCTGCCAGTCTTATTTGTTTTGATTGGTGAATTGAGGCCATTAACATGGATGGTTATAACTCATATGTATTAACTTATCATTATAATGTTATTTTCCTGTTGTTGGTTCTTTTTAATTTTTCTCCCTCTCCCTTTAAATTCTTGCCTATTGGATTTGCTCCATTGAACCGCATAGCGTTATAACCTTCATTGTGTTTTTCTAGGATATTTATGGGAATGTATCCTTTTTTTTTGGTATCGGGGATCGAACTTGGAACCTTGCAAAGCAGGCAGTGGAACCACTGAGCTAAATCCCTGGCCCTTTTTCTAGGATATTTAAAAAAATTATTTGGAGTGCTGGTTTGGTATTCATGAAGTTTCTGAGGTGTTCTTTGTCATGAAAGTATCTTATTTTTCCATCAATTTTGAAAGATAGTTTGCAGGATACATCGGCCTAGTTTGGAGGTTGTTTTCTTTTAAAGCTTGAAATACCTCACTCCAGGCTTTCCTGGCTTGAGGGTTTGTGTTGAAAAGTCTGTTGTGATTCTGATAGGCTTTACTTTGTACATGATTTGTTTCTTTTGTCTAACTGCTTGTAGTATTTTGTACTTGGATTTCTGGGATCTTGATTACTATATGTCTAGGTGTAGATTTTTTTTTTTCATAACTAGTTGGAGTCCTATATGCCTAACTTATCTGTATGTCAAGTTCTTTTGCTCTGGGAAGTTTTCTATCATTAATTTTGCGAACAGTTCTTTTTTTTTTTTTTTTTTTTTTGGAGTTTATTGGTACATTTTAGGTATTCAGTACAGTTACATTCATTATTGGGATCTTGTACCTTTACATGACAGGTCTTGGGTCTCATTTTTTCCCCTTATCCCTGCCCTCCCTTGAACCCCTCCTCCCCTCCCCATTTACAAACACTTTATTTCCATTTTTTCATTTTCTCATATTTTTTTCTTTTCCCTTATTTCCTTTCCCCTACCCTTCCCACTTTCCCTACACCTTTAGCCCTTTTCTTCCTATTTTACTTTGTCAATTATCTCATTAGAATCTTATGAACTATTATAGTTTTTCACACCAGAGAAACTATTAGGTGTTTACATATGTGTGACTTATTTATTTCACTTAGGAGTATATCCTCAATATGTATCCATTTTCCTATGAATGAATCTAATTTCTCTTTCTTTATGGCTGAGTAGTATTCCATTTTGTAGAAAAACCACATCTTTATCCAGTTTCCAACTGATGGACATGTCATTTGTGCTTTCTTCTGCTTTTTTGTGCACTCCTATCAATCTTATATTATTTTTCTTTGTGTCATCTAGGAGCTGTTGGATTGATTGCTCATGGTCCCTTACTATTTTTAAGAGATCTCTCTTTTCATGGTTACTGATCGCCATCCTGTGTTTATATCTGATATTCTGTCTTCAGATTGGGTTAGTCTGCTATGTATACTTTTAGTAGAGTTTTTAATCTCATGGATATCAGACAGATTAACTTCATTTGAGCAGTAGAGTAGTTAGACTGATGGTTTGGGTTAGTCAGCTTTCTGTGACCAAATACTTGAAAAAGCAGTTTAAATTGAGGAGAGACGTTAGCTCCTGGTTCAAAGATCTCTGAGTTCATGGTCTGCTGGCTTCATGATTTTGGGTCTGTGGCAGGCAGAGAGCATCATGGTGTGAGCACATGCCTGAAGTGGCCAGGGAAGCAAAAGAGGAAGAGGAAGGGAATGGGTCCTGACACCCTTTCAAGGGCACATCCCCAGTGACCCAGCTTCCTCCTACTGGACCCCCTACCTCCTTAAGATTTCATACATCCTTGTAGTGCCACAGGCTGAGGACCAACCTTTTAACACAGAGACACATGGGAACACTTAAGATCCAAACTGTAGCTAGGGGCAGTGGCTAATGCTTATAACCCTAGCTACTAAGGTGACTGAGGCTGGAGGGTCAGAAGTTGGATGAGCTGGGCAACTTAGCAAGACCCAGTTCCAAAATAAAAAGAGCCAGGGATATAGCTCAGTGGTAGAGTGTTTGCCTATCTATGTAAGGGGCCTGGGTTCTATCCCCAGTACCACCAAAATCAATCAATCAATCAATCCAAACCAATCATACCTATAACAACTGGAGGGAGAGAGAGGGAGAAAGGAAGGAAGGAAGGAAGGAGATTCAAACCACAACATGGTTTCTTAAGTGCAGCAATGGAAGCCTGAAGCCAATGGAATGATGTCTTCATTGTGCTGAATGTTAATAATTGCTGGCTTGTAACTTTATATTAGGCAAGATTATCTTTCAAGAATGAGGATGTAGCCAGTTGTGGTGGCACGCACCTGTAATCCCAGCACTCCACAGAGGCTGAGGCAGGAGGATCACCAAGAGTTTATGGCAAGCAGGGGCTACATAGTTAGTTCAAGGCCAGCCTCAACTACAGTGAGACCCTGACTCAAAAAAAAAAAAAAAAAAAAAAAAAAAAAAAGAATGAGGATGTTTCACTGATGTAAATTCCAGTAGATCTGTCTGATTCTTCTTGTTGGACCAACAGCAGAGAGACAAAGAGGATAGTGACTGAGACACCAAGGCAAAGGAATAAAAAGAGAGTGCAAATGAAATAAAGGCATTTTAAGTAAGACAAAAATTGATTTTATTACTAGTGGTCTGCTATGGTTGAATGTGTGCCCCTCCAAAATTCATTTTGGAACTTAATTCAAAGTGCAGGAGCGTTAGGGCTGAGTAGGTAGGAGGGCTATGCCTTCATGAATGGTACTAGTGGCTGTATCAAAGTAGTTCCTTCTGCCCTGCTACTATAGAAGGGTGTAGAGAAGCCACCCTGTTTGAGGAGCAAGTACTATGCCTGACCCAGTGGCATTTTCATCTTAGAGTTCCCAGCCTCCAGAACTTAAGAAACAAATTTGGCTTGTTTATAAATTTCCCATCTATGGTGTTTTATATAGCTAATACCCAATCCTTTTCTAAATATTCTAAGGAATGGAATGGGTTTTAGGCAGGAAACCAAGATCCAGATGCAGAGTATCACCATGCACACCTGCAATACCAGAACTTGGGAGGCTGAAACAGGAGGATTGCTGTGAGTTAGAGGCCAGCCTGGGCTACATAGTCATCTCGAGGTCAGTCTGAACTACACAGCAAGACCCTATCTCTAAAAAAAAAAAAAAAAAAAAAAAAGAATGATCCCAAGAAAAACAATATGTGAGTAAATAAAAGTGAATGTTAGAGAGCTCGGAGTGAGTGGTGGCACACACCTGTAATCCCAGCACTTGGGAGGCTGAGGCACAAGGTTCGCCGTGAGTTGGAGGCCAGCCTGGCTCCATAGTGAGTTCAAGGCCAGCCTAAACTAGATAGCAAGACCCAAAAAACAAAGCAAAACAAAAAAACGAATGTTAGGGCTAACAGTGTAGTGTAGTTTAGGGGTGGATTTTTTTTTTTTTTTGGTACCGGGGAATGAAGTCAGGACCTTGCACTTGAGAGGCAGTTGGTGGAACCACTGAGCCAAATCCTTGGCCCTAGGGGTGGAATTCTTGCCTACCACACGTGAGGCCCCGGTTTCCATTCCTAGCACTGCAAAAAAACCCAAAAAACAAAAAAACCTCAAAAATCAGAACAAACAAAAACATAGAATTGATTAATACATAAAAACAAAATATAAGTCAGAAAGGAGGGTTAATAGTGTTAAAGCATTTTTTGATAACTGGTATTAGAATTAACTATACATTTTAACATATACAATTTATGAGTTCTAAGGGACCACTATAAAAATTGAACTAGTAACTGGTGGGGTGCTGTATACCTGTAATCCTAGCACTCTAGGAAGCTGAGGCAGGAGGATTGTAAATTCAAGCCTGATTAAACAACTTAGTCTCAAAATAAAAAAGGGCTGGTGGATGTAGTTCAGGGTGAAGGTCCTAGGTTCCATGTCTAGTTATACACCGACAACAACAACAACAACAACACACAAAAAAGAATTGAAGTAGTGGTGGGCTAGCGATGTTGCCAGCGGTGCCAAAAGAAAGAAAAGAAAGAGAAGAAAGGAGGGAGGGAGAGAGGGAGGGAATTGACTTAATGATGTGTTGAAAACTCTTTGAAAGTGAGAAGGATGCTCACTTTTGCCACTTGTACTGAGGATTTGGTGGAGGTTTCAGCCAGCCCAATAAATCAGAAAAAGGGCAGAGGAATTTGAATGGAAGAAACAAGCTTATTCACTGATGATATTGTTGTGTAGAAAACCAAAATGATCTTTAGATAACTTACATCAATAATAATTTAGTAAATGTCTGGATACAAAATGACTTTATAAAGATAGATGTGTCATCAACAAATACATTGAAATTAAAACAGAGTATATACAGGGCTGGGGGTGGTAATCAGGAGGCTGAGGCAAGGGAATCGGGTGTTCAAGACCAACCTAGGCAACTTAGGAAGGTCTAGGCCAGACTAGATGATGTAGCAAGACCCTGACTCAAAATAAAAGAATAGTGTATACAGTAGAATTCCAAATGCAAAGCATCTCAGAATAAATAATAAGAATGTGCAAAATGTCTTGGAGAACACTGCTCAGTTGGAAAACTCAATTTGTAAGGATGCCAGTTCTCCTAAGTTGACGTAGAAATTCAGTGTAATTCCAATAAAAAAAATCTAAGAGGGCCAGGGATTTGGTTCAGTGGTTCTGCCACCTGCCTTGCAAGTGCAAGGGCCTGAGTTCAATCCCCAACACCGCCCCCCACCAAAAAAATCTTAAGAGGGTCAAGTGCAGTGGCTCATTCCTCTAATCCTAGGAGTCTGGGAGGGTGAGGTAAAAGGATTGTAAATTCAATCCTAGCCTAGGTAATTTATTGATTTTTATCCTTTTTTTTTTTTTTTTTTTTTTCTTTTTCTTTTTCTTGAGAGAGCCTCACTGAGTAGTCCAGGCTGCTCTTGAACTCACTATATAGCCCAGACTGGCCTCAAACTTGTGGCAGTCCTCCTGCCTCAGCCTTTCCTAGTGCTGGGGGTATTATCATGCACCATCACACCCAGCTAATTTAGCAAAATAAAAAAATAAAAAATAAAAGGAGCTAGAGATGTAGCTCAGTGTGAGGCCCTGGGTTCAGTTGCTAGGCTCAAATTTATGATCCTCCAGTCTCAGGCTCCCAGAGTGCTGAGATTATGAGTGTTGCCATGGTGTCCAGGCAGCATTCTGACTAAATTATTCTTTTATACTTATTTTAATTTATTTGTGGTTATTTCCTCTTTTCACTTCTGAATTGAAGTTTTTATTTAAGGGTTTTTAATTTTTTGATCTTTCCCTCTTTGGCCAGTGCCCAGGATAGAGTGTTGTGTTTGTTCTTTGGTTGCACAGTTACTCGTTGCCTCCAAGAGGCTCACAGTGCCTTTGTTCTCAGACCAATGCAATTCTTGGATTCTGCAGATCCAAGGTGCGTCTCTGTTTAGTGACTTCTTCTCTGGGGCCCAAGGAAGCAGTTTTTAGGTTCCATGGTGTCATTGCTCCCAGCATGTCCCCGTGTGATGCCACCAATAGAATGCCCTGCAGGAGGGGCTACGAAGAGATGCTTGGTCAGCTTGCTACTCTGGCAACATGAGCCTGACCTCAGTGAGCATGGTGCTCTTATCTCTGTCTCTTTATGCTGAGGCTCCTTTTTTTGGGGGGTACTGGGGATCGAACTCAGGTCCTTGTGCTTGCAAGGCAGGCAACAGAACCACTGAGTTAAATCCCTGGCCCTGGAGGCTCTTTTTCTAAGACAGGGTGTTGCTTGTTATGTATTACAGCCTGGCCTTGAATTCACTATGTATTCCAGGCTGACCTTGAGTTTGCAGCAGTTCTCTTGCCTCAGCCTTCCAAGGGCTGGGATTAGATCATAAACCTGCACCACCATGCTTGGCCAGTCTTTACTCTTTTAGAATAAAATATACTGGGAGATGTTCAAGGCCTTTTCTGTGGAGTTATGCTCAGTTAACTCTCACCATGGCTGTACAGTGGTGAGCCTTATCATTCCTATTTCACAGGTGAGCAAACAGGCAGAGAGAGATCACACTCTGGCCTCACATCACATAAAAAGCCAGAATTTTTATCACAGATGCTTAAAAGAGCTGTAGGCAATGATATCTGAGTGACTACTCTGAAATAGGTTCCTTTGACAGTGAAATTAGCTGCAGGTGAACCAGTGCTGTTTTAGTGAATCCTTAAAGAATGCCACTGATGCAATTGTTTTTGAGTATTGTCTTTCTTAAAATGCATGGGTAGCTGTTACGGTTTGGGTCTAGATATCCCCCCAAAGCCTCACGCAGTGGCTGAATCCAGAGTGCGTGATGCTGGGAGTAAGGGTATATGATTACTAAACCACTACACTGATTGGTTTGGCACTGCCAAAAACTCAGAAGCCTGCTTAAGATAAAAGGAGCAGAAAGACGCTGTTAAATTCACTTGTTGCTTTTACTGCTTCTGCTACCATGAACTGTTGCCCCTCTGCCACTCTGCTGTGGAGCCAGCTGATTATGGACTGAAACCTCTACATAAGCCAAATAAACCTTTCTCCTTTAACTTTGGGTGTCGGGTATTTTGTCTCAGCAACAAGAGGAAAGTAATTAACACACTAGCTGACAGAAGCATTGATAAAGACTAAAAAAAATTTTAACACAAAGCACAATGTCCTGATTTAAGCTAGTAAGGCAGATAGAAAATCTTGAGTAATTCAGTTTTATTTAAAGTATCAGTTGTAATTTAAGTAGAGGTCCTCTGATGCTGTTCTTTAAAATTGATGAGATGAGTAAAATAAATGTAAGGAAGGTATTTTACTTTTTTTGTTGTTGTTGTTCTTTGTTTTTTGAGATAAGTCTTGGTCATGTAGTTCAGGCTGTCCTTGAACTTACTATGTACACAGGCATGTGCCATCATGCCTGGCTTAGAGGCTACTGTTTCTTAAAATGACTGTTTTTAAGACAGGGTCTTGCTGTGTGGTTTAAGCTGAGATCACTATGTAACCCAGGCTGACCATGAACTCATGGCAATCCTCTTGCTTCAGCTTCTGGAGCGCTGGGATTACAAGAATGTACTACCACACTGGGTGTAATGTGACCATTTTTCAACATAAAATATTACCCTCAATCCTAAGAGTACAGGCTCCTTTTTTTCTTTCTTTCTTTTTTGGTACCAGAGATAGAACTTAGAACCTTGTGCTTGTGAAGCAGGCACAGCTCCACTGAGCTAAATCCCTGGCCCTGGGCTTCCTTTTTTGATATTAAAAAAGTCATTTTTTTTTAAATCAAGATAATTATAGATGGTAGTTTTTCTTCTTTTCCTCCTTTGTATCTTTTATTTCTTTCTTCCCTCCTTACTGTGTCTTTACTTAGCAAAGTTAAAAAGTTGATACCTCTCTATTAGTTTTTTTTAATTTTGTTTACACTACTGAGAATTGAATCCAGCGTCTTCATGCTGAGTTGAGCTACATTCCTAGCCCTTTTTTATTTTAAATTAGGGTCTCACTAAATAGCTAAATTGCCCTGGCTGATCTCAAACTTACTGTCTTCCTGCCTGTGCCTCCTAGAATGCTAGGATTACAGGCATGTGCCACCACATCTGGCTTTTCAAAACAGAGTATTTTTTAGAAGTGCGTAAAGTAATACAGAACAGTGAGATGTGTTTTAGTATATTGGCATACACATACTTTGACTAGTCTCCTATTAGCCTCCATTCCCTTTCCTCCTTCCACTCTAATCCCCTTTTACATTTCTAAAAGTCTATCTTCTAGTTATCTGGCATCTCTTGTTTGTTTGTTTGTTTATTGTACATTGCTCATATAAGAGAACACATGCAATGTATAACTTTTTTTTTTTGGTTTTTTGAGACAGGGTCTCACTATGTACTTGCGACTGACCTGGAACTCACTATGTAGCCCAGGCTGGTCTCGAACTCACAGTGATCCTCCTGCCACAGCCTCCCGAGTGCTGGGATTACAGGCGTGCGCCACCATGCCCGGCTTCAACATATAACTTTTTGAAACTGGCTTATTTTGCTTAACATGATGGTCTGAAATTCCATTCATTTTCCTGCAAATGACAGTATTTTGTTCTTCATGGCTGAATAATATTCTGTTGTGTCTGTGTGCACCATATTTTCTTTATTCATCTGTTGACAGGTGTCTAGTCTGTTTCCAGAGCTTAGCTGTTGTGAATTTCACCCCATATACTTGGGTACGCTGTTCTTTCAGTAATATACTGAGGAATGATATCCCCGATCAAATAGTATTTCTAAGATTAGAGTTTTGAGGAATCTTCATAATGATTTTCACATGGTTTTACTAGTTTACATTTCTACCAACAGTGTAGGGAGGGTTCCTTTTTTTAATACCTTTATCAGCATTCATTGTTTTTTTACTCTTGGTGATAGACATTCTGATGGGGGGGTAGAATCTTAGTGTAGTTTTTTTATTTGCATTTCCTTGTTGGCTAAAGATCTTGAACATCTTTTCATACACTTATTGCCCATTTGTACTTTTTCTTTTGAAAAGTGTTTACTCATTGTCCCATTTACTGACTGGGTTATTTGTTTTTGTCATTTTTGAATTCTTTATATGTTATAAATACTTTTCTATCAGAAGAGTAGGTAGCAAAGATTTTCTGCTGTAGGTTGTCTTTTCACTCTGTTGATTGTTTCCTTTGCTATGGAGAAGTGTTTTAATTTGAAGTAGTCATTTCTTTGTTTCTTTATTTATTCATTGGTGCTGAGGACTGAACCCAAACCTTTGAGCTAAATCCCCAACCTCCTGCCTCTTTCCCTCTCTCTTTTCTTCCCGCTCCCCCCTCTCCCTTTCTTTTTCTTTTTTTCTTCTTTCTTTCAGTGATACTGGGGATTGAATCTCAAGGCTTTTGTACTGAGCTACATCTATAGGCCTTTTTTATTTGAGACCAAGTCTTGCTAAATCATTAAATTGCCTAGGCCAGGCTTGAACTTGTGATCTTCCTGCCTCCACCTCCCAGAATGCTGGCATTACAGGTATGCACCACCATGTGATGTAGTTTCATTTCTTGATTCTTGATATTATTTCCTGTGTTATTGCCATTATATTTAGGAAGTCTTTGCCTGTACCTATGGCTTCAAGTCTTTTCCCTGTGTTTCTTACCTCAGTCTCAGACTTGCGTCAGTCCTATCTAGGTCTTGATCCATGTTAATTTGATTTTATACAAGATAAACATCTTCTGAGATCTAGTTTCAATCTTTTGCTTGTGGATATCCAGTTTTCCCATCCCCAGTTGTTTAATTGGCTATCTTTTCTCCAGTGCATGCTTTTTGCTCCATTAAAAGACAGAATCTGGGTGTATGACTATATCTTCACCTTCCAGGGGTCTTTCCTTTCCTCCACAAAGGGGATCAGGTGTGGTTTAGCAACAACTACCCTACAGACCAGGTTTCTGTGGGTCCCTACCCACAAATTCTGCTGAGCAGAGTCTAGGTCTTCCCACTTCTCTACAGAGAAACCATTGGTCACCTGGGTGAATATCAGAAGTTCCATTTCCTGGCTCCTGGGTGTCTGGCATCCTCCCTAGGGATCTCCCAGACCTTTAGGTCAGGGGGAAACAGAGGCTGCAGTACAGCCACCTGGACTTCTGGAGCAGAGGAGAGGCTGCTTGGTTTGGTTATGTATCCCCCAAACCTTCAGACTTACTGAATTTAAGTAACTGTGAGGCTCGCAGACTTGGTTTTTGGCACTGGACAGTAAGTGGGTCTCAGCTAGTACACTGATGCTAAAATGTCCTGGTTCTTGTTTACAGGGTGGATATCCTTACTAAATTTTTGGTTTATAATTTAGGGGTAAATAAGTAAATATTTACTTATTGTTTCAAATTTCAAAAGATGAATAAATGAGGAATAGGACATTGGTTATTTATTTACTTTTTGCAGTTTTGGGGACCAACCCCACTACTCCACATCCCCTGCCATTTTTATACTTTATTTTGGAATAAGGTTTTGTTGCCGGGCGTGGTGGTGCACTCCTATAATCCCAGCACTCAGGAGGCTGAGGCAGGAGGTATCGCTGTGAGTTCAAGACCAGCCTGAGCTACATAGTGAGTTCCAGGTCAGTGTCAACTACATAGTGAGACCCTGTCTCAAAAAACATAAAAAAGGAATAAGGTTTTGCTAAGTTTCCCAGATGGGATGTGAACTTGCAACTCTACTGCCACAGACTTCCTGAGTGCTAGAATTACAGGTATGACCCAGTGTTCCAGGCTTGTTTTTTGTTTATTTGTTTGTTTAATGTTCAGGATCAAACACAGGGCCTTGTGCACAAAATGCTCTGCTACTGAGCCATACCCCAGCCTTTTAAAATTTTATTTTGAGCCGGGGATTTAGCTCAGGGGCACTGAGGCTGCCTCGCAAGTGTGAGGTCCTGAGTTTGATCCCCTGTACTTCAGGGGGTGGGGTTGTTTTGAGATAGTCTTGCTGAATTGCCCAGGCTGGGCTCAGATCCTCCTGCCTCAGCCTCCTGGGTAGCTGTGATTACAGCTGTGTTTCACTGCACCTGGCCTAATTTTGGTTTAATTTGTTTTATGAGGCTTATTCTATATTTAAATCCTCAGCAATCTGATTGAATATACAAAATGTATAATTTAACCTGAAGGAACTATAGCTCAAGGCTGTTGTGTGCAGTCCTGCGTGATATTACACAAAACAGCATCCACCATCCCTTTTGTCAGTTGTCCACTCTGAGGTGGACATATTGCATCTGTAGGTGGCAGTGCCAGCTGATGCTGCCTGAAATGCAGTCCAGGCAAGACAAAGTAGCCAGAACTGATTGCTATTGAGGTTGAGTTCGGGGGTGGGCACACACAAAAATGAGCAATATAGTATTTTTACTACTGCTAGCTATATGTGAAATTTCCCAAAATAGAAACAAAAAGTAGCCAGAACTGATTGCTATTGAGGTTGAGTTCGGGGGTGGGCACACAAAAAAATGAGCAATATAGTATTTTTACTACTGCTAGCTATATGTGAAATTTCCCAAAATAGAAACAAAACCCTGGGCCATCTAGAGCAGTGCTGAGGTAGAAGTTTGCACTTGGACCTGTTGTTCCTCTTCTTGGGATGTGCTAAGCTACTGACGGTACTGCTGAGTGGGCCTGTAGCTGTGGAGAGAGGCACGCAGCCTGGCTCTGTACTCTTCCCTGAGTTGAGGATACCTACCCTGTATGTGCTACCTGCCCACTAGGTGCTCAGTAGCATCTTGGTTATGAAATTGACTGTCTCATACTGGAGTGCTTTGTTCAAATAAACCTTTATTGGACTTACTCTCAAGTGCAAGAATAGTGATGCCAAAGCACAAGGACCCGAGTTCAATCCCCAGTACAAACAAAACAAAACAAAGCAAAAGAACAGTGATGCCAAAGAAAAGCTATAAAATGTTTCCTTTAAGTATTATTTCACATTATCACAAGAAGAGAAATACAGTTCAGTAAGATGTTGTGAAAGGCAAAGACCGCATTCATGTAACTTTTAAAGTATATTATTATAATTATTCTATTGTATTATTAGTTGTTGTTAATTTTCTATTATTCCTAATTTAAAAATAAAACTTCATTACAGGTATGTGTATATGGGGGAAAAAAACATAGTATTCAGTACTGTCTACAGTTTCAGGCATCTACTGGGGATCTTGGACCATTAGCTACTGCAGATAAGGGGAGGTCTTTAGTTTCACATAAGTTTTTAATGTTTTGTGTGTGTGTGTGTGCGCTTGCCAGGCAGGTGCCATGCCACTGAGTTACATCCCCAGCCCTCACCTTACTTTCTTATGCTTGAGGATATTTAGTTTTCTAGCATCATTTGTAAAAAAGACTAATTTTCCCTTTGAATGGTCCTGGCACCTTTGTGCCAAATAATGAGTTAGTTGACCATGAGTCACCTAAGTGTGGTTTTCTTCCTTAACTCTTACTTCTATGCCTTTGGTCTGTAAGTCTATAGTGATGGACTTTTGTGTGTGTGTGTGTGTGTGTGTGTGTGCGCGCGCGTGCGTGCGTGCTGGGGCTCAAACTCAGGACCTGCACTTGCCAGGCAGGCACAGCACCACTAAGCTAAATCCCTGGCCCTGTAAGTCTTCTTTCTAGTACCACACTCTTGATTGCTACAGCTTTGTAGTAAGTTTTGAAATGAGAAAAGTGTGAGACTTCTAGCTCTGTTCTTCTTTTATAGGACTTTTGCATTTCCATACAAATTTTGGGAGTAACTTGTCAGTTCACAAATAAAATTTTAAAAATTAACTTTAGATACTAATTTCTGTGTTTTATTGTATCTGGAGAAAAAGATAGTCTTTTGAGTTCCTGAGGCATTTTCTTTTCATCTCTTTGCTTTCAAAAAATAATTTTTGGAAAAAAAATTTTTTGGAGCCAGGCTTGGTGGTGCACGCCTATAATCTCAGCACTCGAAAGGCTGAGGCAGGAGAATCGCCTCACCTCAAGTTTGAGGCCAGCCTGTACTACAGAATGAGTTCAAGACCAGCCTGAACTACATAGTGAAACCCTGTTTTAAAAACTTGCTTTTAAACTGAAAGCTGGGTATAGTAATGCATGCCTGTAATCCCAGAACACAAGAGGCTAACACAGGAGGTGCACTGTGCATTCAAGACCAGCCTGGTCTGTGGTGAGTTCAAGATCAATATGAAGGCCAACATGAGTCTTTCTCTTCTTTCTTTTTTTGAGATATAGTTTCACTATGTATTCTAGGCTAACATTGAGCTCAGTATGTAGCTGAGACTGGCCTCAAACTCACAGCAGTCCTCCTGCCTCAGCTTCCCAAATGCTGGGATTACAGGTGTGTGCCCAGCACAATTTACTTTCTTCTTGCTAGCCCTCCACCCTTCATCCCAGTCATTGGCAACCAATAATCCTATTGTTTCTAAAGTTTTATCATTTAAAAACTGTTGTAAATGATAACATGCTATATGTGTACCAACTCTCCACAATAAATATTTTATTAGGTATTGCAAACATGTACTATATAAAAAAGTTATAAATGAGATGGGTGCATGACTCACCTCTGTAGTCCCAGATAATCAGAAGGCTGAGTTGGAAGGATCCCTTGAGCCCAGAAATTTGGGACCAGCCTAGGCAACATAGTGAGATCCCCTCTCAAAAAAAGGGTGGGGGGAGAAAGAAAGGGGAAAAAAAGAAGAGGTAGAATATATCAGGCATAGGTGAAAATTCCATATGATGAGTGTTATGTATATCTAAAATGTACCAATAAATGTTTTGATTTTTAAAAAACCCAAAAAACAGGGCTGGGGATTTAGTTCAGTGGCACTGCGCCTGCCTTGCAATTGCAAGGTTCTGAGTCCGATTACTGGTACCAAAAAAAAAAAAAAAAAAAAACAACCCAAAAACAAAAAACAGGTATAAATGGAATCACACAGTATATAACCTTTTGGGACTAGTTAGCTTTTTGGAGAACTCCCTGGAGAACCTTCCATGTTGTTGCAAGCATCAGCAACTCCTTTTCTTTGCTGAATAGTTTTCTGTACTGTGTATGTACCATGCATAGTATGTGTGTACTATGTGTAGTACTATGTGTAGCAAGTGTGTACCATGGTTTATTTAAATGTTTGTATTTGAAAGGCCTGTGGACTGATTCTAGGTTTGGACTGTTATAAATAAAGGTTTTATGAGGTCCGGGGATTTAGCTCAGTGGGGCCACTGTCTGCCTTGCAAGCAAAAGGTCCTGAGTTCAATTCCCAGTACAAAAAAAAAAAAAAAAAAAAGGTTTTATGAAATATTTATGTGTAGGTTTTTGTGTGAATTTAGCTTTTATTTCTTTAAGCTCAGTGCCCAGGGCCAAGGCAGCTTTTATTTATGGATTTTTCTATCAATTGCCAGTTTATAGAGGCTGAAGAATCATATAAGGTGTGTATGTATTTATGATAAGATCTTGTTTTCTTGTCTCTTTTATATGGGGGTAACATCTGTCATTTCTCCCCCATTTTAAATTGAGTCAGATATTAAGATTGTGCCTCAGTTTTCATTTGTTTCATATTTACATGACATATGTTTTTCAGTTGTTACATTCCTTTTTTTTTGGTACCAGGGATGGAACTCAGGCCCTTGAGCTTGCAAGTCAGGCAGCAATACCACCAGCTAAATCCCTGGCCCCAGTTGTTACATTTTTACCTCTCAGCTTTTTAAAGTGTATTTTTGGAGTAAATATGTTTTTAAATCCAATTTCAGGTGTTTTCATTGATTAGGTTATCCCATATGTAGTTGTTGATATTATGTTACTTCTAATTTTTTTCATTTTATTTGTTTTTGTTTTTTGGGGTGGTGGTTTGTTTTGTTTTTTGTTTCTTTGAGACAGGATTCGCTATGAGCTATATCTATCAAATACTCTGTCCCAGTCTGTGACTTACATTTTTATTTTCCTGATGGTATGAAAGAACAGAAATCTTCCATTTTGATGAAGTTGTGTTTGTCACTTCTTTCATAATTGGTGTTTTCTTGTTTTATGCACCTCAAATTCACAGGTATTTTTCTAGGTTTTTTGTTAATTAAAAAAATTTTATTGCGAGACATGGTGGCTCATGCCTGTAATCCCAGCACTGGGGAGGCTGAAGCAGGAGGATCACTGTGATTTCAAGACCAGCCTGGGCTACATAGTGAGTTCCAGGTCAGTCTCAACTATATATTGAGGCTCTGTCTCAAATCAAAAAAAAAAAAAAAAAAAAAAAAAAAAATCAAAAGGTCCTGGGATCAGTCCTCAGTACCAAAAAGAAGAAAAGAAAAATTAATAAGTATTAGAGGAAAAAATTAAAAGCTGTTAAAAAAAAGATATTACTAATATGTAGAAACGAAAGAGGGAACATTACTAGAGACCCTCCTGAATTTTTTTTTTGTTGTTGTTACCTGGGATTGAACTCAGGTCCTTGCACTTGCAAGGCAGGACACCGAACCGCTGAGCTAAATCCCCGGCCCCTACTGAATTTTATTTTATTTATTTTTTCCCTACTGAATTTTAAAAGAATAACAATATATAAATAGCTTTGTGCTAAATATTTTAACCAAGTTAGATGATATGGTCAAGTTCCTTCAGCCATGTAAATTACTAAAAATACCTAAGAAGTAGAAAATATAAATTGCTTTAATCTATTGAAGAGATCGAATTCATTTGAAATGTCAGCACAAACAGCTGTAAATCCACCTGGTTTCACTGGTGAACTCTTGTCAAACAACAGGAAGAAGTCTTATCATCCTGCACTACATGTGTCTCTGTGCGTGTACAGGGTTTGTCTCAGCAGGGAGCCACAGCTGCAGGGCCTGAGGGGCCAAGTCTTTGCTTAGTCTGCAGAAGGATACAAGGAGGAACCGCAGTCTGTGTGAGAAAAGGTGTGTGAGAAAGGCGCGGTGTTCTTGTGGTCAGGCAATTCCCAGAGACTACTGTGGTGCCCCAGCCACCTGCAGAAAGCAGCCTGGTGTGCGATTAGGCTAGATTCAGTGGCAGTTTTGATAGTGAGATCAGAGAACATAAAGATGTGGTAGTGGTATTGTCAGACGCTGTGTGGGTTTGAGGCTGAACACAGAGGCCTCCGTGTCAGGGTTCATAGGGCAGCACAGGCTTCACAGGCAACTGGTCATTTTACAACTGTGGAAGTCTTTTTGTGGGGGGAAGGGTACTGGGGATCGAACTCAGAGCTAAATCCCTGGCCCAGTCTTTTTTTTTTTTTAAAGTAAAAATATCAAATAAGATAAATCTCATCTGCTATTACTACTTTTATTTTCTGGTTCTGGGGATTGAACCCAGGGCTTTTGCACAGCTCCCATTCCCAGCCCGCTTTTATATTTTGAGCCAAGGTCTCACTAAGTCCCTAAATGGCCCAGGCTAGGTTCAGACTTGTAGTCCTCCTACCTCAACTTCAAGAATGCTGGGATTATTGGACTGTGCCGCTCTGCCTGGTTTACTGTAATTTATATAGATAATTTCATGTAATATTGAAGAGATTCATAATTTCAAAATAAACTTTTAATTTTGTTAAAGATTCAGGTTTCATGTTTTCTTTTCTTTTCTTTTCTTTTTTTTTTTTTTGGTACTGGGGATCGAACTTGGGACCCTGTGCTTGCGAGGCAGGCAGCAGAGCTACTGAGCTAAATCCCCAGCCCTCATGTTTTCTTTTTGTATTAGAACAGTGAAAAGTGTGTTGCTAACCTGTCCTGGCCATAGAGGTTGTGAAACTCACTGGGTGGACCAATTTGTTTAGTCTAGGCAGGAGGAACTGCAGAGGCAGAGGAAGAGTAGGGTTAGTGGTGATCCACAGGTTGGGGTGTCACCCTCATGTCCAGTTGGTGTGTGAAGGAGGTGGTGGTTTCATGTGTGACCCTGGTATTATTCAGCAAGATGGGGACAGTGAACAGAAAGGCCTGGGAGTAGGTGGCAGCAGAGAAGGGCAAGATCACACAAAGGGATCTGTCTTAAATTTGACTTGCTGAGGTTGAGCTCTGTAAGATCTCCGGGAGAACATGTCCATTGTTCACTCAGCACGGACTGGGTACTAGGAGGTGGGCTCATGCTCTCAGGATGGAGGGGCATCCCCATTGCTGACACATGACATGTGTAGACCTCAGGGAGCCAAAGAGCAAGAGGCATCCACAGGCATGTTGAGCGCTATGGGTGGGACTGGAACAGTTTCCAGGGGATCCTGGAGGGGCGACTCCTGGAGCTAAGGATGCCTGTGCTGCAGAGAAGAGCAGTTACTGCAGAAAGCCCAATTCCCCTATCCCGAGCCCCAGGAATCATGTGTGTTCATTGTCAGAACGGACCTCTTGGATTTGGGTGTGGTGTAGCTGAGGACAGAGCTTAGTGTGGGGAGGAGTGAGTGACCTTTTCTCTTTGCTTACAGCTCTGTGGCCATCACAATGTTCTGGAAGTTTGACTTGAATACCACATCACACGTCGACAAGCTGCTGGACAAGGAGCATGTGACACTGCAGGAGTTAATGGATGAAGATGACATCCTGCAGGAATGTAAGGCTCAGAACCGGAAGCTGCTGGACTTTCTGTGCAGGCCACAGTGTATGGAGGAGCTGGTGAACCTTGTCACACAGGAACCACCCTTGGACATGGAAGAGAAGGTCCGCTTCAAGTATGTACTGAGATTATGACTGGGCCTAGTGCTAGGCAGTGCTTAGGGAGGACATAGGCAGTGTCTGAGAACAGCTTGAGCCATGGCTCTTGAAGGAGATGCAGACCTTAAACCCCTCCTCCATCTGAGAAATGAGGAAGCCATTGTGCATTTTGTTATTTGTGAGGTATAAGAGTTCAGAATCTCTGGTGTTGTATGTGTTTTCTCATTCTGCGTTATATGTAAGTTTAAACTACATTGGTGTGGTTGCAGCATTTTGAGTGACAGTAAACTAAAAGAAAGGGATTGATCCTGTGATAGTGAGGCACATAGAACTAATGCAGAGTTGGCCCCAGAGACATGCAGTACGCATATTCTGATCAATGAACTCCAGAAAAACCTTTACTAAACTCTCCAGCTTGGAGGAAGTTTGTCATTGTCATTAGTGTTACTGAGCATTCTTAGAATATTTCCTACAATTCTCCATTCAGCATTTGGCCATGGTGTTAGAAGATGACAGAAAGGGAAGGGGCAGTGTGGTAACATGGTTAGAGCTTTGAGTGAAGACAGAACATAAACTGGGATAACACTTCAGGTGGCAGGCAGACCTCTCCTCCAGGCTTTGCGGATGTGGCTCCATAAAGAGGGCACACAACCTACTGTGTCCTTAGGGAAAGCTGGGGTTTGACAGTAGCTGTCAGTCCAGAGAAAGTGTAAAATACATGCATGTGGTAAAGTTTTAGAATAGGGTCAGCAAAGTAAAAAGTCCTGCTTTTGTGTGGCCTATGAGCTAAGAAGAGTTTTATATTTTTAAGTGGTTGAAAAAAATCAAAGGAAGAATACTTTGTTACACATATTAATAACATAAAAAGCATCTTTTGTCCACCAGTAGGGTCTTGGTAGACACCCTAATCCATATATAATGCAGAGTTCAGTTGCAACAGAGACTCAAAAATATTTACTGTTAGGCCCTTCACAGAAAATCTTTGCTGATCTTTTTCTCACAAGGAAAACAGCAAGACCAGGTGACAGAGCAGCCTGTAGCAAGCTGTCAGTACTGCATCTGTGGTAGTCAGCTAGGTCTCTTCTGACAGTGAGAGCCATGTAGTTGTTTACCAAGAGCAGGAGCTTGCTCATGGGGAGTGAGGGGTTTGGGGTCTGGGTGACCATGCTGGAGGCTGTTGTGATCATACCACTATTCACAGCCCCTGTCCCTCTCTCAAGTGTCTCCCAGTTTATAGAGCAAAATGGCAGGCATGGAAGGAGGACAGCTAGGGTTCTTATGATCAGGACAAGAGTCCCAGAGTGGTATCGATAAGCTAGGAGATCTGCAGAGTAAAGAGTTTGAGAGAAATTATTAATAGATTAGTGCAAAGCCAAGCAAACAAAGGAAGGAGAACACACGTAGCTCGGTGGGAAACCTTATATAAGTAAGCAGGTAGAACAGACTAGACAGATCAGCTCAGCTGTAGGCAGATTTTACATATTCATACTAAGGTCCATACCAGGTATCTTTATTTTTTCATTATTGTGCTGGGCATTCCATGGACTTTTTCAGTCTGCAAATTCATGAACCTTAGTGCAGGGAAATTTCTTATATTATTTCCATGATAATTTTTTCTCCTCTGGCTTTTCCTCTTTTCTCTGTTTCTGGAGTTTACTTGGATGTTAGATCACCTCAGTACTTTTTCTTATTTTTGCCCTAAATTTTTTATTTTACCCTAAATATTTGCCTTTTTGGTCTACATCTGAGAGGTTTAAGTTCCCATCTTTTTTTAACTTTTCAAATTTCTATCATTGTATTTTTAATTTTAAGACTTCTTTCTTATTCTCAGATTTTTTTTTCCTTCTTTTGGTACCAGGGATCAATCTTGGGTCATTGCACTTGTGAGGCAGGCAACAGAACCACTGAGCTAAATCCCTGGCTTTTTTTCAGTTTTGAAACAGGGTTTTACTATATTGCTTGGGCTGGTCCTGATCTCCTGGGACTTTAGGCACCCATCACCTTGCCTGATTCTGTGATTGTATATGTGCGTGTTACTGAGGGGCACTGAGCTATACATCTCCAGCCCTTTTTATTTTTTATTTTGGGGTAGGTCTCACTAAATTGCCCAGGCTGGCCTTAAACTTGTGATCTTCTTGCCTCAGCCTCTGTAGGACTGTAGATGTGTGCCACCACATCTAACCCAGATATTTAAATCAAAGCTCCCAGTTCTTATTCTGGATACTGCCTCAGTGTATCATATTGCCTCTGAAGCTAATGAGCTTTTTAAAGTTCTCTTTTGTTATCTGAAATCTCTCCTTTGTGTGCTTTATGTTCAGTTGGTCAGTATTGCATCCTTTCGGGAGTGAGGCTGTAAACCCTGGACAGTATGAGGTCTGAGTGGGGCCTGCTCAAGCTTCACCACAAGTGAATGGTGGCTGGCTGTTTGGTTAGATGACAACTGGTTGACTTTTCTCTTTGTCCCATTGTTTCCTTCAGGAGAGGAGCAGAGGCCCATTATCATCCTAGGAGCTGACTCAGGATGAGTGCCTGGAGCACCTCATATTGTTCTGGAGGGCATTTTAACTACCACTGGCTTGTATGTGGTGTCTGGTCATGAGCTGGATTGGTTCACTTCTCCCTTGAAACACACCTTTTAGGCCTGGGGAGGGTCTGCGTGTCCTGCTCTGTGACAGTTTTCAGCCTACCCTGCTCTTTATCACCCACTATTTCAATGACCAGACCTCACTTCTAGTTGGTGCTACCCTCTGTAGATGCTGGAGATTCTGCTTTTCTTGGGCTTGATTATCTGGGTCTTTTAGGCCTGGTTCAGTATCATTTCTGCTTCTCTTTTCTTATCTTTTTAATTCTTTGCATTATTTGGTAGAAGCATGACAGGAAATATCAATAAGCCTGTGTGCTCCATTTGCCTTGTGCAACTGGAACTCCTGTCCCTTATCTTAAAATTTAAATTTATTAAGATATCCAGTTATATCTGTCAGTCTACATCCAAATCTGCTACTAAAAATAAAATAGTCATTGGGGCTGGGGATTTAGCTCAGTGGTTTGGTGGCCTGCCTTGCAAGCGCAAGGACCCAAGTTCAATCCCCGGTACAAAAAAAAAAAAAAAAAAAGTCACATCCCATATTAGGAATACTGAGTCTGACAAGCACTTTTTGAGCCAAACGTATAAATAAATGACTAGTGTCTTTTCATACCAAAACTCCCATTAAAAATTACATCCCCCCTCCCGGTTCTACCTGTAGCCATGATGAATGTAAAAACTTAAATATGACATATCCTTGTCAAAGAAAAGGTGCAGCTATTAACAGCTTTAAAAGTGTCATTTTCAGGGCCAGAGATTTAGCTCAGTGGTTTCAGTGCCTGCTTCGCAAGTGCAAGGGCCTGAGAGTTCAATCTCCAGTACTCCCCCCAAAATGGCATTTTCAGAGTGTCATTGTACAGTTAATATACTCATTCCCAAAGTGCAGATACTGCCATAATTTAACACTGGTTTGATTCATTTGCAAGAATTAAACATTACACAAGATTGAAAAGTACACCCAGGGCCTGTAAGAATGTCTAAAACCCCTCCCACTTTGGCCTCCTTCGCTAAAGCAGACTCCAAAGTGTTCATTAGAGTTTTAGATTACTTCATACAGCCAAAAAAGTATAAAATATATTAAACAAAAGTTCCATATACATCAAAATAATGACGACTCTGTCATAAAGTTCAAGAGTCTCGGGTAGCATGAATGTACCCACAAAGCACCCGCCCACTCCTTTCCCTGAAGCACATCTGAAGTATGAGCATGCTTCCATCTTTCAGTACAGTCAGTGCCTCTATATCTTTGATTTTACTGCAGTGCTGTACAAAACTCAATAATTGAGTTCCAATTAATTGAAGGAAAAGGGGGTCGAGAAAAGGGCTGATCACTACTCATACTTTATAGTAAGAATGACCCAGTCCCGTGGAACGGGAAATGCCATTTCCACTTCTGCCTGCTTCTTCCCTTTATATAAATTTAAAAACCTACTGAATCAGTACCTGTTTGACAAATAGTTATAAAATACAGATAAAGAGAAAATCTTAGTCTTTCTGCCTAGATTTAACCTTTGGGTGTCAGCTACTTCTAGCTCTGTCTGCTCTGTGGTGGATAAGGTCAGATTATTCCTTGGCCCTGGAAAACTCTGATGGGAGTCTGTGCTTTCCCTGATTCTTCACATCATGGGATTTGAGCTCTGCCCACTGCCTTAATGCATTCTGTTTTGTTGTTTAGAGGGCCCTGCTCTGGCTTTCAGTGCTGCCCATCTGGTCCTCCGTCCTTTTCTTTCTGGCTCCCAGCCCTCAGTGGCCATGTGTTACCCATGCTGAACTCTTTTTTTTTTTTTTTTTTCATGTTGAACTCTTTTTTGTCTAGTATTACAGCAATCCCATGAGGTGGGCACAGCTATCCTATTTTACAGACAGGGACCTCAAAGGCCAGAGAGTTTGTCAGTGAAGGGTAAGCCCAGCTGTGACCCCACCCCAGCTTCTAGTGCCCTGAGCACCAGCCATGCCTCTTTTTGGTGCCTAGGCCTGGCTTCTGGGTCTCTTTGTGACTGGTAGGTCCCTCACAGCTCTTGAGGCTGCTCTTTCATGGGAAGCAGCTGAGGAAGATCACCTGCTCCCACAAATAGCCAAAATCCTTCTTCCACGTGCAGATGGTCACCACGTTCAGCTAGCTATATCCTCTGAGTCTCTCAAAACCAAGAGCCCTTGGATCTGGCAGACTCACATGACCATCTTGGCTTGGCACTGAGCACATGTTGGGAGGGGAAGGTTATAGCAACTCACCTCAACTGAGTGCTTCCTGCATGCCAAATGCCATTCTGCTTTATACATATTGGCCCGCTATCACAGAAGCCTTTTGGAGCAGGCAGGTGTCATCACTTTCATGTTCAGAAAGTCAAGGGGTTGGCTTGGTGTAGATACAGACCTGTCCCAAGATGGTTGGTCCCTTGGAGTATTACCACTGGGTTCCAGACTGCTGAGCCCTGTACCATACTCCTTGATGTTCCCAGATGTATCTACATGAGAGAGATCGCTAGGCCTTGTTACTAGTGCTATTGTCAAGGGCCTTGGTCTGAATACTGTGGACAGGTGTGCCCACTCTGAGCATTGGGCAGATATGCCCCTTGGCTATTAGATAAGTGTGTCTCCCTGGGTGTTGGACAGGTGTACCTGTGCTGGGCGTTGGGCAGGTGTGCCCACCCTGAGGTGACAACTGTCCTTCATTCTGTCATCAGATACTTAAGAGGGAACAAGTGATATCATTGTGGGGTTACATATACCAGTATATATTTTTCACAACTATTGACATTTCTTAAAAATAAACTACTTACACAGTGGCTTACATTGACACTGTATCATAAACTGCAGATGTGATTTTTCTCCAGACTAGGATAGTTTGGGTATGTGCTTGCTGATATGACAGGACAAGGATGTGGTGGGGAAAAGAAAGGTAGGTTTCCTAGGCAGAAAGAAGGATGCAGGTGATTGGGACTTGGCCTCAGTGAAACAGTGTGGTTAGACAAGAAGTAAGAGGCCTACCAGGTGAGTATGAAGACCCAGAGAGAGGAGATAGGAAAGGTTATTTAAAGAATGGAAGTAGTCAGAATATATGGGATGAGAAACATGCAAATGGTGTTAAAACTTTAAGTTTCTAGTAGTCATTTGGTCACAGAATAGTAATTCTACTCTGAGGTCTGTTCAATGCTTTGCTCTTAGAAGCAGATTATTTAACCAGCTTCCTGAGAGTTGGAGAAGTCTAATTTCACCTCCAGTGCTTGGACTATGCCCTTTTAGATACCCAAACACAGCCTGTGAGCTTCTGACTTGTGATGTGCCGCAGATCAGCGACAGACTAGGTGGGGATGAGCGTCTGCTGAACCTTCTATATGACTTCTTGGACCGAGAACCACCACTCAACCCTCTGCTTGCCAGTTTTTTCAGCAAGACCATTGGCAATCTCATTGCAAGAAAAACTGAACAGGTAATGATGTGTAAAGCCCACTTGTTTTGAACAACCGTGGCTGCCACTGTGCAAATGGCACAGGCTGTGGGGGCAGAATTTTGACTGCTCAGTGGGACACAAGTGGAGTATGTGGGTGGCTGACATTGTGACGTGAATTTGAATAATAAAGTACCCTCCCAGAAATGTTTGTGATGATCAGCACAGGAGTAAGCAGCACTTTCTGCCCACTCTGAGAACAGCTTCTCCTGTAACTGGGCATAGAAAAAGGTCCTGGGCCAAGCCTTCTTCATGGCAGGACCTTAGATGTGCACCTGCTCAGGTCTGTATTTGTCTATGTGGGAAATGTGTCTGTGTGTCCAGAGCACTTACTGCTTCAAATCAAACAAAGATAATATGTGCATTAGGTTTTTCTTTTTAGGGGGGAAGGACAGTTGAGACCAAGGGCATTCTACCACTGAGCATACTTTTACCTTTTCAATTTTAAAAATTTAGAAAAAAAATTAAAAATAAAACAATTTTTTTGAAACAAGGTCTCACTATGCAGTTCAGGCTGGGCTTGAACTCAGCATTTATCTTAGGTTGGCCATGCCCAGTGCCCTTTTTTATTTTTGAGAGTGGGTCTCATTGAGTGGCTCTGGTTGGTGGTGAATTTGCAATTCTCCTGCCCCTGCCTCCCAAGTAACTGGGATTACAGGAATGTTACACTGTATCCAGAAACCAGCATTAGTCTTTTCCAGGAGAGTGAATGGATCTTCCAGTTGTCATGGTCCTTTTCTGCCTTACTCTTATCTGACATGGATTTAAGCCCCTCTACACTGTGGAGACAGGCTTGGGGAGACCTGATGGCAGCATTCGTCTGCCATTAAGTTCAGTAGCCCATTTTGGCCACTGTTCTTTTCTCTCACCCATTCCCACTGGAGTGTTTCAAAATGCATCTCAGATATCAGATCATTTCTGTTATGAATATTTCAGTGTATATCTCTTAGTTTTAAGGACTTCTTTCTTCTAAATATTACTAGGTATTATGATACCCCCAGAATATTAACTGTAATTATTTAATATCATCAAGGGTTCTACACTTGATCTTAGCCAAAAGGCTGAGAAGTGATCATCATCCAGGGTTCTATTCAGGAAACAAATCAGTATTTTGTGTCTGTGCCTTGAACCCTGAGAAAGGTCATGGTTTCCCTTGAAGAAATTTTGTGAACATGTGACTATTCAAAGGAGTGTCATCTTTTGTGGATATAAATCAAATTGTGAGGGACCAAAGAGGACTATCTCACGTCACATCTGATTTTGAAGCAGAATAGAAATGAAGAGCAGCAGCAGTGCAGGGCATGTGTGTGTGTGTGTGTGTGTGTGTGTGTGTGTGTGTAGTGGTGCTGAGATGGACATTGTGGCAGGCAGTGAGGGTGGTGCTGAGGGCAGGGATGTGAGCAATCATCCTCACACTAACAGGAATGCTGGGCTGTGCCCATTGTTGTGCCTGTTAGGACCTCAGCCAGGTTAACAGTGAAATTTTGAATTTCATAATTTATTGTGACCTGGTCATACTCTTCTGCCACTTTCAGATATTTCTTTACAATTTAACTGGCTCATATATTTACCTGTCCTTCCTGTACCCAGTGCTTAATACATTAATTAATATGAACTTCATACTTAAAAACTTTTAGTCTGTTGGAAAATGTGTAACACATTTACTTTACTTTTTTACATATTTACTTTCAATTCAAACAAGACAAATATGTAAAAAGTCTCCTATAATAATCTCTAGTGATAACTATTATTGATTATGTAGTGCACATTCTACGGAAGTTTTCCAGTAGACATGCTAACTTATAGTTGCTAGTTTTCACATAATGGTACCAGACTCTGAGTATTGCAAATGGAGCTTTTTCCCACATATACATAGATCTTGTACAGCTTTCATTGAGAGCCACCTTGTTCCCTTATATCGCTTGAACATGATTTTGTATCATTCACCCAGGTGACTGGCCCACACTGGCTGTGACCAGCAGGGCTGCAGTGAGCCTTCCTCCTGTTTCCCCAGACTCTGAGAGTGGCCCAGAGCTGGGGTTCTCAGGCAAAGGACCGAAGTTCTTTCGAAAATGTAAGGGCCAAGGATTTAGCTTGGTGGTGCTGCCTCCTGCCTCATAAGCGCAAGATCCCAGTTTGATCCCTGGTACCAAAATAAAACTCAAACATGAGTTTTAATCTCAAAATGAGATTAAATCAACTACAAACCCTCATGTCTCTGTCGCCAGGTTTTCACAAGATCATGAGTATTATGGCTTTTATTTAGATGTCCCTCAAAAGCTTTACATAGTCATAGGTGGGGCCTTTTGGAGGTGGCTGGATCTAGAGTGTATGATGTTGGGATCAAGGGTGTGTGATTATTAAATTGGTCCAGTGATTGGTTTGGAATAATTCTGGACATAGATAATGGGAAGACCTACCTTGGGTGTGAGTGTTACCTGCCTTCAGGGCCTGTACCCTGATAGACTGACTAAAAGGAACAGAAAGAGGGCTGCTGTTGTTACTTGCTGTTGCTGCTGCTTTGATATTTTGCTGCCTTCCTGCCTCCTGCCTACCATGAACTGTTTCTCTTCTATAATGCCCCTCTGCCATTCTACACCACCCTGCCTTGGAGCCAGTCAGCTATGGACTGAAACCTCTACGAACTGTGAGCCAAAATAAACTTTTCCTCCTTTGATGTTAGGTGTTGGGTATTTTGTCTCAGCAACAAGAGAAGAATAAATAAAACAATGACCAATCTTATTTTTTCTGAATCCTCTTATTTCCAATACCCACTCTAGATAGAATTTTACTATGGGTCTTACTATGGTCTTACTATGTAGTTGAGTCTAACCTGGAACTCACTGTGTAGCCCAGGCTGGTCTCGAACTCCTAGCAATCCTCCTGCCTCAGCCTTCCGAGTGCTGGGGTTACAGGCATGCGCCACCATGCCCAGCTTAGATAGAACTTTGATGCAAATTTTAGGCATCAGATCATATTATATGTATTTCAGTGTGTTTTTTAAAGGACAAGGACTCTTTTACAAGTATAAACAATACCATTATCATATCTAAAACATTAATGATACTTATAAAAATATTTCATTAGTGCCTTTTACAAAATATTAGGTTTCTGCCAGGTGTGGTAATACACACTTGTAATCCTAGCACTTGAAAGTCACAGGCAGGAAAATTGCCATGAGTTGGAGGCCAACCTGGACTCTATAGTGAGCTCAAGGTGAGCCTGAACTATGTAGTGAGACTGTCTTAAATGGTGGGGTGGCTGGGGATTTAGTTCAGTGATCCTGCCGACTGCCCAGCAAACACAGACCAGAGTTCAATCCCCAGTACAAAAAAAAAAAAAAAAGAAAGAAAGAAAGAAATTGGGTTTCAGTGTGGTATTTTCATACATGCATATAACTAGCATTTTGATCATATCTATTCCCTTATCCTGTCTCACAGCCCCATACTTTTTCGTCCCATCTGTGTACAGGGTGCAAATTGCTCTGACATCTCAAAATGTTTTTCATGGTTAGTTCAAGTTGCTATCATCCCTGTGGCATCATCAGTAGTAGAGGGGCAGGCAGACTTTTTATGTCAAGAGCCAGATGGTAAATACTTTAGGTTTTGTGGGCCATAGGTAATTTCTTCCTCATATTTTTCCTTTTTTACTTTGTTGTATTTATTTATTTTTTTTTTAGTTCTGGGAATCAAACTTGAGACCTTGCACTTGCAAGGCAAGTGGTGGCACCACTGAGCTAAATCCCCAGCCCTGTTTTACTCTTTCTAACCTTTTAAATTTCTTTTTTAAGTGCTCTTAGGGTACTGGCTTTACAGATGCAGCTGCTGTTGGGTTAGGCTGCAAGTGACATGTGGCTGAGCCTGCTCTGAAGTGCTGCCACCTATTTATCCTCAGGAATTAATTAGCATTCACATGGATTTATATACTTAAAATTTTTTTTCTTATGGCTCTAGGGTTAGAACTCATGCTAGGCAAGAGCTCTACCATTGAGCTATACCCCTGGCTCCTGTACATTGTGTTTTAGCATGCATGCATACGTGCATACATGCAAACAAAGGCATGGCACAGCTTAGCCCAGAATGTACTCAGAAAGTTTGAGAGCTGCAGGCCCGTTACTCATGGTGCTCCTAATTGCTTCCTCCTCTCTGCACCATCCTGACTTAGATCAGTGAGTATAGTTTGCCTATTTTGAAGATTTCAAAAACTTATAGCCAGTATGATGATGCATGTCTGTAATCTTAGTTACTACTCTAGGAGGCTGAGACAGGAGGATCAGGAATTCTAGCTCAGCCTGGGCGATTTAGCAACTTAGTAACAACCTGTCTCAGAATAAACATGGGAGTGGTGGGGATGTAGCTCAGTGTGAAGGCCCTGGGTTCATTTTCTAGTACAAAACACACATTCCACAGTGATTGTATCCTCATTATAATACAGTGTCAAAATCTGGGATTGACATTGCAGTTGATACCAGACACAAAGAAACTATTGCCTCAGTGATAATAAAAATTAAACTGAGGCAAAGAGCACAAATTCAAAGGCAAAGACTTTAATTGAGAAGGAAGAAAAAATAGGGAAGGGAACTGAGCTTGAGATTTTTTTTTTTTTTGGTTTTTTGAGACAGGGTCTCACTATGTAATTTAGACTGACCTGGAACTCACTATGTAGCCCAGGCTGGTCTCGAACTCACAGTGATCCTCCTGCCTCAGACTCCCAAGTGCTGGGATTACAGGCATACGCTGCCACACCTGGTTTGAGTTTTTTTTTTTTTTAATACTGGGGATCAAACTTGGGTCCTTGCACTTGTGAGGAAGGCAGTGGCACCACTGAAGTAAATCCCTGGCCCTAGCTTTTTTTTTTTTTTTTTTTTTTTTTTTGGTACCAGGGATCAAATTCGGGACCTTGTGCTTGTGGGGCAGGTGGTGGAACCACTGAGCTAAGTCCCCAACCCTGAGCTTGAGAAGAGTTGAAAGGGACACAGAGCTGACCTAAAATCAGACTGCCTTTCATAATGAATAGAGTGAGGGCCGGGGGTTTAGCTCAGTGTTCCACCGCCTGCCTCACAAGCAAGCGCAAGGGCCTGAATTTGATCCCTGGTACTGAAAAAACAAAACAACAACATAATGAATAGAGCAAGCTTTTCATTCATGAGCAGGGGGTGCAGGCATGGGCTAAAGTCTAGTAATTTTTCACTGATCTTGGTCAGTACTTTAAAAGGTGTTATCATTTCCTGTGTAAATGTCTGGGCCTTGAGAAATGGTCAGCCTTTTTATCCCTGTCGTATGTGAACATCTTGGCCTTGTGATAAAAAGGATTGTATTTGCAAAGTGAATGTATGGTGGTGCAAGAAAACACAGCCATGGGGTTTTTTTTGTTTGTTTGTTTGTTTGTTTTTGTTTGTTTGTTTGTTTGTTTTTTGAGACAGGGTCTCACTATGTAGTTCAGACTGCCCTGGAACTCACTATGTAGCCAAGGCTGGTTGTGAACTCACAGCGATCCACCTGCCTCAGCCTCCCAAGTGCTGGGATTATAGGCGTGCACCACCATGCCTGGCTATGCCTTTTAACAAGTATAGTAACAGTTTAAGGGGTCAGGAGTTTTTCCTTCCTGTGCTTCTGTATGGTGAGCCCTGTCAGTTTTATTCTTGGAGACTTTATGGCAAAGGCATCCTAGCTTTAATGATGTACCTGGTTTTTGAGGTTGATAAAATTACTTGAGAGGGTAAAGAGATTGGATTTTTTGTTATTTGTTTGCAGTGCTAGAGATCTAATCCATGGTATCACACGTGCTAGGCACATCTCCAGCTTAGAGTGAGAGGGCAGGGAGAAACGTAGCATACTTTCAATGGGTTACAGGTCCTAAGGTGAGGCCTCCAGAGAGCACCTACTAGTTGTCCCCATAGTGTTCTCTGTCTTACAGTGAATAGGTTTAGAAAGGGAAAACACACCAGGCTTCTGACATTAGTGTAGGGGTAGTTATCCCCTGCCTACCAAGTAAACAATGCTTCAGTGTAGCAGAAGGCACCAGTTAGATGTCCTCTAATCCAATTCAGTTCTGACATCCTCAGATTTTGTTTGTTAGAGGCAGGTCATAGAACTCAGGGAAACATGTTTACCCATTTATTATAAAAGATATGACATTAAAATGTCAGTTGAAAAATGCTATTTGTCAACCTGGTATAGTGGTGAATGCCTGTAATCCCAGTACTGAGAGGCTGAGGTGGGAGGGTTGCTGCAAGTTTGAGGCCAGCATGTGCCACACAGTGAGTTCAAGTCCAGCCTGAATTAAATTGTGAGACTCTGTCTCCCCAAAAAGATAAATGCTATTTGTCAAATAAAAGCATACTATAATATATGAAAGGGTCAAAGATACCATACCAGATTTCATAAAATTGATTGAAATATATGTAAACTAGAAGCAAATAAATAATGCCTAAAAGATAACTCAATGGTCTGATTATAATTAGATCATAATATCAAATGCATAGAACAGAATTACATTCTCTTTTTTTTGTTTGTTTGTTTGTTTTTTGAGACAGGGTCTCACTATATACTTGAGACTGACCTGGAACTCACTAGGTAGCCCAGGCTGGTCTCAAACTCATAGCAATCCTCCTGCCTCAGCCTCCCGAGTACTGGGATTACAGGTGTGCGCCACCACATCTGGCCCAGATTTACATTCTTTTTTTTTTTTTGGTACCGGGGATTGAACTTGGGTCCTTGCTTTAGGCCACTGAACTGCTGAGCTAAATCCCCGACCCCTTGGAATTGCATTCTTTATGAACCATTTAGCTTCTCTTATTTCAGATGCTCAAATTGGCTTCTAATGGTTTGTCAAAGTTTTCCATGATGAGTAATAGTAAAAAATAAATAAAGGATATGACAAAGTAAACCAATGAAGAACGACATTTGGCGAGGAAGGCAGAAGAAGAATGGCGCTTCCATGCCTTCCCCTGGGTACCCCTTCTGGAAGCTTCCTGGACTCAGTCTGTGTGGGGAGGTTTTATAGGTGCTTCATTATATAGGCACGATTAATTAAATCATTGGCCATTGATGCTCAGTTTAGCCTCCTAATCCTGCCACCTTCTTTGAGTGACCAGCCCCATCCTGAAGCTATGTAAGGGCAGCCAATCACCATGTACCTTGATTGGCATAGAAAAAGACACACCACTTTGGGGAGGCCAAGGATTTTGGGAAATGAGAAAAGACCAAATATGCATTTCATCACATCACAGCAATGTACTTTTATAAAGCTTGATATTTAGTAGTTTTCTCACTTCAAGATTTTTACTAATTTTTGCTTTTTGTATTATTTTAGAACAAACTTTTCAGTTTTTAGATTCCTCTGCCCTCCCCTTCAAAACCTGTCAAAATTTTGATTAGATTTGCGTTGGTTGTACATGGAAGTTGGGAAACTTACAGCTCCGAGGCCAAAACTGGCCTAGTATCTGCTTGTGTGAATAAAGTGCAGCTGCTCGCATCTGGTTACACGTAGTGGCCCCTTTGCTGCCGTAGTGAAGTTAAGTAGTTAGGCTTCTGAGCTGTCCGGTGATTTTACAGTTCTCTGTGCAGGGGTCTTGCACCTCTTTCATTAGGATTTACTTTTAAGTATTTGGTTATTTGTATAAGTGGTATCTTTTTAATTGAAATTTTTATTGAGATAATTGTGTATTCACATACAGTTGTGTTTTGGCTACAATCTCCATGTCCCCCTAAAACCCCATGTGCTCATAAGTGGGGCTTCTCAGAGATGGCTGAATCTAGAGTGTGTGAAACTGGGATTAAGGGTATATGGTATTAAATTAACCCACTGATTGTTTTAGCATAGTTCTGGATTTGGATGATGGGAAAGCCCAACCTGGGTATGGGTGACACCACCTAAAAGGCTGGTAGCCTACATGGAAAATAAAAGGAGAGAAGGAATGCAGGTTTGCTGCTGCTGCTTGCTGCCTTCTGCTTGCCATGCCTCCCTGCCTCGGAACCAGCTGGCTATGGACTGAAACCTCTATAAACTGTGAGCTGAAATGAACTTTTCCTCCTTTAACTTGGGGGTGTCGGGTATTTTGTCTCAGCAATGAGAAAAGTAACTAAGACAAGTTGTATGTAATAATATGAAGAAAACACTTATATACTTTGACCACCTTCCTCTAGTGGTGGTATTTGGTGAAATGCTAGTACAGTATCCCCAGGATCCTGATGTTGACATGATCCACAGATCTTAGATTCACTTGTACTCCTGTGTGTTTTTTGCGCACGCATATGTAAAATTCCTTACAACTTATTGCCTGGGTACAGTTGTGCATCCAGCATCATGGTCAACATGGAGAACAGTCCAGAAATTGTTTCTAAGTTCTTTTGTTTGTTTGTTTGTTTTTTGTAGTACCAGGGGTTGAACTTGGGAAATTGCACTTTTGAGGCAGGTGGCAGAACCACTGAGCTAAATCCCCGGCCCTCTAAGTTCTTTGTGTTGCCCTTTAAAACCACATTTACCTACCTCCTTACCATCTGCCTCCCCATCACTTCCCTTGGCAACCACTAATCTCTTCTCCATTTATAAAATCTTGTCATTTAAAATGTTATTTAAGTTAAATCATATACTATGTAGCCTTTAAGAATTACTCTTTTGCTCAGCATAATTTCCTATAGAGTCACTGAGTGTCATAGTGCATGCCTGTAATTCCAACACTCAGGAGGCTAAGGCAGGAGGATTGCCATGAGTTCAAGACCAGCCTGAACTACATGGTGACCTGTCTCAAAAAAACTTAAATAAATAAATAAATAGATAAACATCAAGGTTGTATGTCCTTATACAATTTTTTTTGAGACAGTATCTCGCTGTGTAGTCCAGGCTGTCCTTGAACTCATGGCGATCCTTCTGCCTCAGCCTCCCAAGTGCTGTGATTATAGGAGTATACGTATCACCATGTCCAACTTCCTTATATAATTTTATGGGATATGGGTCTTCCTTTTGTGTTTTCTGAAAGTGTCTTTGTGATTTTGGGGTTATTTTCTCTTAAGTGATAGAATTTGGCTAGGCGACGAGAGCCCAGAGAGTTTTGGTCATGAATTTAATTTTTTCTGATGTTCTGGGATGACTGAGATTATCTTTTCATCAGTTTAGTAAATATTCTCTCACAGGAATTCTTCATTCTTCAAAAGTTTTATAAGTTAGCATAAAGCTGATTTATTAAGTTCTCATTATAATTTTTATATATGTAGGTTCTGTAGCAGTGTCCCATCTCAGTCCTGATGCTGTTATTTGTGCATTCTTTGGTTTCTGTTTTGCTGTCTAGTTCAGGCTGGCCTTGAAGTCATGATGATTCCCTGCCTCAGCCTCCTGAGTGTTGGGATTACCACCACTGTGTACGTCTCCATTTTATCTGTAGTCTGTCTCCCTAGGAGTTTAATCATGCTTTCAGAGTGCCTTCCTCCTCCACTCCACTTTCTACCCTTTTCTTCTCCTTTTTCCTCTTCTCTCTGTTCTGTTCTTCCCCTCATTTGTCTATCTTCCTCCCCATCTGTCTCAGTCTGTCTTTTCTTGATGTAACTGAATACCACAAACTGGGTAATTTATAAATAAATTTATTTCTTACAGTTTTAGAGGCTGGGAAGGCCACACCATAGGGGCTTCTGGTGAGGGCAGAGTCCAGAGAACACACAGGATAGCACACTGCCATTTAGTGTAGTCTCTCCTCTCCTTATAAAGCTGCTCGTTTAGGGGACCCGCTCTGATGGTCTCATTTAACCCTAATCACCTCCCAATGACCCCCACCTCTAAGTACCATTTAAATATGACTTTGGGGGTTAAGTTTCCAATCCATGACATTTGGGGGACACATTGAGACTGTAGCATGCTCTCAGCACGAGTCAGCATCTCAAGACCCCCCCGGTTGGGGGGACCTTTGCTGTGCTCTTACTGTTTCCAGTAGAGTGCAGAGTCTGTCCCAGCCCCCAGCCCCTAGTCCAGGCACTTTATCGATGGCTGTGTGAAAGGTATGTGGAGGTGGAACTCTTCTCCCCGTCCCTGCTCTCACCCGTGACCCACTCTCTGAATTGCCCACCGTAGTTGTGGAGGTCCTCTGCCCCCTTCTCCCTGGTTCACGTCCATACCTGTTGCTGTCCACATCCACACCTGTTGGCACTCATCACCACCAATCTATGTGACTCCTCTTTTCTAAAGCTTCAGTCTTCTCTTCCTCTTTACTACTTAGGATTCTTTTCAAGGACTGTCCACTTAGATATACTCTGCTCCATGGGCTTTGTGTTCCAGACCTGGGGGCTGTCAGCAGTGAGCTCAACTCTGTCCACACAACCCATTTCAGCTAGAAAAACTTGAGCCAATTATGTTCTTGTTAGGCTTTTTTTTGGTACCGGGGATCAAACTCGGGTCTTTGCGCCTGCAAGGCAGGCAGCAGCACCACTGAGCTAAACCCCCCCACCTTTTGAGACAGGGTCTTGTTCTGTAGTTCAGGCTATCCTTGAGCTCACTGTCCTCAAGCCCAGGCTGGCCTTGAATTCACAGCAATCCTCCTGCCTCAGCCTCCTGAGTTCTGGGATTACAGGCGTGCACCACCATGCCTGGCCAGTTATGTGTCATATAGTGGCTGTGCACAGCAGCCTGTGCTGCCCTCTCCAAGACACAGTGTCCTGCTTACATAGTGCGAATCTAACCTCAGCCTGTAAACTCCTCACAGGCACTACTGCACTCCAGGGCTCTCTGTCTGTCTTGGGAAGGTTCTTTCCTATAATTTTTTTTTTAATGTCTATCATTTCTCTTCTAAACACTTGGAAGGTAATTGTTCTCATGAGAGTTCTTGGAGGAATGTCCTGTCTGTCAGGGTTTAACCCTGCTTGTTAATCCGGTGTGTTTGATTGCAGGTAATTATGTTCTTGAAGAAGAAGGATAAGTTCATCAGCCTGGTGCTGAAGCACATGGGCACCTCGGCACTCATGGACCTGCTGCTGCGCCTGGTCAGCTGTGTGGAGCCCATGGGTCTCCGGCAGGAGGTCCTGCATGTGAGTGCCAGGGTGGTACTGTCCCACTCTCTGAGGGGGCCTGGCCCTAGCTCCTCTGTCAAGCTCCTCAGCAGACATCACCATCAGGGTTCCTGTGTGTACTTTGTCCTACTTCAGCCCATTCAGAAGGAGAGTGCCTTCTCCCCCAGCATTCTCTGGCCTCCTGCTCTGTACTACAATAGGATTTGTTCACCTCCTACCCTTACTCCTGCTGTACCCACTGGGTCTTGGAGCAGGGAGGGGCTCAGTAGCTAAGTGGCTCCACACAAAGGCTGTTAGTTATTCTAGAGTATGGATGAGTCTGTCCTGAGGATTAGTTAAAGGACTAAAGTGTAGTCCTGGAAAGAGGAGGGTTTTCAGCCCTGAGGGTGCACTTGTGCTCCCTGTTTTTTTTGCAGACTTTGTGTTGCAGTTTGAAAGTTACAAGCTGTTGGGACTTTGCTCTTTTTCTTGTCAGATGTTGTAAGTGGTTATTCTCACTCTTGGGACAATAACTCATTTCCCCATGGTGCTAACATTTATACAGCAAAGCATGCACATCAGTTGCTGTTAGTAACTGCTAGTGGGAAGCCTGCATAACTATGTGCTATGCATGGGCCGGAGATTTAGCTGCTGCTTGCTTTGCAAGCACAAAGTCCTGACTTTGATTCATGGTACCAAACAAACAAACAAAAAACTATATGCCATGCAGCCTTTTATCTGCATTAATTTATTCTGTTTACAGAGCAGCCCTGTGGCTCAATTCCCATCCTCAGATGAGGAGCCAGGTCTGCCATCTCTGCTGTGCCCTGACGTGATCACACTGGGCCCTCATTACCCTTGACCTTGAAGAATGTCAGCTTCAGCCTTTACTGTGCTTGTACAGCAACCCCAAGGTTTTTCTATTCTTCCTGATCCTGGGAAGGCCTTGATTCCTGGGAAGATACTGTAGAGAGCTGTAGCTTATCTGGCATCCATGTTCAGCTGGGCTCCCAAGTCTCATTTCTTTGGGCCCATCTGCACCCTGGGCTTCTGAAATGTGTCCCAAAAGTGTGTGAGCGCCATCAGGACAGATGGACAATGATCCACCTATTTGAGCCACTCCAAGAGTTTATTTCTTGGTCTTCTTTGGGTTATTTCTGGATCTGGGTAAACTAATGTGTCAGGCAGAGCCTGTTCTAGGAAATTTGGGTGCATGGGCTTGTGCTACACCAAAGGAATTTCTTTCCATTTAGTTAGATATAAGCAGAGATGTTAATGGGCCTTCCCCCCGCCCCACTTCCTTTTCAGTGGCTGAATGAAGAAAAAACCATCCAGAGACTTGTGGAATTGATCCATCCGCATCAGGATGAAGATGTGAGTCTCACAGAACCCATCTTCTCGCATGAAAACCCTGTGCAGAGGCTATCAGAGCACTTGCTACTGCTAGGGCAGGGGGCAGGTCACTCCTGTCTTTTCTGAGGACCACTTATATATATATCTCTTCCATTAATCAAGTTCTAACATCTTGGCCGGTTTTTGTGTATTACTAAAAATTAATGCTGAGAATTACTAAAAAAAACAGCCAGGAATGTGGCACAGCGGCATAGTGCCTGCATGGCAAGCTCAAGGCCCTGAGTTTGATTCCTAGTACAAAACAAAGCTAATTGAAGAGCCAAGTGCTCAGTGGCACTGCCTGACAGTGCAAGGTCCTCAGTTCGATCCCCAGTACCACCAAAAAAAAAAAAAAAAAAGAAGCATAACAGAGCTGGGAGTATAGCTCAGTGGTAAAATACTTGCTAGTGTGTGCAAAGCTCTAGGTTTGACTGCCAGCACTGCAAAAACAAAGCAGTTGCTTCTTAACTTTTTGGCTGAGATCAAGTATAATGTGGTTAGTGAAGTCTAACTAGCCCGGCCCCAAAATTGTAACACATATGTATAAAAAACTTAATATTTACTATAAAAACAGTCTAGTTAGGTATGGTGGTGCACACATGTAATACCAGCACTCAGGAGGCTGAGGCAAGGGGATCCCTGCAAATTTGAGGCAAGCCTGGCCTATATAGTGAGACCCTTTCTCAAAAAGCCACCCCTCAAAAAACCAGAACTTGCCTGGGCAATAAAATAAAAACCTGCCTGTCATAAAATAAAGAAGACCGGCGATAAAGATCAATGCAAATTGATCAATTTCCAGTTCAGTTCCCAGTACCTCCCCCCAAATCATCCTGAAGAGGGGTTGCCTAAACAAGTCCTTTTTATTTCTAGCAGCTCCTATGGTTGGGGATTCAGCAGAGGCCTACTAGTAGCTCCTTTGCTCAGGGTCTCTCACAAGGATATCATCACCTCAGGGCTTAACTCGGGGACGCTCTACTTCCACAGCCACAGTAGCTTGACAGCATTCAGGTCAGGTGCTGTGGCCCACTCTACCCTCTGTTCTATACCATGTGAGCCTCTTATAGGGCAGGGATCTCACATTGAGATCAGCTTTATGGAGTGAGCTGATCTAAAGCAGACTTCTTTAAGTCCATCTTAAAAAGTGGCAGCTCTCACTTGGTCTGTGTTCTGCTTTTTAGACTTGAATGAGTTCAACTCACACAAAGAGAGTGGTTTACAAGGATATGGCTTCCAGGATAGGGTGACTAGAGGGATCGTAGAAGCTTCCCACTGTAGCTCCAGAAACATATGAAGCAATCTGTAGATACAAAAGGGAAGCCAGCTTCAACCTAGGGTTGCCTACTGAACCATCACAACTCACTTTGCATGCCAGTTGCAGAAGAATTACCCCGCACACTAAGCAAGAAGTCAGCTTTCCAGTGGACCCCCGCTGGCTCAGTCAGTTCAGTTGTGAATCTCTGGTTCAATTCAGTTCAGTTGTGAATCTCTATTTGGAGTTTGCTTCAGATCCCACAGATTGAGGGTTTCATCACTGGGAGTGCCTTCCTCACTTCTGATGCCAGTTGCAAGCCTCAGGTTGTCATTCCTGTGCTTCTGATTGGCTGACTGTAAATTGGGCTTTTCAAACTCATCCCTGGGTTTGACTAAATTGCATGAGAGGCTCACAGAATTCAGGGAAACACATGTCCTGGTTTATTATAAAGGTTATTTCAGGCTATACAGATGGAGGGATACATAGGGCAGGATATTGAGGAAAGGGTGCAGAGCCTCCATCCCCTCTCCAAGTGTATACCTCAGAAACATCCAGCTGCTTCACTCTCCAGAAGCTACCCGAACCCAGACCTTCAGGGAATAGGCATGATTGCTCTCCCTCTCTCTCCCC